>NC_091298.1:11268184-11315684 GCF_038502225.1 Cherax quadricarinatus | reverse complement strand
CCTCATGTCTTGCAATCTTTCCCTCGGATTTACGGCACACAAGACACTGGTACCCGAATCGGTCTGCTGTTTCACTGCCACAAATACACCTGTGTTCGGCGAGAATAGGGGCGGCAAGTCGATGCCATAGAACTCCAGTAGGTTTGTGACACAGGATTTCCCGTCCCTGAAACCATGTTGGCTGCTGTTTATGAGATCATTCCTTTCTAGGTGTTCCACCACTCTTCTCCTGATAATCTTCTCCATGATTTTGCATACATGTATACATGTCAGTGACACTGATCTGTGATTTAATGCTTCATGTCTGTCTCCTTTTCTAAAGACTGGAACTACATTTGCTGTCTTCCATGCCTCAGGCAATCTCCCTGTTTCGATAGATGTATTGAATATTGTTTTCAGGGGTACACATAGCGCCTCTGCTCCCTCTCTCAATACCCATGGGGAGATGTTATCTGGCCCCATTGCCTTTGAGGTATCTAGCTCACTCAGAAGCCTCTTCACTTCTTCCTCGGTTGTGTGCACTGTGTCCAGCACGTGGTGGTGTGCCCCACCTCTCCGTCTTTCTGGAGCCCCTTCTGTCACCTCTGTGAACACTTCTTTGAATCTCTTGTTGAGTTCCTCACATACTTCACGGTCATTTCTTGTTGTCTCTCCTCCTTCTTTCCTTAGCCTGATTACCTGGTCCTTGACTGTTGTTTTCCTCCTGATGTGGCTGTACAACAGTTTCGGGTCAGATCTGGCTTTCGCTGCTATGTCGTTTTCATATTGTCTTTGGGCCTCTTATCTGTGCATATTCATTTCTGGCTCTACGACTGCTCTCCTTATTCTCCTGGGTCCTTTGCCTTCTATATTTCTTCCATTCCCTAGCACACTTGGTTTTTGCCTCCCTGCACCTTTGGGTAAACCATGGGCTCCTCCTGTTTTTTTCACTATTCCTGATACCCTTAGGTACAAACCTCTCCTCAGCCTCCTTGCATTTTGTTGCTACATATTCCATCATCTCATTAACTGGCTTCCCTGCCAGTTCTCTGTCCCACTGAACCCCGTTCAGGAAGTTCCTCATTCCTGTGTAGTCCCCTTTCTTGTAGTTTGGCTTCATTCCTCCTGGCCTTCCTGCTTCTCCCTCCACTTGTAGCTCTACTGTGTATTCGAAGCTTAAAACCACATGGTCACTGGCCCCAAGGGGTCTTTCATATGTGATGTCCTCGATATCTGCACTACTCAAGGTGAATACTAGGTCCAGTCTTGCTGGTTCATCCTCTCTCTCTCTTGTAGTGTCCCTTACGTGTTGGTACATGAAGTTTTCCAGTACTACCTCCAGCATCTTAGCCCTCCATGTATCTTGGCCCCCATGTGGCTCCAAGTTCTCCCAATCGATCTCCTTGTGGTTAAAGTCACCCATGATCAGGAGCTTTGCCCTGCATGCATGAGCTCTTCTGACCACTGTAGCCAGTGTGTCAACCATCGCTCTATTGCTCTCGTCGTACTCTTGCCTTGGCCTCCTGCTGTTCTGTGGTGGGTTATACATCACTGCTATTACCACCTTGGGACCTCCAGAGTGAAGCGTTCCCGCTATGTGTTTGTGTGTGTGTGTGTGTGTGTGTGTGTGTGTGTGTGTGTGTGTGTGTGTGTGTGTGTGTGTGTGTGTGTGTGTGTGTGTGTGTGTGTGTGTGTGTGTGTGTGTGTGTGTGTGTGTGTGTGTGTGTGTGTGTGTGTGTGTGTGTGTGTGCGTGTGTATGTGTGTTTATGTGTGTATGTGTGTGTGTGTGTGTGTGTGTGTGTATGTGTGTGTGTGTGTGTGTGTGTGTGTGTGTGTGTGTGTGTGTGTGTGTGTGTGTGTGTGTGTGTGTGTGTGTGTATGCACACTTTACATGTAGAGGCTGACAGGAACCTCAGACACGCTTGTATGATCCTTCAGAATAGAATTTAAGTCAGCAAAGTATCCTTATGAAATATTAAAAATGCACTTATCATTTGTCAATGTTAAATACATATCAGATTATTTATTGTTTTATAATTAAAATTAAACTTTGCATTCAAATGCAAACGTTTCTCGAAGGTTGTTATGCCTCTTTAAATATACTGCATGGAATATCCCATACATATCAATGCTGATGCATACTGTGTCGTGTGCATTTCTCAGTCTATTTACACTAACTGATCCATATCTCTCAGTTGAAAGACAGGTGTGTATTTCAGTGTATATACAGAACTATGTTTTTATCTGCGTATATACACCGACAGGTGTCTATCTTTCAGTATATCCACAGAACTGTGTTTTCTATGCTTTTAAATACCGAGAGGCGTGTATCTTTCAGTATATATACAATAAATGGTATGTATTACTGTCTGTTTGCTGAGAGAGAGAGAGAGATTACTGTATACCTTCTCTGAGGGAATGAAAAGTATATGCTGCCTTAATAACTCCCTCATGTAGTCAACAGGCTCTGAAATTATCAAGCCAACCAACCCACACTTTCTAAAGTCTGGGAACTTTTGCATTTCTCTCTCAGATATTCTAATTTATTACGTAATGGAAGAGCCCAGGCGTGGAGGAAGCTCAACCGTTCCTAAGTACAATGAAAAAAAAAACTGCGAATAAAAATATTTTTCCCTACAATAATAATTTCATGAAACATTTCATATGGAAGATTCTGACATGCTTGTGTTAGTGTATTTTTTTTACTATTTTTTTCCACATTTTTTACACAGTCATTTTTGAACAGTCATTTTTTTTTCTCTATCATTTTTACACCGTTAATAACACTTGATTTTTCTGGACATGAAATATGCTTCCATCGCAATATATACATATATAAGATACAAACATTTTTATATATGAATGATGTAACTATATAAGGTATATTCGATTTGTAGAGAAGTTTCTGCTATATGTATACATAAGTTCTTATTTTAGGCAGACTGAAGACGGTGAAGGGTTCTTGATGGAAGGAACTGGAGATATTCTGGATTTCCTAGGGTCCAACCTGATTCTTTTCCATTCCTAGTTCTGGAGACTAATTCTCAAACTTGTGGCCTCATTCTTAAGCCCGTGGTTTCATTCTTACACCAGTGGTATTCTTACACCTGTGGATTCATTCTTACACCTGTGGTTTCATTCTTACACCTGGTGCCTCTTTCTTATACCTGTGGCCTCATTCTTATACCTGTGGCCTCATTCTTACACCCGTGGTCTCAGTGTTAGACTCGGCTCCTCATTTCCTAGACCCTGAAGCATCAGAATGATGCCGTGGGCATCATTCCTAGATTTGGAACATCAGTCTTTGACCCCGGACATCATTCTTAGACCTAAAGCATCATTTTTAAAACTTGAGCGTCATTTAACGGCCCAGGGCATTAAACGTAGACGTTGGGTATTATCATTAAACGTAAACCTGAGGTATCATTCCTGGATTTGTAGCTACAATTACCCTTCGCTTTTATCACAGAAATACTGTCATCAAAATTACGAAAATTAATATTTTTTTTTTATTTTTCTTTGTTATCGTCTTGAATGACTTGACGAGAATTTGAAAGATTATTATTGAAATTAACAAAAAGTTTAGATTGCAGGTTATATTGTTCAAAATATGATTGTTTGCATTCCCTTTCACATGAAAGCTAAGGAATATTTTGCGTAGGATGCATCGCCTAAACATGTAATGTTGCAGATTAAATACAACAGCTCATATTATGTTAAATATTTATATGAAATATTAATATGTTAATATTTATATGAAAATTGTCCTGTTTCAAGTTTTGGAAGAATTGGGATTCTTTAACTGGCTTCGAGTACATCAATAAGAATATTTCCCTGTTTATCTTGGCGTTAAAGATAACAGTAACTCTTTGCTGCCAACTGCCCCAAGACTGTAGCAAAATTGAAGTGTAACGAACTCGCTAACTGATTAAGATTATGAGCAACTGCTTATGCGTATGGCTAGACCAAATTTAAACACTATTGTTAGCTGAAGATGATTATGTCTAGTCGTTCAAATGGCTTCTAATTTCCCAAAACAGTGGCTAGTCCTGATGCAATATACACTGGATAATCATGATTTTAGTTAGAACTTTGCGAAAGATACTAACAGCTTTAATATTATTGCTTACACATTATAAATGGTATACAATACCGACAAGCTGAAGAGTAAGACACATGTGCAACTTTTAGGTACAATTATTGTCAAATATTTCACCTGCATAGCAGATTTCTTCAGTCAGTTACCACGCTGAACACGGTAGAAGTAGAGAGTCCCTCAGACTTGATAGAAGGAAGTCAGTCCTTTAGACTAAAACAGAGGCATGTGACCAGAGACTTATATACTAGACCAAGATGTAAGGTTTAGTAGCTGGAGATGACGCCAAAGCTGAATGGGACCCACTAGTAGAACTAGGTCATGTTAAATGGATGTTAGGGAGGACATCCCATGTACCAAGATGCCATGGTGCTGCTGTGTCCGACAAGTTATATATTGCTAATGCTATGCAATACTTTCAAATTAAAGAGATGAAGTTGAAGATAATTATTATTAGAGATAACCTAGCGCTAAGTGTGTATGAACCTAACTCTTAAATATTAATAGTTAACTGAGGCACAACTCATGCTAAATGTTCAAAATAATATCTAACTGCTATAACTCATAGTAAATCTTGGTTTAGCTCTCACACTAACAACTTAAGATTAATTGATTATGATATATTACTCTTCTCTGCCACTTTTTTACAGAATACTTTTTTTTAAATTTTAAATTCAATTAAATAAAACTAAAGCATATACCTCCATGGCAACTTTTTTATAAATGGCTATATCTATATTCGATACTTATTCAGAGGACGATATGAAATGTAGGAGATTGGAAGACTGTCCTTGTGGATATTCTGAAGAGTAAATCTCTCCTGACTCACTTTATTAAAAGTATAATAATAATAATAATAATAATAATAATAATAATAATAATAATAATAATAATAATAATAATAATTATAATAATAATAATAATAATAATAATAAAAATAATAATAATAATAATAATAATAATAATAATAATAATAATAATAATAATAATAATAGGACAATAATAATAAATGTATTAGTAAATGAATGTTAAATATAAAAATGCATTTATTATCCTTAAAAAATTGGTCAGTATTATATTTCATATATTGGTTTCCTAACATTGATTAAAAATTATTTGTGTTTTTATATAGGAGCTTGTTTTATAGTGATATAATGTGTCGTTTTGATATACTTTCATCTGTGAGATTATAGAAGAGGCTATAAAAGATAAAATATGTCATAGTCCCTATATAAGGCGGAATTTCTCAAACAAGAAAGTATAGCTATGTATACAAAATTTATTTTAACTAGATACTAGATGAGGCAGAAATTCTGAAGCACGTGATTACAGAGTTGTTTATGTAAATATAATGTCTCATACTTTGTTACAGACAATTATGTAGGTGAATGTTGAAACTGTAATCCTTAAATTCTTTATCTGAGGTTGAAAATCCGATACAGAAAATTAAGGGGATGAAAAGGGGAGATATATTAGACTTGTTACCAGAAGAAGAAACCTCTGTATAGGTGATGAATATGGAGGACAGAGATGTATTGTGCTGTTGAAATATACTTATTTTCCTAAGTGCTATAGAAGATATCGTGTATTGAAGACATATCGGCTATAGAAAACAAGGTATGGAAATGTGGTTGTTCATAATAATAGGCTGACATAGGCGGAGTCATAAAATATCAGAGAAATGGACAGATGATAAGTCGATGACTAATACTCACTTGCAGAGATAGATAAGATCATTCCCAGGAGAAGAGCGAGCACGACATGACTACTCTTCATACTGGAAATCTGCAGCAAGAGAAACAAAAAACAAGATTCAGAAAAGTGATTCATATTTCCAAGGCATTTTTGAGTGACAAGATTTTTTTTCCATTTGAAAGAAAGTTAAAAGAAAATGCCTAGAGCCAAATATTGCCTGGAATATTTTTGAGAAAACTGGAAGATTATTTAAATAAGCTGCATGGAATATGTTTAAGAAACATCTTCCAACAATATTTTAAAAACTGGAATATTATCTGAAATAATCGTCTGGTAGAAAACAAAAAGCTGATGGATATATTAATTACCTTAAAGAATATAAACAAAATTCTGGAATATATCTATAGAAACTTGCTATAAAATGTTTTAAATACTACTTGGGAAATCTTTCTTCATAATATATATAAGGAAATTCTCTATATTATAAAAAGATCAGTTTAGAGAATACCTAAAGAGATCCCCTGGAAGAAATTTAAATGAAATATTTGAAAGGTATATACAGAACTTGTACTTTAGATTCCAGAAAAAAAAAACTGCCTGGATAATATCTTAAGAAACACTCTTGAAGATTTCAAAAAATGTCTAAAACATCTAGTGAAACGGTTTTGGAAATTCTCGAACAAAAGGCTAGAGATAAAACTCAAGGGGATCATCATTATCAAATTCATAACTTTATAATTATCATTTGTATTGATATTTTCCTATGTAGACAAATAAACGTAAGCAAGAAAACAAAGATTAACGACGGATTCGAATAAAAAAATGCAATGTAAACGGATGTCCATAATGTGTAGAGCATAAAGATATAATACTAGAAATGTACTGCAGTAGGTGTTACGTTCTAAGATAAATAGGTTTAACCCTTATCTAACCATTCCCAATTATGCATTTCCCCAGTCTGTTTTTTAAACTTATATATATATATATATATATATATATATATATATATATATATATATATATATATATATATATATATATATATATATATATATACATATATATATATATAACACATCGGCGGTTTCCCACCAAGGTAGGGTGGCTCAGAAAGTAAAAACTTTCACCATCATTCACTCCATACTGACTTGCCAGAGGTGTGCGTACACTGCAGATATAAATCTGCAACATAAACACCCCTCGTTCAGAGTACAGGCACTGTACTTCCCATCTCCAGAATTCAAGTTCGGGCTACCGGTTTCCCTGAATCCCTTAATAAATATTACCCTAAAAACCATTCTTCTCCATTCGCTCCTATCTAACACGCTCACGCTTGCTTGCTGGAAGTCATAGCCCCGCTCACACTAAACCTCCTTTACCCCCTCCCTCCAAACTTTCCTTCGCCGATCTCTAACCCGCCCTCCCTCCACTACAGATTTATACACTCTCGAAGCCATTCTGTTTTGCTCCATCCTCTCTACATGTCCGAACTACCTCAACAACCCCTCCTAAGCCCTCTGGATAATAGTTTTGGTAATCCCGCACCTTCTCCTAATTTCCAAGCTACCCTGCACGTAAGTGAATGTTATTTTCCTTCTCATTTTATTGTAAAACAATAGAAAATGACCATTATTCCTTTCAAAATTTGCTTTTGTGGCTTACAGGATGAAATTTTAACAAAAAAAATTGCTAAATTTCAATATTTTTTGCTAGTTTTGGAAGTAAAACAAAAACGTATTATAAAATAATTAAAATTTACAAAAATAAAATAAAATTTACACAGATTTCATCTAAACTTTCTGAAACATATTTACAAAGTTAAAAATGAGCAGTTTTTTAGATTTGCGAGCAGCAACAAATCACTTTCCCGTTTAAGTTCCCAAATGTAGTCTCCCATCATTGTTTCATTATAAGATCCTTGATATCTGTGTTCAAAGTCCATTATATCTTGGTGGAAGCGCTCCCCTTGCTCCTCTAAGTATGTTCCCATATTCTCCTTGAAATTGTTAAGGTCCATATCAAGGATATGAACCTTAAGGGACATACTACAGCCCAGCTGATCATAGCTTTTTACCAAGGTCTCAACAAGTTCCACATAATTGTCGACTTTGTTGTTGCCCAGAAAGCCCTGTGCTACAGCAACAAAACTCTCCCAAGCTTCTTTTTCCTTCTCTGTGAGTTTCTTTGGAAATTCTGAGCACTCCATGATTTTCCTGACTTGTGGTCCACTGACAATGCCAGGCTTCACCTTTGCCTCTGATAGCTTGGGAAAGAAGCCTTGAAGATACTTGGGGGCTGCAGACTCTTTGTCAAGAACTATAACAAACTGTTTCATTAGTTCTAGTTTGATGTGTAATAGAGGGAACAGAACCTATAGTAATAATAATATCTTTATTTATTACAAGTACATGTACATGGTATGCAGGCCTAGCTGACATCAGTGATATACTACTTTATAGAAAGCCCCTTGTTATGCTGAGCATTTCGGGCAAATTAGGTCAGTTTTGTCCCAGGATGCGACCCACATCAGTCGACTAACACCCAGGTACCCATTTTAAACTGATGGGTGAACAGGGACAGGGACAGCAGGTGTCTTATGGAAACACGTCCCTAATGTTTTCCAACCGTACCGGAGGAGAACTCAGTCCTTTGAGGCCAGTGCTTCCTCTGGTAATGTGCTGCATTGTCTCTACTATCCCAGTGACAGAGACAACAGGGAAAGTTGGTAGAACCTCCTTGGAGTCCCATCGAAGCTGCCACCATTTTGAAGTCTCTAATAACCTCTCAGTCATAGTTATCATAGTCCAAAGCTTCCAGTAGAAGTTTGACACTGTTGTAGTCCCCTTTATGAGCCAATGGATACTTGTTCCCATTGTACAGAAGTACAGCTTTTAGACTTCTGGAGGAGCTGTCAATGAAGAGTTTCCACTCATGTGATTTGCTTGTAATTCCAATTTCATGAAAGAGGCCTGATACATCATTACAGTAGCACAACCTGTCTTCATTAGTGAAGAAGCTTGAGAAATGTTTGTGATGTTTTCTTCGGTTTGTCACTTGCACAGTTTCATCCACCAAGTCCCGCTCTTTGAGCCTTGAAATCAAGAGCTCAGCATCTGACTTCGTCAAGCCAGGATCTCTGATAAGGTCATTGAGGTCTGTTTGGTTAGGGTAGTAAGGATTCCTCCCAACAGCTGCATCTTTCAAATCATAGTCTTGTTCACTGTGCTCTTCATTTCACTGATATGCTGCTTTCTTCTTCTGACTGTTGACTTCTTTCTGGATGTATAGGTACAGGAAGGATCCATCAGGCAGAAGTAGCAGTTGGTTGAGTGATCAGCGGGTTGACGCCATATTCTAGGAACACCAAACTTCATGATTCTTTTTTCTCCTCTATACTATCCTGTAAAAGAACAAAAGAAATAGTTTCTGTTACATAAGTTTCATTTAAAAAATTTTCCTATTCAAGATTTTACCCTTCATATAACTAATGACTTTCTTACTTTCCAATGTTTTCTTACAATGTTCACAAGCAACATGAGGCGCCCAGGTCTTGTCTTGGTCCCCAAATGGCATGCCAAAATATGCTTTGTAAGCTTTGCACATATTTTTAGATGCTGTTACAGAGAACTTCTTTGCTCTTGTCTTAATGAATTGACCACATATGTAGCAGAATGCATCTGGAGAATGATTGCAGCCTCTTGATGCAATTTCACTTCTGATGTATCTTCACAGGTAACCAGAGCTGTACTGAATGCTGGTTTGCGAGCCCCTGTTTTCATATTTGTCAAGTAAAATCCTAGAGCATAATAGTTTTACATCAGTCTTTCTTGAAAATGTTCCAGAAGTGTCCTGACCACAAAAGCAAAATTTTGGGATCAAAATTGCTTATTTAAATTTTGTCTACTTGTAAAGAATTGGGAAATGATGCATATTTCCCAGGAACATACCAAAAGTGAAATTTTGTTACATAGTGTAATCAACTGTCTTTGCAGAGGCTCTCAAACACGACAGCTTAGACGTCCCTCCAAATTTATTCACATTCTGAATAAAAAAATTAGGCCTCTATTATCCCCTGCAGAGCTTTACTTAGTCTAATCTTTATTTAGATTTTCCCCATGTATGCAAACATTGTTGTTTATCAGTCATCAGCGCCTCAATCCTTATTACGAGGGAATAGCTTGTACTCCACTTGTCATTAAGAATGTTCTACTCTTGAAATAAAACAAGGTGACGATTATTTGAAATTAGACTTTGTTTTTTTTGTTTCATATGCTCAAACAGTTTGTATAAAAGACGAAAATTTAATTTTTACCCTTTATCTTTTAGCTTTTAACTACTTCTTTTGTTCTTACAAAACACCTTAAATATTTTTTTAACGGTGAAAAGTCTCATGTCTGCCGTGCACAGTATCACATTATGCTTATCACTTCTATAATATTAAAGTTTCGATAAAACCCAGGAAGTTACCCCTCAAATGAAGAGGAAAATACTGCTATCCCTGCTCAAGGAACATGAATAAATGTTTTATTTTCAATAAATAATGAACAATCTGTCAATGATTGATGTTTTTCAATACATGCGGTGCTTGACCAGCTGGCTAATTATATCAGTTGTTTAAAAAGTCCATTCATTGCTTAATGTATTTGAAAAACGCTACATATGGCCTGGATAAATTTCTTAGATCCAGTTCAATATAAACTATGCCAATTTTAGGCAGTTTACTAAATATTTTATTAGATTCCAATGATATGGTGAGATGTTCATACAGATATTATAAACTGAAAAACGCTAGACAACGCTGCGGCGTGCTGGCAAATTTGTTAAATAGCAAAATAGTAAAAGAAACTAGAAATCGTTGGAATATCCGTGTCACAACTGGAGAACGGCTCGTCTGATGAGCTTCAAATTTTCAACACATGTCTGGCTTCCTGAACACAAGACTTATGCTGCTATAAAAACCATAAGACCCAGTGCGCCAGTTTTGTTGAATAAATTACGATGTTCATCTTTCATTCAATGACTAAAGAATGTTTCTTCCGATTGGCTTTAAAATATTACTGACGGTGTATTCTATAAGGATGATATATCTGGAGTAGGTGCGAATTTGCAATTTTACTGAAATGGTTAAAAAATGGAATTGTTGGAAACCGATCTGCTTCAAACCCCAAATATTGGTGTATGTGACTTGGAAGCATTTTATTAATTTTGGGCTGTGGATGCAAATTTGAGATTTTTACTCAAATTTTATCAAAATAGAATTAAAATAAATTACAGGATTAACGAGAATTTCAGAGAGAAAATTAGAAAAGGATACTGCTGAAAAAAACTAAGGTTTAATATTTTTTTAAGTTTAACGAGGGGAGATTTTCCTTTTTGTCGGAACATTCTCTGCAACATTTTAGTTTGCTTTCTCACAATTTTTTGTTTATTACTTGAGAACGCCTTATTCTATCGGCTTTAGATTTTCAACGTCTGTGTAATGTATCATGGGCAAGATTCATGGGTTTATTTGCATGTGTGGTGGGCTGTGCACAATGCTACAAAGGTCATTCTCAAAATTTCTTTCCCTGTGATCCCTGTGACAGATGAAGTTAAGCTCATCTGATCGATTTCGGATATATATAATGAAGTATATTTATGCCATTTTGCCACTTTTAATATCGAAATGATGTAATTTTATTTTGCCTTCTTTCATTATCTTGCCTTGTTGCTGCTGAGGTGCTCTAGATCCAAGGGACTGAACTTGCTTCACATGGTGAACCGCATCAGTCTCCAATGGCTGTTGCATCGTGTGGAACGGAAGGAACGTTACATGGGTTTAGGCTGTGTGGGCACAAATTTGTTGGACTTTGTGCATTAACTAAAAATCAATATAGTGATCAGCTTTAAACTTTAGTGCTATTATTATTATAATCAAGGAGGAACTGCTAAACCTGTAGGTTTATACAGTGCCTGTGGGAGGGGATGTGCAAGGAATTAAATGCTTAATTCAGGAAACTGGAGCACAGATCCAATTCTTTAGATCAAAAGCCCCTCACCAGAGTCAAGGAACCTTCCTTGAGGGGAAAACTTTAGAAATGATGTGTTGTCTTCACATGAAATAATCTTTTGATGTTAGGTTGTGTTAGCTATCATGTGCTTATATATTAATCAAATCGGTTTCCGTGAAGCAATTGGCGAATATCTGTTCTTTTCAGAAACAAGCCACGGCGGTGTTTGACTGTTTAGCTATTCTGGGTTAAATCAACTAAATGTTGTTTTATCTGTGCCTATAACATCTGTGTGCCCTTAAGACCTTTGTTAAAAAATTGTATGTTAATGTGCACTAGGGTTACAAAGAATTTACAATCTTCAGAGCTGAGTCATCTTACTGGATTTATTTTTGCATGCGTGGGTTGCAATTTGCTTAATTTTTTTTCAGATAAAATTGAAAAAAAAAATAATATACTGCTTTTCGTACCGTAATTTCTGAGTGTCGCATCTGATTAGCTTAAACCGTTCCATGCTTATTGCTTGATAATGCAACAGTTGAACAGCGTCAAGCTTAATGTCCTTGTTTAGTTTTGGAAATTAGTTTCTTTTTTTTTCTCTAAAAGACCTGAATTAGATTAGGTCTGTAAATATCCTAATTTACCATTTTTGAAGAAATTTGAATATTAGGTTCCAAAGGAGAGCATGTGGGCGCCTCCTCTGATTCCATTCAAATTTTCATCGCCTAAATATTAACTTGTGCCCCACTTATGGAATTTCGGGAAATATCGAAATACTGTGACTGTTACAACAACTGTTTTCTCTTATTAATTTAATTTCAGAATTTGTAGGTTTGTTATTATTGCTTTTATCATTAATAATAATATTCTCATCACTTTTATTGCTGTATTTGCAGTACTTGAAGTGAATATTAATACGATATTACATTTATCGGATTCTAAAAGCTAGAAACTGCATTGAAAAGTGTTAAGTAACAAAATTTATAATCTTGTAAAAGGGATCGTAAGGAAAAAATTAAGAGGGAATGAATTTAAAATTTTGTCTAAGAGGCCTTTGTACAAATTAAACTGAAATTAGCTACTACCGTTATTCGACTGCTGGTAACACGAAATATGATGTAATCTGGCCATTATTACTCATAATGTAGCTACTACTACTACTACTACTCCTACAATTACTGCTAATCCTACAACTACTATTACTACACCACCACCACCACTACTGTTACTACTATTACTGCTGCTGCTACTACTGGTACTGCTACTACTTCTATTACTACTACTTGTACTACTACTACTACTACTAATAATAATAATACTAATAATAATTCTACTACTACTATTACTATTACTCCGCTACTAACATTACATTACCACTATCACAACTATTACTACTACCACCATGACCAATACGACTACTGTTACTACTATTGCTATTACTAACAGATGAAAGATCGAATTACAGACAAATCAGAAGACAAGTACTGCGCTTAATTAAGCTCTGAATACAGCTGAAAATGTTGAAATAATAATAATAAATAAATAATAATAATAATAATAGAAGGAGTAGAAGGTAAACAATGGAATATCGTACATCATTATCATAAAGTTTTACAAATATTCACCATCAGTTAAGAAAATGGCCAGGAGCTACATCGCAACTTTAAAAGATCTGTCTCTGAAAATATAATTAATATCGAAGACGAAGATTTATTACCCACTTTTCAAACACGGGATTAAGGAATTACAGAGCATTTATAACCACATATGCCACTTCCTCATTAATTTCAATTATAATCTAGTCAGCAAGTTTCAGTAAATCACATCAGCGGAACTGGGTCTAGATGATGATTATTGATAGTTAATATAATATTAAAAAAAAGTTACATATTACAGGAACATGTCTACCGAGGTGAAATATTATGTTAATGAATATATTAGCGGGGAAATCATTTATTGGAAGAGAAGATTACATTGAGTAGTAAGTAGGAATATTTAAATTAAATAAACTCTGATTTCCTAATGGATTATCGACTTTAAACATAATAACATAATTAACGTTGCAATCTCATAAATAATGGTTCTCTAATTTATGTATATATATATATATATATATATATATATATATATATATATATATATATATACGTACCTATTCGGCACGACATATATATATATGTCGTGCCGAATAGACAAATTTAACTAATTCCTAAAATTTTCTTTATGTGTTTTTTCATGTATGCTAATGTAAAAATTAATAATTTTGTATCAAAAGAACCTTAGAAAACTTACCTAACCTTATTATAACAAGAGCAATTTAATTTACCTTAATCCAACTAAATGTATTTAAGTTATATATTTTTTTCGTTAGGTTCAGAATGATTTTTGCGAAATTATTGCATACACAAATTTCTGCTTGCCTTATTCAGCAAGAAGAGCGTTGCTAATCAATCCCAAATCGGAATTTTTACTTATTCGGCACGATATATATATATATATATATATATATATATATATATATATATATATATATATATATATATATATATATATATATATATATATATATATATATATATATATATATATATATATATATATATATATATATATATATATATATATATATGTATATATATATATATATATATATATATATATATATATATATATATATATATATATATATATGTATACATATATATATATAAATATATATATACTACATATATATTATATATATATATATATATATATATATATATATATATATATATAAATATATGTATGTATATATATAAATATATATATATATATATATATATATATATATATATATATATATATATATATATATATATATATATATATATAAAGAGCACTGCTTTGTTCATACACCTTCAGCACACACAAACTTTATCTTTCAGTGTTAACACAATACAAGTCTAGAACATAATCCGCCACCTCGTTATACTGGACGCGATTAGTTGACACAACAATTATCGGGAGGTCTGATAATCCGGTTCTGCATATTG
This sequence comes from Cherax quadricarinatus, assembly GCF_038502225.1. Lineage (NCBI taxonomy): Eukaryota > Metazoa > Arthropoda > Malacostraca > Decapoda > Parastacidae > Cherax > Cherax quadricarinatus. Next base: position 11,300,888 of record NC_091298.1, on the reverse strand, counting down.
AACACATGAGTAGAGTTCAAAACATGCATACTTAGTTACAAAAATATATGTACAACTATTTCTCTGTTGATGGGATCTCAATCGCCGTTTACCGTGAATAAAATATGACATAGTGAAACATAACAAAATATATATATTGAAATAATTCATTTGATTATGATGCATAATGATGAATGAATTTAATCAAATACTAAGCATCATTCTAGTATAATCGAATTAAATAATTTAATTAACATCGAAGTTTATCGAGGAAGAGAGACAGATTTTTTTTCAAGCTTTCTTGAAATTTATGTTGGTGTTACTTTAAAGATCTTCCAATTTTATGTTTTTGTTTATTTTACATATATGGTCAACACACTGCAAAAGAAGAAAAAATCAGAGTGCTGTGACTGAAACATCTCAACTAAAACTTTGAAGATGGAAACTCGAGGACATTACAATCTGCTTAGAAACGTTATCAAGTCGTCTAGTTATTTATTTTCAATCTGTGGGTTAGTTTATAACTAACTAAAAGATTGAAAACATAAACTAGATTACTTGTTAACATTCCGAAGCAGACCAACGCACATCTTGCTGCTCAGAGATGTTGTGTCTCTTGTCAGCCTGGGAATTGGATACATTAGCTCCCTCATGTTAGCTTTATTCTACATCATTCTGATCTATATACTACAAGCTGAGTCTTCTCTGACACCTGTGCTTTGTCCTATACACCTGTATTATCTCGGGCACTTGTCTCTTCTGGTACCTGTGACATTGAGACACCTTAGTTTTCCCTCACACATGTATCTAACTTCACACATTTGTCTTCTCCCATTTCTGTGACTTTCTGACACCTATCTTCCATAACGTTTGTGTTTTCTAGGCACCTGTGTCTCTTCTCACGTCTGTGGTCTCCAGTTATGACAATATTTTTTTATCATCCGAATAAGCATTAATGACTGAACAATCATATATTTGCTGCGAACTGTTTGCAGTATTTTGAATGTTTAGAAATGAATTCAAAGCAGCTATTCTGCTACTCCATCTATATTGTACTAGGCCTAAAGTGACTCCTTAAACCCGTCTATTCTTGAAAAGGGTGATTAATACCAAAAATTATAATTATTGTTATTATTATATTTAAAGCATGGGGAATTGATGGTAATCAGTTGTCTACAAGGAATGAAAGGGTAGCTCTAAATCTTGTGATCACCAACCCTTCACCTGCATCAAAATGATAAAAAAGTTGATATATTGCCTATTGTAATAAGTGCTAAATATCTAAATATTATCATTACTTGGTCTAACAGAAGTCTGGGTCAAATATAAATGGATGCACCCCTTTATCTTAAATTTTGTTAGACTTCTTAAAATCTCAAAAATTCACGACTAGATGTTATCAAACGTAGATTAAATTAGATACACTCCAGGTGACTGCTGAGGCTGATGAACTTGCAAGAATTTATTAATTTTCGTTATCGGACACAATGTTAAACTCATAAGTCTTATACAAAATTATCATTAACATTACTCTATATGACATAAGAAATTCATTAGTGCTAGTAAATGATAACATCTAGTAAAATATGTATGGATATCAGCTCATGTTAATATCTCAGAGGAAAGAGAGAGCTGATGATTTGGTAGGCATAAAAACAAAAAATTCGCATAATTTACTGCCAGGAGAAGAAAAACTAACACTAAATTTACTTAAGAGACAGATGCATGATGAGACAAAGATATATACAGTATTACCATAGTGCTGTATTAGATGAAAAATTTTGGTTATTGTACGAAAGATGTAAATAGATGAGTCTACGGTATCCAGCCGATGTAATTAACTAAAAGGACGAAGACTGACCAAAATATATGAAGTACAGAAGGAGATCGAGTCACTCAACTAGTGCATCTAGGAATATAATAGAGTACAGTAATTAATACTTCTATCACTTATGAATACTCTAAAACCTTGTAATTAACGTTCGTAGCATAATGTAACATGCTACGAACGTTAATTACAAGGGGAGCGTTAAGCAACATGAGTCATGCAGAGATTGAGAAATGAGAAGCAATCAGGTTCTGTCCAACGAAAGGGAGGATAGGTCCAGTTTCCAGGATCACCGGCATCACCATAACTCACTTTGTGTGAAACAGAAATTTTTGTAGAGTAATCCTCGCAAGAAGTATTACTCTACATGGATTTCTACCTGACAGAACTCCCCGTGTAGCATTCATACAAATCTTTAAGATGTGCTACAATTAGAAAATGAATATTTCTGAAGCTAGTAATACTTGAATACTGCAACTACTATGATAGGTGCTAATACCGGATGTGGCATATCAGGAATATCTGCTATTTAGGATAATATATACACTTTTTATGGTGTTAGTTTCACTCATGGGGGTGAATGGTCTTACCCAATGAAATCGACCCTTTGGGCAAAAAATCGTATCAGCCAAATACATATTTTCTGGAGCCACTGATATAACCCATTGTCTCAAACACCTCTGTTCATGCCGCTGGATAGTAAGTCAACTTGGTTTAACTAGTATAAAACCGGTGTCCAATGTTTATTGTAAAGTAAATGCCCGAATAAACTACACAAGACCGATAAATTAAACAAGTATTACCTGAAAGATATTTCTTATGTTAGTGTTTTGTCTCATATAGATATTATGGATTGTCTGTAAAGATATTAAATAATTTATTATTTATTTTTATTTATTAGTGAAACCAAACCTTATCTAAGATATATTACTCGCCCCCCCCTCTCCTCTTCTAGGATGCCACCGATAACTGTCGACTAACATCCACTTACCAATGTACTGGTGGGTGAAGAGGGACAATACGTGAGAGAAACACGTCCAGTGTCTCCGCCCTGCTGCACAAATAGTTTCCTTCTATATATAAACTTGATTAATCAAGATAAGAGAAGTAGTAACGAAACCTTAGCTAAGAAATCATATTTCTCTAACGGTGGATTCTGGTATTCTGGGAATGACTATCTTCTTTGCATTCCTCACAGGAAAATCCAATATTTCCCACCAGGAGAGCGCTCACTTGTGTGCTTACTTGTCCGGTCACTCCCTCGCTCTTTGACACACATTCACTCATTAGTTCACTAACTCATTCGCACGTTCACTTGCTCGCTACCTGTGACTCATTCACTCGTTTTCTCACTCACATAAGTAATCGTTCTTTACCGCTAATACTGTGGCTAGTGACGCGCTGGGCGGCATGCATTAAGCGTCTGGCGATGTCGCCAGACATCGATGACAAAGACGCTATACTTGTGTTGAATGGATTCCCTATAGGTAAGATTGTTTATCTGAATCTACAGTCGAACTGCTACAACTGAATCATACAACCGGGGCCTCATCTCTATTATAACCAATGATTTCGATTATTTTATTTTACTCATAGGGAAGAGCTAATCTAACAGAGATTGTACAAATCATGGAGTACCGAAATTAATCAGGGTTGTCCAAGGAAGGTAAGGGCAGTTCTAATGCATTGGAAAGAAGCCCATCACTAGCATCAAGGCACGACCCTCTGGCCTCTAAGAGACCAGATCATCGGGTGAGTTCCTGCCCTTGCTGCAGGTGCCGCAGCTTAACTGACTTTAATGATCTCAGAGCCAAACTAGTTTTGTTAAAGCTTGCTTCTTTAGTTTGCTAAGTTCCTTTGTAAATGTCAGCGTGACAAGTAAGGCCACATATCCAACTCTTAGTAATTTTTAGTGCCGAAACGTATCGCCTGCTCAGCAGTTTTTTAAGTCGAATACTGGCGATTATAGCAATGAAGGTATTAGAAGTTGATAGATAATTTTAACGTGATCAGTCCATCAGCCTTGAGAGAAACCTGAAGAAATCTGCTCTGCAGGTGAAGCATTTCGGCACTAAAGATTCCTACTAACTGCAAATGTATCATATTAATCAATTTGTCGATACTATATACAGTAGAGAAATATGAAGCGTATACATCTGTTTCGTGCCTGACTTCTTTTAGACTATTGTATCCCAATAAGGTTTATAAGACCCTGACCTCTAATTTCTGAATCCACGTTTGTGGATTAAGAAATTAAAATAATTTTCTATCATTTTGCATGTTACACTCTGACCCTCAATCTCGTCATTAACGATTTGTTCAAAGTTTGTGAGAGCTACTTACAAGAAAAGTTTCAGTTCATTTTTTAAGAAGTTTTGGTTTAATTCCGGTGCCTTCTAATGCTTTCCGTGAGCAAAATTTCTTCAGGAGCGTATTCACCTTTTCATTAGTTGTTTCAGTAATTGATATTTTCACGTGGCTCGTCCTCACATCTAACTCTGGTACTGACCCTTGGTCATTTAACGCACCTAGATCTGTATGACCCTTCCGGGTTTAGCGTTTAGCTGAATATATTATTATTATTATTATTATTATTATTATTATTATTATTATTATTATTATTATTATTATTATTATTATTATTATTAACGCATCGTGGAGTTTTGTGCTAACTTAACTGCATACATCTCTATTGCTAATTGTGATTGCTCACCGTTGTCTCAGTGTTATTTCCTAATAACTTATTGTCATTTTCCTCTTATGTGGTTGTGAAGTAGTTTGGATTCCATATTTACCTTGGCTACGATTTCCGCTTTAAATATCTTTTCATGCTTTCCTCCTCAAAAGACGATATTTAATTTGGCTAACTTTCCTGTTTACTGGTAATGAGAGTATTCTCTGTATTTACCACGCTCTTCTGTTCTTTTACTTTGCTTCCGTATGTGGATACCTGAGCCATGAGTTTTCTCTTATCTATTTCCTTGCTGGTTAATGCAAGTTTTCCATTCATCTTTCTTCCTTTTTTGTTAAATATATTCATAATTTTCTAGGTGATTGTCATTTTAATTCAGAATTCCATTGTACATGTGCTGGGGAACTTCTTATTCCTTAATACTAAAGTTTTTTTCTTGTATATTAATCTCTTTGATTCCCCACCTATTCTCAATTATTGTAGTTTTTATTTCCTCAGAAAAGTCATTATTCTGTGATTTCCTCCCAGGGAAATTCCCTACAAAATTTTCTCTCTGTCAAACTGGAGGTGAAAACAAGGTCAAGCATAGCAGGTTCTTCACTCTTGCTCTTAATCTCGTTGGATCTTCATCATGCTGCCTCATGAAGTTTTTCATTAGTTTATCTCATCATCTGTTTCTTGTCTCTGCAATAGGTCAGTTAAGTTTCACTGTTGCTATATGATGTCTGTCACATTCCTCTTCATTGCCGTAACACTGTGTATCACATTCCTTCCTGGGTGTTCTGTTAATTGGTAGTAGATTGCAATTGACAGCCGCGGCACCCCAAGGGCCTTCCGCAGTAAGATTACCATAAGTAAATGTTTATTGTTTCGAAAGAATAAAGAGGGAACCATGTGGATATTGTGTGTGTATATGTGTCACTATGTGGCCGGAGGAGCTGTGAGTTACTCTCTCAAGGGTCTGTCATGTTTAAAGATGTTGTTTGTGTTCCTAGGATGAGATTTCATGCGTGTCTTGACCTTTCTTTGGATTTTTCTTTTTCTGCTGACTTTTCCCATTTTTCTCCATAATATTTACTGAGTAAAACCCATCATATATACGAATTAAAATTTTTGGGTAATAATACGATCCCTAATTTTCTAATACTTCTCTCTGCACTTAGATACCACTTACTTCACTTGACTGACATCATGCTATATTAGCTTCTCTCTTTCCATTGTGGTTCAAGTATTTCTTTATTGTATCAATAAAAAGTTTGTAATTGTCATCAATTTCTCCAACTTCCTCCTCCACTCTGTATAATGGTATTTCTCCAATAATCAATCCATCATTCCTAACCTTTTTCTACGCGTGTGCTTGTGTACTCACTTATTTGTACTTACCTATTTGTGGTTGCAGGAGTCGAGGCATAGCTCCTGCCCCCACCTCTTCACTGATCGCTACTAGGTTCTTTCTCACCCTGCTCCATGAGCTTCATCATACCTCGTCTTAAAACTATGCATCGTTCCTGCCTCCACTACATTGCTTGTCAGACTGTTCCACTTCCTCACAACTTTATGACTAAAGAAATACTTCCCAACATCTCTTTGACTCATCTGAGTCTTCAACCTCCAATTGTGGCCCCTTGTTTCTGTGTCCCAACTCTGGAACATCCTGTCTCTGTCCACCTCGTCAATTCCTCGCAGTATTTTGCATGTCGTTATCATGTCTCCCCTAACCCTCCTGTCCTCCAGTGTCGTCAGGCCGATTTCACTTAACCTTTTTTCTTATGACTTTTCCCTTCGCTTTGGAACTAGCCTTGTTGCAAACCTTAGCACTTTCTCTAATTTCTTGACGTGCTTGACCAGGTGCAGGTTCCGATCTGGTGCTGCATTCTCCAGTATGGGCCTGACGTACACGGTGCACAGAGTTTTGAAAGATTCCTTACTGAAGTATCGGAACGCTATTCTCAGGTTTTCCAGGTACCCATAAACTGCAGCAGTTATCTGGTTGATGTACGCTTCAGGGGAATTGCTGGGCATTATACTCACTCCAAGATCTTTTTCTTTGAGTGAGGTTTGCAGTCATTGGCCACCTAACTTATACTCTGTCTGCGATCTTCTCTTACCTTCCCAGATCTTCTTGACTCTGCATTTGGCGGGTTTAAATTCGAGGAGCCAGTTGCTGGACCTACCTTCCATCCTGTCCAGGTCTCTTTGAAGTCCTGCCTGGTCCTCATCTGATTTAACTCTCCTCATTAACTTTACATCATCTGCAAACAAGGACACTTCTGTGTCCATTGTGATACCTCGTGTAAGAGTATGTTTATGTATATGTGTGTGTGTATGTGTGTGTGTGTGTGTGTGTGTGTGTGTACTCACCTATTTGTGGTTGCAGGGGTCGATTCATAGATCCTGGCCCCGCCTCTTCGCTGACTGCTACTAGGTCCTCTCTCTCCCTGCCCCTTGAGCTTTATCATACCTCGCCTTAAAACTATGTATGGTTCCCGCCTCCACTAAGTCAATTTCTAGGCTATTCCACGGCCTGACTACTCTATGACTGAAGAAATACTTCCTAACATCCCTTTGATTCATCTGAGTCTTCAACTTCCAATTGTGACCTCTTGTGTCTGCGTCCCATCTCTGGAACATCCCGTCTTTGTCCACCTTGTCTATTCCGCGCAGTATTTTATATGTCGTTATCATGTCTCCCCTGACCCTCCTGTCCTCCATTGTCGTCAGGCCGATTTCCCTTTACCTTTCTTCGTAGGACAATCCCCTTTGCTCTGGGACTAGTCTTGTTGCAAACCTTCACACTTTTTCTAATTTCTTGACGTGCTTTACCAGGTGTGGATTCCAAACTGGTGCTGCATACTCCAGTATGGACCTGACGTAAATGGTATACAGAATCTTGAACGAATCCTTACTGAGGTATCGGAACGCTATCCGTAGGTTTGCCAGGCGCCCGCATGCTGCAGCAGTTATGTGATTCATGTGCGCCTCAGAAGATGTGCTCGGTGTTATAATCACCCCCAGATCTTTTTCCTTGAGTGAGGTTTGCAGTCTTTAGCCATCTAAACTATATTGTGACTGCGGTCTTCTTTGCCCTTCCCCAATCTTCATGACTTTGCATTTGGCAGGGTTTACTCAAGGAGCCAGTTGCTAGACCAGGCTTGTAGCCTGCCCAGGTCTCTTTGTAGTTCTGCCTGATCCTCACCCGATTTGATTCTTCTCATTAACTTCACATCATCTGCAAACAAGGACACTTCTGAGTCTATCCCTTCCGTTATGTCATTCACATATACCAAGAACAGGACAGGTCCTAGGACTGACCCCTGTGGAACCCTGCTTGTCACAGGCGCCCACTCTGACACCTCGTCACGTACCATGACTCGTTGTTGCCTCCCTGTCAGGTATTCTCTGATCCATTGCAGTGCCTTTCCTGTTATGTGTGCCTCATCCTCTAGCTTTTGCAGTAACCTCTTGTGACGAACTGTGTCGAAGGCCTTCTTGCAGCCCCTAAAAAATACAGTCGATCCACACTTCTCTCTCTTGTCTTACTTCTGTCACCTTGTCATAAAACTCCAGTAGGTTTGTGACACAGGATTCTCCTTCCCTGAAACTGTGCTGGTTGTCAATTATACACTTGTTTCTTTCCAGGTGCTCCACCACTCTCCTCCTGATGATCTTCTCCATGACTTTGCATACTATACCGGTTAGTGATACAGGTCTGTAGTTTAGTGCCTCATGTCTGTCTCCCTTTTTAAAAATTGGGACTACATTTGCCATCTTCCATACCTCAGGGAGTTGCCCAGTTTCAAATGACGTGTTGAAGATCTTTGTTAATGGCTCACACAATATCTCTGCTCCCTCTTTAATGACCCATGGAGAGATGTTGTCTGGTCCCACCGCCTTTGAGGTGTCAAGTTCGCATAGCAGCTTCTTCACCTCCTCCTTGGCTATATGTGCCTCATCCAGCACTTGCTGGTGTACCCCCCTGTTCTGATTTCCTGGAGTCCTACTGGTTTCCACTGTAAATACTTCTTTAAATCTCGTGTTGAGCTCCTGACATACCTCTCGGTAGTTTCTTGAGAACTCCCCATCACCCTTCCTCAGTCTGATTACCTGGTCATTGACTGTTGTTTTCCTCCTGATGTGGCTATACACCTTTGGGTGAACCAAGGACTCGTTCTGTTCTTCCCATTATTTCTGCTTCCCTTGGGAACAAACCTCTCCTCTGCCTCCTTGCATTTTGTTGCCACATAGTCCATCATTTCTTGTACTGGTTTTCCCCTCAGTTCCCTCTCCCACTGAATGTCTTGCAGGGAGTTCCTCATGCCTGAGTAGCTCCCCCTTTTGTAATTTGGTTTTTCCCAACCTATTCCTGCTACTCTCTCCCCTTGAAGCTCAACTATGTAGTCGAAGCACAGAACCACATGATCACTAGCTCCCAGGGGCCTTTCATACATGATATCCTCGATGTCCGAACTACTCAAGGTGAATACAAGGTCCAGTCTTACTGGTTCATCTTCACCTCTCTCTCTGGTAGTGTCTCTAACATGTTGATGCATGAGGTTTTCCAGTACCACATCCATCATCTTGGCTCTCCATGTTTCGGGACACCCATGGGGCTCCAGGTTTTTCCAGTCAATCTCCTTGTGATTGAAATCACCCATAACTAGTAACTTTGCTCCCCCCATGTGTGCTCTCCTGGCCACCTCGGCTAATGTGTCGACCATTGCTCTGTTGCTCTCATCGTATTCTTCTCTTGGCCTCCTGCAGTTCTGTGGTGGGTTGTACATTACTGCAATTATCACCTTATATGCCTCAGACTGGATTGTCCCTTTCGCCCGTGCCATCCATTCCTTCTATTTTCTCAAAACCCCACTGGTTTTTAATGAGCAGTGCAACTCCTCCTTCCCCTCTCCTCCCTCTGTCTTTCCTGAGGATTTGATATCCGGATGGAAAGATTGAATCTGTTATTATTCTGGTGAGTTTTGTTTCTGTGAGTGCTATTATGTCTGGGGATGCCTCCTTGATTCTTTCATGCTACTCCTCATACTTATTTGTTATTCCATCTGCATTTGTATACCACACCTTCAACTTCTTTTCTAAGACTGTGGTCTGGGAGGTATATTGGGGTTGGGGAAGTGGGTGACCTGATAAGGAACTATGGGTGCTTGCTTGCTGTAATGCAGTGGGTGGGGGCATTGGATATGGCATGGGTGTTTTGGTTTAGAGTGTTTGGTTTCACTGGGATTGACCTGGTTGGGGGGCTTCTATAGGAAGTTGTGAGGGAGGCTGTATTTGATCTTCCTGGGTCTGGGATCTCCTGTCTGTCTCCTCCACCCCCTCTCTTTCCTCCTTTCACCTTTGTACCATCTCTCTCAGTTTCTGCCTTTCTTCTTGTGTTCTGTCGTGGTCGAGATACACCTATATTACGGATACTCGGATCGAGTCTTAGCTCCTGGTGCCGCCTCAACTCTACTTACTGCTTGCCTGACTCCCTTCTAGCTTCATGAGCCCTGTCGCACCTGTTATTAAAGCTATGAATAGATCCTTCCTCTACTACCTCATCGGCGAGGTCATTCCACTTAACGAAAACCCTGAGACAAGGAATACTTCCTGATATTCTAGTGGCTTCTCTGTATCTAAATCCCCCAACTGTGCTACCTATCCCTGTCAACCATATCAATTCCTCTGAGTAATTTGTATGTTATCATATTTCTCTGGTTTTGTCCTCCAATGTCGTTAGATTCAGTTCCGTTAGCTTCATCTGGTAGATCATTTCCCTTAGCTCAAGAACTAGTATCACTGCATACCTCTACTTTTACTTTACTTTTGTTTTAATATGCTTTTTATTGATGGGGTTCCATGCCGGAACTGCATATACGTTGATACACGTTGTATAAAACACCCGGAATAAACTTAGGGATTCCTGAACACTGCTCTTATATTTGCAAGATAAGCATTGGCTGCATTGGATTTGGTTGATGTGAGCCTATGCGACGCACCTATGCTCACTGCTATGTCTTTCTCTTTGACTGAAGTCTGCAGCTTGCAACCCCATCCCCCACAAGTCTATATGGTCCTAATACCGATGCTTCTGGAATCCCACTTGTACTCTTCCCCATTCGGACATCTCTCCCCGGGCAATCACAGTTTGCTTCCTTCCCCGAAGGTACTCTGTGGTATACCGGAGTACATTGCCTGTTATTCCTGCTTGCACAGCAAGTTTTTCTCCAAGTCTCTTGTAGGATGTTGTGTTGTATTAGTTACTACCTGTCAAGGGATCTTGTCAAATAGATATTTGGCTTTTTCAGTGAGTGTGTGTATGTGTGTGTGTGTGTGTGTGTGTGTGTGTGTGTGTGTGTGTGTGTGTGTGTGTGTGTGTGTGTGTGTGTGTGTGTGTACGTTTCCTTCAGAATATACCGTTGCACAGTTCCATGAAAGCTGTGGTAGAAATATTAGTCCATGAAACAACAGTCTATCATAGGCTCGAGAGCTAGGAATTAAAATGGTAAAACAATAGGCCATTTTATTTCTTCTGTTTAGAGGAAAAAGGTAACTTTGGTGTTGTTTCTGCAGAGAAGAATGCAGATCTTTCTTTATCTTTTAAGTATTTTTAAATATATAGTGTTTTCTCATTGCCGATAGATACTGATATAACGAACACTCGTTCAATACTGCTTCGTTATAGGCTGTCAGAGAATTTCGTTTTGGCACATTAAACACTCGATGGAAATAATTAAAACGACATTTACCCAATATTATATATATATATATATATATATATATATATATATATATATATATATATATATAAATATATATATATATATATATATATATATATATATATATATATATAAAAATATAGGGAGGTACCACCTCTAGAACTGTCATGGGGACCCTCATCCTCAGAGAAAAGAATAAACTTGCTTCAGGGAAAACTCAAGATTCTCCCTGAAGCTGTTTGAGAATTTTCTCCTACCACCCCCTATATTATGTATGTATATTTTATTTAAAGACAAAATACATTGACGAAACATTCACAAAAATATGATACAAAGTAAAACAACATAGGTAACTCAGAGCTACATCTCGAATACTTCGTCCAGCTCCCCTGCGGTGGGCCGCGTGCCCAGAATGCTGCAGGCATTTCCTCTCTGGATCGCAACACTGAGTCTCTGAAAGAGGAAGCTGGTCGCCCTGTGGTCCTTGGTTTCTATGATGAGCTTTTCACCCAGCTCTTTGAGGAACTTTAGAGCACACTTGCCCCATGCTCCAAGGGTCTCCGACCCTATTGGAATGAAGTTATAGCAAGGGGGAAGGTCTTCATATTTTCGGATCTTCTGGGTCTCCCTGTGGCTGGCAGCTCCACCCCTTTCCACTACAGAGTATGGCAAGTAGGTGTCTGCCAATGTGGCAGCACAGGTGTAGTCCCAGGCAATCTGCTTTCCATCCTTCCAGGGTAGCATAGTGGCTCCATCAGGACGCTTTTGACTTCCATCAGACCTCTGTACTTGGGGTTCCCGTTGAGCTGGGCAACGGGCTGTGGCGAGGCTTCTCTTTATTATGTCATTGATCTCCTCATGTCTGGCATACTTCCCTTCTGCTGTGTGACACACGAGACCATGGAGTCCGAATTGATCAGCTGTCGCCCTGCCGCAAATACACCTATGTTCGGTGAGGATGGGGGCGGCTAGGCGAAGAGCAACACCAATCCGAATGGCCTGTGGGTCGAGACGGGTGCCCAGGGAGGAATTGGGAACAGCTAACAGGAAATCTCCTGAGTGTGGTGCCTTCACTGCCAGGAGACGAGCTTTGTTCTTTCCTGAAGCATTGGAGAGCATTGTGTTGGCGATTTTTTCCATGATCGGTTTGTCCCAGTGGGACTGTTTGTGCTGTTTGGGAGGAGCTGGTCTACTGGAGGAGTCTGTAAGGGTGTCCCACCGAATTGCTGCTTCAGTAAACCTGGGGTCTTGAGCTCCTACCAAGTCTCTCAAGCGTTCGGGCACTATCTTCTTGACTAATGCACTGGAAGCCAAACACGAAGACAGAAAAGCAGGTAAAGCAACATGCGTTGCTTTACGCACCCCTATACCTCCCAGTCGCACTGGGAGGGTTGCCTGATCCCATTGCTCATCCTCTAGTGACAGGTTCAGTGCCTTCTTAAAAGTTGATCTCAGGTGTGCGTCATATTCATCGAGTGTTGGGTTGTCAAAAGAGGGTGCACACCTCAAGAAGTAAGTGAGTCTTGGCATAGTAAGACACCTTGTGAGGAGATACAGAGCATCATGGGCATCAAGATCGCTTATTCTCTCCTCCATTCTCATAAGGTCATTCAATTTGTCCCTGAGGACAGTATCGATGGCCTGATGACCCAGCGGTGCCCCCAAGAGGGTACTGTTGGACGGAGTTGTAGTTGAGATTTCCGGGAGGATTCTTCGCACAGCATTGATTATTTCCTGGTTCGCTGTGATGATTTCACACTTAGAGGGATTGAGGATGAGTCCCAAGTCTTCTCCCTGTGTTTTCACCAGTTGTAGGTCCCCCACGAGGGACTCTTCAGTACCTGCCAGAGTGCCGTCATCCAGGTACCATATATTGAGCTCACTGCGTAGGCTGGAAGTTAGTTCTCTTACTGCCAAGCAGAAGAGAAGTGGAGCAAGTGGGTCACCCTGCTGAACACCCTCTGATGATTGAATTTCATGTTCTCCAAACAAAAGAATTGAGGGTTTGCTGTAGCCGGCTGAAATGAAGGGAAAGAGACTGGGGAACCGAACCCGAACAGCTGGCAAAACAGCATCTCTCCTCACCATATTAAAGGCATTTCTAAAATCAAGTTTGACTATGGCCTTGTCTTCTGGTAGGTCCCTGATGTAGGCCCTTGCCGCATGAGCTGCAGCTTCACTGCCTTGAGAGACCCCAAAGCCCAGTTGGTGTGGCTGGAGTAAAGTGGCAGCTTCTAGGCGAATGTTTCTCACTGCTGCTTTGGCAACGAGACGGCGAAGAGTGTTTCCAACTGCAATGGGTCTGATTCCCCCATCCCTCTTCTTCAAAGCACATAGTGAGGCTCCAAAAAAGAAAGGTTTAATTTCTTCTGGGATTCGCCCAGCCAGGCAATTGTTGACGAAAGTTGTTAACTCGGTGAGAAGAATTGATGCAGATTCACCGAGTACTGGATTTACCATCTCTTTGAGGTGCTGAGGTCGAATTCCAGTGTAACCTCCTGCAGATCCTGCTGGAAATGACACGATCGCCTTATAGACTTCCGATTCTGGCAAAATTAATTGTTCAGTGATAGGGTCTTCCTCAGGGTTGTCGTTGATGGCTGTGGTGTCCCTGGTTGGGTGCTTGTCTCTTAGTGCTTGGGCCGTGGTCTCATCCTTGGGGGCTACAGTGTCGTCACTTGTAATTATTCTTATTGCTCCCACTGTGTTACCTTCCTCAATTTTTTTGCTAACCTGTGCGCAAATTTTCTCGTTCTCAGTAGGACTTTTCTTGGGTCTGCCTCTTTGATTCCTGCGATGATGGGGAAGAGGGACACAGTTATCCGTTCGTGGGTAGTTGCGCACTGCCTTGATAACTGACGTGGTTAGCAGTTTGCCTCGTCTTTCAGGAACTGCAAGACAGACATTGCCGAACAAGAGAAGGTTGCGCCATGCTTGGATGGTGCCTCGGGCTTCTAAGTTGGTGGAACCTCCATTCACCCGCTTAAGAAGGTCTGTGAATTTCCCTGCTGCATATGGGCGAGCTGCTTTAGGGATGTGGGATAGTGTACTGCTAGCAGTGGATTTGAATGCCAACAGAAGGTTATCGCAAGTGACGAGGTTGCCATTGGAATTGTCATCTGCCTGTGGAGGCTGTGGGCTGCTCTCTGCTGGGGGCATATGTGATCCCGCACACCTATTGTGTGCACGAATACGGCCGTATATATATATATATATATATATATATATATATATATATATATATATATATATATATATATATATATATATATATATATATATATATATATATATATATATATATATATATATATATATATATATATATATATATATATATATATATATATATATATATATATATATATATATATATATACAATATGCAATATGCAGAGTAAAATCTGCAGATATATGGCATATTCGCCTGGCAGACGTGGTTTCCTGAACCTCATATAGAAAAGGAACTGACCAATACTAATGGAGGTCGTTTGTTCTAATGGATGCGACGAGGGAATGTCGGATTTTGCTGGTCAACAAACAGGGCCATCAGCAGAACTGGGAGGGAGGACGAAGATAAATGGGAAATGAGGACGAGATATAGAGAGTAACAGAGGAAGGAGAGATTCGAAGACTTTCATGACATGCCTTTTTTCCAAACTCACTTTTTGATGAGCTGGAAAATCAACTAGGAAGCAAGGAACAGTGAATCTCTTTTCTTCTTAGGACAATTCTGCCAGCTAAATAGATAAATAGATAGAGCATTTGTGCGTGTGTGTGTGTGTGTGTGTGTGTGTGTGTGTGTGTGTGTGTGTGTGTGTGTGTGTGTGTGTGTGTGTGTGTGTGTGTGTGTGTGTGTGTGTGTGTGTGTGTGTGTGTGTGTGTGTGTGTGTGTGTAATCTTTCGGTTACGTTTTCAAGGAACACAGAGAAGAAAATCTGAAAATCTGAATAGAGACGGAAAAAAATATATAATAATTAATTTGAAATAGAGGAATTATTTTATGTAAGGCGTATTATTAAAAAATACTGCCAAAGATAACAAAAGTGATTATTGAAATAATACTAAAAATAATAACAACCATAATAATAATAATAATAATAATAATAATAATAATAATAATAATAATAATAATAATAATAATAATAATAGTAATAGTAATAATAATAATAATAATAGTAATAATAAGGAAATGATCTAGTGGTATTAGTAGTTGAAGTAGTAGTAGTAATGTAAGTATTTGTAGTAGTATCAGTGATAGTAGTAGAAGTAGTAGTAGCAGCAGCAATTGTACTAGTAGTAGTAGTGCTGGCAATATTACCAGTAGTAGAAGTAGTAGTAGCAGCAGCAGCAATGCTACTAGTAGAAGAAGTAGCAGCAGTAGTAGGAATAGTACCAGTAGTTTAGACTTGTCGCCAAAGTAGAAAGTTTATTTTGCACACATATCCATCCTGTGGATGGTAAACCATAAAAATATAAGTATACCAGAACCCTAGGAATTAGATCCACAAAGGGTTAACAAGAGTATACCTGCATACACATTTACAACTTGTATTTCATTTGTTTCTGGCATATTTAGCATATCTATTTAAAATACCTGGTATCGCGATTTTCTTTACAAGATAACTTGACTTATCACACTTGTGTCCAGGAGATGGGAAGTACAGTGTTTGCACTCTGAAGGAGGGGTGTTAATGTTGCAGTTTTATAAATATAGTGTAAGCATCCCTCTGGCAAGATAGTGATGGAGTGAATGATGGTGAAAGTTTTACTTTTTCGGGCCACCCTACCTTGGTGGGAAACGGCCAGTGTGTTAATAAAATAAATGTCTATATTCCTTATTAAATGTACCAGTTAACGTAGCTGACGAGTTTACCTTGCTAATAAGTGGATGGGACATGTTATATTCTTGTTAATATCTTAATTTTAGGTGATGATATAATGAGGTCTAATTGATAATATAATTTTTTAACTTCATTAAATGGTAATCTTTTTCTTTCGTCCTGTTGCATATGTCATGATGTCAGTATAGCTTACAGTTATATATTTAGACGAGGCTTTTACAAGATCACAAATTCATATGTTAAAAGCATAGAAGACGTCCCAGTGCTGTCCAAAGGAACATTTCTTGGGACTCACTTCTAAAACCCTGGTAAGGAATAAATGGTGTTCTACTTGATAAGTAATATATTATCCAGCTGAGTACAATTCCACCTGTATTCCTTTAGGTTAGTTCATATAGGTAAACGCTTGTATTTTCTTTATCAAATACAGATTATAAATCAAGAAATATGGTAAAATATACAGAAGAGTGTACAGTGTACAGGTGGAAATACAGTTTTCCTGTTCCTGAAATCACAGGGAAGCGGGTGTAATAATGTATTAAATATGATTGTTTGAAAAGTTTTACAAAGATAACTAGCTAACACAATTGATCTAAATGGATCTAGAACAGGGCAAGGCACAATACTAACAGTGGTCCCAAAACTGGGGAAAACATCTTCAGTGAAACTAATATATTGTGCAATGCTAACAGAGGGTGATGAGGGACTTGTCCTTAGAATTCTAAGGATATAGTAAGTTGTATCATCCTCTCCAGAAACTAATTTACACTCAGTTATTCACATCAATATTTTGTCTCGTGAAATAAATAAATATCAACCTTTCTTCAGAAGTACTTCCTAGGTTTGTTCTAATATGAGATTGACGATTTTCATTGCTGCTTGTTTTGGCCCGGGTATTAACGAATGCGTTAACTGTTTTGAGAGGGTAGGGATGAACAGTATTATCCCTCTTTTTCCTAGATATTTTGGTTATACTTTTACAGGATATACCGAAGGGTAGATCTGTTGGACGTGTTAACAAACCGTTTCTATTCCTTTTGACTATACTCTTCTTCCTTGCATTTGTCAGTGCATTTTGAAAAGATTTAATAAATCTAGAGTTCTGCAACAACGATATGCTTTACCAGTCCTTCTCGTTACACGTATTAAATTGTCTAGTAATGGGTCATTATAGCCCTCTTCTTGTTTCCTCTTTCCTTTGATCTTTCTTGAAATTCTCAGTAACAGCGACCAGATAATAATTAAATTTTTGTAGCCGTAGGCTGGTTACTCTTATACAATTGATGACAATAATCTATTAAATTATTTATATGACCTGGGTTAACAAAAAGATTATTTTTATTTCATTTTAGCTTCTTGAATGCCGGAAATAAGATCAGGAATGATAGTTATGAGTCATAACTCAAGAGTCAGTTATTGTATATGATACATCAGCACCAAGGAACTGATGTATTATGAAGCTATTTGTATGAGTATGCTTAGTAATGCTTAGTAATTCTACTATACTCATGTTCATTGAGAAAATGGAGTAATTTAGTTCCATTGGTGTTATTGGCCCTCCAATATTGTGTCTGGCATTATATTTTCCAAGAAAAATTTTAGGTTTATTGTTAAGAAGAAGAAGAATAAGATGAAGAAGAAGAAGAAGAAGAAGAAGAAGAAGAAGAAGAAGAAGAAGAAGAAGAAGAAGATGATGATGATGATGAAGAAGAAGATGAAGAAGAAAAGAAGAAGAAGAAGAAGAAGAAGAAGAAGAAGAAGAAGAAGAAGAAGAAGAAGAAGAAGAAGAAGAAGAAGAAGAAGAAGAAGAAGAAGAAAAGGAAGAAGAATAAGAATAAGAAATAAAAAAAAAAAAAGAAATCTGTATATAAAACAACTTACATGAAGTTTATGGTGGTAAATCTAACTATATTTGCTTACTCCTTTGCGAAACATAATAAATTAGATTATTGCTAATTGTAACAAAATTGATGTTTTTAAAAATATTATTTTATATCTGAAGTCACTCACTGAAGATAATATTGATAATATAACAAATTATTACAAGAAGTAAATTAGGTGATTAGTAATGTTAATTATCACTAACGAAAGCGTAGAAACCTAAATAATATTACAACGTTAATAATCAGTCAACTGTCAGTGCAGCGTGGAAGAATTACCTACAACTTAAAGATCAAGTTGGTGTTGTATTCTTCAAGAAAGAGGAAAGTGTTCCCCCATATGTATCTTAGATGATCCAGTACGTGATCACGCATCCACCACCGGCTTAATGCAGTCAGACTTCCACCCCATTTTATTAACGAAGGTTCTCTGTACATCGTAAGCTTCCTTAGATGATCAATAAAATTATGTAACATCCAGAGACTAGAGAGGGAGACTGTGTGTTTTTATCCTAGAATAAATTAATCAATATCCCAGACTCTTACGTTCAGAGCAACAGAGCAATTTCCCATACTCTGTAATGCCGGTATAAAAGTTTTTTTTTTTTTTTTTTTACTTTTTTTATGCTTTTTTTTACAGAACAAACTCGACGGAATCGTGTGCAAAAAGACTATCTGCCGTTTCATGTTTTACTTTTTTTTTTTCGTCCAGCATCATTATTCATTAAGTGTTTTTATATATTCATTTCTTTTCCGTTGGGAAACCATTCCTCACTGTCAGAACAAATCAAATTAACGTGACGTTCTGCCGATATACACCGCCTCTCATGTATGGTTGGGAAGCTCACCAGCTTCACCCCTTCAAGAGAGTGCCTTTTTTTTTCTCTCGTGAACGGTTCTCGGTCTTAGGATCTGAAGTTACTCTTCCCTTCCTGGGATCAGACCTGATTACCTCCCATTTCACAGATGCTGTATGACCTAAGCGAGTTTTTCACTTACCCATGAATATAATAATAATCACCAGCTTCAGAGGTTCGGGGTTTCCCCAACCCCTAGTGGCTGAAAGCCCGACCATTACTGTCCTAGGAGCAGCTTCCAGTGCGAAGAAAATCTAAGATGATGGTGAGAGGGAAAAAGAGGGGAAAAAACAGGGACAAGGAGAGGGGAACGAGTTGGAAGGCGTGGGGGTTGAGGGGAGTGTTGTGGTCGGGGAGGAGGAGGAGGGGGAGGATGGGATAGAGGAAGAGACTTAGGGACAGGGGAGAGGTCAGGGAGGACTCCCATCCACTGTTATTTCCATAAATTTCTACCTCTTTTAGGCCGACGCGAGGCTAGACTCGAGAGCGCCAGAGAGAACCCCGGGAAAAAAAGTCAACACAATTCATGCAAAATAGAATACAGATAGAAACTCATCATGAAACAGAGGGGGAACTTTTTTTTTCCGCGAGAAAATTTCAAATGTATGAGAGTCGGGCGAGTTGCCGTCGGCTTCCGGAACTCCAAAATGTGGGTAAGGCAAAGCAGGCGGAAGCCTGACGCGCCTTCCGTGTCCCTCCTCCAAATGCAAGTTTATTCATCACGGGTGAAGGACGAGATGAAAAAAACCCGCAGGAAAATAACGAAACGATCGCAAATGGGAAGCGGACATTGAGGACGCGAGCGTAGGCTGGAAGCTTGTATCGACTGCTTGCTTGGCGCATGGCAGGTGCTGGCCTGCTCGCATGCAATTCCCTGTTTTATATGTTTTCGATCAGTCGCGTCCACGTGCACTGAACTCTTGAGCGGCGAGGTAAAAGGGAGCAGAAGTTGACGATCCTAGGTGTGGAGGAGGAAGAGACGGAATGAAAGAGGAGGGAAAAGAATAAAGACGGGAGAAAGAGGCTGAAAAGAACGACGTTAGGGAGAAAAAGTTAGAGAGACGAATGCATGAAACTTTAAAGAGAGAAAAAGCAGGACTGACAGGGAAAGTTTCAAATAGATTGGGGAAGAAAGACTTGCAGGAAAGGCGACGAAGCATAAATGGGAACTACAATTGAAATATAAAACGATGTGGACAGACGGATAGATAAACAGGCAGAGGTATGGAAAAAGTAAGAGAGAAAGCAAGGGAGAAAACCTCAAAGCGAAGCACCCAGGAATGAAGGCTGATTCTCGCAAGCCCCAGAGTCTCTCAGTGAGCGATAATACCCGCAGGATAAAATAATGCTCGCTGGACGAAAGCGGGAGAAAATTACCCTCGCCTCTAATCCCCCCGGCTTCAAATCTGCACAGGCCGCGAAGGCCCGAGTTCAGCGTCATGAGCCCAGTCCATCACAAACTGTTGCTTGCATGAAACCCATTGGCCGGCGCTTGACCAATGGCCGAGCCTCCTCAACCACGCAGAAGGAAGCGGACAAATCGGGGGGGAGGAAGCGGCTGGGCCAAGAGACTTTTTGAGAGCGTCGAATATATCGCATCCGGATCCCTACATAATTTTCAAGTCAGACCAATGTTCACTTAGGGTAATGCAGGGGTAATTCGGTGACAGTAGCCATGTTGTAAAAAGCTATGCATTTTTACAAATTTACGCATCAAGATTTTTTTTTTCTTTCGGCCAAGAGATGGGAGATTAGTTTCTGTATATAAGGATATTGGACCATTAGGGTGGTGAGAGGGAGGGTGGGAAGGAGAGTGGGTGGAGGAGGGGGAGGCGAATGAGGAAATTTGTTTTTGTTGTTGCTTTTGTTTCTCCAATTTCACAGGACGCTATAAAGGACATTACAGGCCACGGGCGACAGCTCAGAGCGCGCACGACGAGATGTATTTTCTCGTTAATTTAATACCAGGCTACACATACGGCTCACATGTTAAGACTGCCCTCGGTAAACCGACATAAAATCAACAAGACCGTTCGCATTAAGTCTGAAAGCCCTTCTAACATGTTTAAGAGTTATTTTTTCAAAACATAGCATACACATCAGCAAATGCAATAATACAGTAACTGAACTGAGCTTGGGTATTAGGGGGGGGGGGAGAAGAGAGAGACAGAAAAACATTAAGGAGTATGTCATTAGGGTTCGTCCGCTGTCTGCATGGTAGAGGTCGTTGCCGCTACGGACCGTCATGCCGCACCGCTTGCCTCGCCTGCCAATCACAATCCTCCGTCACTCCTACCGGGAATTTTACTGGACTATTCCTACCTTTTTTTCTCCACCCTGAAGCACGTTTATTTCGATTTTCTTGCCTTTAATACCGATGAAATATTGGACGAATAGATTTCTTGCGGCCGCCGCGAGCTAGCATCCCACACAACGCCACTCCCAGTAATATCCGAATTCCGTTTTTTTTCTCAAATCATACCGTTTTTGATAGGCTGGCAGCGCACGGGGAGTCGTGTTATTGAGCGGATTCGCTAAAGTATCGTCAGGAGCGCGACGGGTGGGCGGGCGTGTTTGGTTCATGCAGTTACTTGAGGTGTGTGTCAGCCGCGGTGGCAGTGGTCAGCGAGCTCTCTACTGTACACCATCTGTCCCGTCTCTTCCCAAGAACTTACCCACGAACCCACGTCGTATTATGTATATATATATATATATATATATATATATATATATATATATATATATATATATATATATATATATATATATATATATATATATATGTATATATATATATATATATATATATATATATATATATATATATATATATATATATATATATATATATATATATATACATATATTAATTCGACTCTTTGTATGCTTATATATGAATAAAAATTGTTAGTAAACACGTATTTTATTAGAACAATTCGCAATATGCTGAGCCTGACGCCTACGAGCTTCTCCACTCTTCCGCATTTAAGTACTGAGAGCGGAAGTTGATAATTTCCAGTGATTGCCTCCAGAAGCAATGCCTGCCTCGATAACGGGATTAGTTGCGCTTTCACCGTCGATGTAGCGGTCAAATAACTAAATGTAGGTGTGTAGGAGATAAGATAGGTTAGTTTAGCATAAGATAGTTTGTGGTATCTTTGCACTGAGTGGTTTGACTTGGGCAAAATTAGCTTTAGAGGTGCTAAATTAGGTTAGTTTAGCTTGAAAGGTGGGCCAAAATTGGTTAGTTGAGTTAAGATGGGCCAAGTTAAGTATATTTTCTTAAGATGGGCCAGGTTAGAGTAGTTATCTTAATATGTTTCTAGTTAGGTTAGTTATCTTAAAGTTGATCTATGATAGATTAGCTATTTTAAGATGAGCTACGTTAGGCTAGTTATCTTAAATGGGCCATCTTAGGCTAGCACAATTGAGAGTGAAATATCGTAAGTTAAAGAAGCTGCAATTAAGTGGTTAAGGCTTAGATTAGATTAGAAAAGGGTTGCCTATCATAAACTAGTATAGTCTAGGAAGAATAAGCCTACGAAGGACTAGCGTAGGCTAGGATACGCTAATCAAATTTAGCCTAGGAAGGGCCAACACTGGATGGGTAAGTATTGCTTAGGGAAAGCTAAACTAGGCTAGGATAGTGTAGCTCATGATAAGGTCAAGCAGTTTCTTATGGACTAACTTAAAACTACGTAGTGTAACCAAGGTGAGTCTTCCATTGACTAGGATGGTGGAACCTGGAATGGACTAGCTACAGTTATTTAATTAAGAGAGGTTTAATGTAAGTTAGGTTGCTGTAGTTTAGTTTTGGCTAATTTGTGTTAGATTACTGTAGCTTAGAATATTATTTTTTTTTTTAGAGTCCGACTGTATTTAAAATAATCACCTAGCTTGACGACATACCCTGACCACTTTACCTAACAAAATCTAAATTAACATAACAGTTAGTGGTTCAGAAATCTAGACCAACTTAATGTGTCACATTTATGCCTCTATGTGGGTTATTATATACAACTGACAAGAGTTCATTATACACACGTATATAAATACATAGAAAACATACATACATACGAACGTGTTCACATACATATATACACACGTACATACCATACATACATGCTTACATATATATATATATATATATATATATATATATATATATATATATATATATATATATATATATATATATATATATATATACATATATATATATATATATATATATATATATATATATATATATATATATATATATATATACATATATATATATATATAAATATATATATATATATATATATATATATATATATATATGTATATATATACATATATATATATATATATATATATATGTGTGTGTGTGTGTGTGTGTGAGTGTGTATGTGTGTGGGGGTGGGTGTTTGTGTGTGTGTGTGTGTATTTATGTGCTCACCTAATTGTACTCACCTAGTTGAGGTTGCAGGGGTTGAGTCCTAGCTCCTGGCCCCGCCTCTTCACTGGTCGCTACTAGGTCACTCTCCATGAACCATGAGCTTTATCATACCTCTGTGTGTGTGTGTGTGTACTCACCTAATTGTGGTTGCAGGGGTCGAGACTCAGCTCCTGGCCCCGCCTCTTCACTGATCGCTACTAGGTTCTCTCTCTCTCTGCTTCCTGAGCTGTATCATACCTCTTCTTAAAACCATGTATTGTTCCTGCCTCCACTACTACACTTGCTAGGCTATTCCACTTCCTGACAATTCTATGACTGAAGAAATACTTCCTAACGTCCCTGTGTGTGTGTGTGTGTGTGTGTGTGTGTGTGTGTGTGTGTGTGTGTGTGTGTGTGTGTGTGTGTGTGTGTGTGTGTGTGTGTGTGTGTGTGTGTGTGTGTGTGTGTGTGTGTGTGTGTGTGTGTTTGTGTGTGTGTGTGTGTGTGTGTGTGTGTGTGTGTGTGTGTGTGTGTGTGTGTGTGTGTTTTGTGTGTGTGTGTGTGTGTGTGTGTGTGTGTGTGTGTGTGTGTGTGTGTGTGTGTGTGTGTGTGTGTGCGTTTATACTCACCTGGTTGTCTTCACCTAGATGTGGTTGCAGGGGTCGATCAACAGCTCCTGGCCCAGCCTCTTCACTGGTCACTACTAGGTAACTCTTACTGCTCCATGAGCTTTATCATACCTCTTCTCGATACTATGTATGGATCCTGCCTCCACTACACTCCTCCTACCTCCACTTTCCGGACTATTACACTTCCTGACAACTCTGTGACTGAAGAAATGCTTCCTAACATCCCTGTGATTCATCAGAGTCTTCAACTTCCATCTGTGACCCCTTGTTGCTGTGTCCCATCTCTGGAACATCCTGTCTCTGTCCACCTTGTCGATTCCTCTCAGTATTTTATATGTCGTTATCGTATCCCCCCTATCTCTCCTGGTCACACTGGTCGATTTCCCGTAACCTCTCCAAGTCGGACATATCCCTTAGCTCAGGGGCTAGTTTTGTTGCAAACCTTTGCACTTTCTCTAGTTTCCTTACGTCCTTGGCTAGGTGTGGGTTCCACCAATATGGGTCTAACGTACACATTGTACAAGGTCGTGAACGATTCCTTATTAAGATGTCGGTATGCTGTTCTTAGGTTTGTGTGTGTGTGTGTGTGTATGTAACCGGTTGCCATGACACTAGCCCTTAGATTTTATGACATAAGACACATCTAAGTTGCTACGTAAATGGACACAAGAACAAGACATGACACATTTATTATTTGTACGTTTCGCTCGCTAGTAGTTTTATCGAGTGAATACAAACGTATCATCTTGACCGTGGCCGTAATAGATATCTCAACAGTTGCTCTTGTGTTCATTTGCCTAGCACATTATCAATAATTTTTAGCAATAATTATGCGTAATTATACGAAGCTAAGTTGACTGATGCTCTAATATCCAGAATAAACATCTTAGAAGGATATGTGAGAGTCGAGGACAAGCACTGTAACTCAGTATAAAATGACTCCACCCCGGGCCATACCTTGCCACTTCCCGTAACTTTGTATCCCTTTCCCTCCGGCCAAACCACTGCGGAGAGTCGCCGCTAACGAGGGAGGGGGTCACATCCTAACCATGAAGTGTTCACCCCGCAGATTTATACCTCTGTCTCCTCTTAGAACCTTGCCATAGGTTTATAACAGTGTAGGAAATTTGCGCTGGCGCAAGCATGCACAGACCACACACACACACACACACACACACACACACACACACACACACACAGTGAGAGCTAACATCAGCCTTCATAGCTTGGAGAAAGGTCGTCTCTACCTTTTTTTAGTAAAGGGAGTATAGTTATTCATGTGAGTGGTGTCCCAAAATATGCAAATGAAAAGTTTTTATGAAAGATTGCTGGGGAAGGGGACAATTTATATGTATTTTAAGATAAATTATTGAAAAAAAGGCAACTTTTTATTTGCATCATAGCCGAGGGTACTAGATCAAGATACAGCCATGCTTTTACACCAGCAGAAAATAAATCTAGTGGTTGGATGGACAGACTGAAATATATTAAACAAAATTTGGTAAAGTAAGAAGGACTGACTGACAAATTTAATAAGGAAAATTTAACTTTGAAAGCTGTCAAGACTGTTGACAGTTCAACATAAGATGAAAACACTGAATCAGCAAGAACAACGAGGATATAGACAGTAATTTGTAAAAAAAAAAAAAAAAGATGGAATAAAGGAGTGAAAAGGATCGGAGGCGAACAAACTAATATAGACGATAGTTATACTTGTATAACAAAATCAACAGGCACAGATAGCTCGGAATATCTTTAACAATGTTAACGAAAGCTTTGATAAGATGAAAAGGCTAGAAAAGCTTAAAGCACAAATAGAAGAGAGTTATGCCAAAAGAACTAACGAAAAGACAAATTCAGTAGCATGTTGTAATGGCAAAGGACATTACTGCTAAACCAGACATTAGTAATGAATGAAAAATTGAGATGAAAAAATTATAAACTATTCAGGGACTGTAGACGGATAACGGTTAATGGCTTATGCTGTAGTTAAAAAAAATATAAATAAAATCAGTAACAAAATGAATCAAACATAAACAACACATAAATGATGTGACAAAATACTATATGGATTTTAGAATTCCTGTGAGTAGAGTAGGACATACACGAATTAGAAAACCTGAGAGTGATCAAAACAGACAGCTGAGAATAACATTTATGCAGATAAAGAATAATAAAGTATAGATAAAGAGAGCAAGGGAGAGTTGGAAAGCCCAAAGGATATGCAAATTAGACAATACCTTTCAAAGAAGGATAGGGTAAAAATATAGGGCTTTATAAATATTGTCATGAGTTAGATGATAAGAAATATTTTTAAATAATAGCAGGACCTGTCAAATAGTGCCTTTCAAAAATGAGCAAATGACAGGGCAAAACCGAACTAAACAAATTGATAAGAATTAATAATTTAGACACATAAATAATTTGTGTACCATTATAGATGGAGAAATTTAAAAAAATAAACTACCATCAAATGATATTAAAAATTAACTGAATTATAAAAAATGTAAAGAATAAAATAAATCGACAAATTCACTATAGGTAAGCAGGAGATATGTGAGGTAAAAAAAGTAAATATAAATTTTGAGAGTATATTTACAAAAGAAGATGCTATAAATGTATAGATTTTGAATCGCAATTAGATAAAATGGAAGTAACTGCAGTAATTACACAGGAAGTAAAGAAATTACTGCCGGATACTGGCAAGAAAATGGCAATAGGAACAGATCAAATATCACCTTGGGCTTTAAAAGAATCCACAAAATAGCTATGATATCTATTTGATTTTTTAAGTTTTTACTAAAAGAGGACAAATTGGTAGACAGATGAAGGATGACACATATTATGCCAATGTTCTTATTGTGTCAGTTTCACTGATAACTCTTGCAAAAATACTGGAAAGAAACATGCTAGAGAGTAAATAATTTGGATAGCAAAAATTTACTAACTTGTAAACATTTCTGTTTACGGTCTGAAAACTCATGTATACTAAATCTATTAAGTTATTACGATAGAATCAAGGATTTTTTTCAAGAAAGAAATTGATAAGCTGATTTTATTTCTCTACTTGCTACACTTTAAGAAAGCTTCTGAAAGCATTGTCAATCAAATACATATTTGGAATCTACAAAAATAGTGAAAGACTATATACTTAAGAGGAAAATGCAAAGTGGTGTCATTGGAAAAATATCCTCATGGGATGATGTCTCTATTATGGTGCCAAGTGGATCTCTCCATCATCGGAAAATGTTTTTAATTGATATAAATGAATTTAGAGAACGAATAAAAATATGAAAATGTTTGTAAAACAAGAGATATGATACCCACATGTAAAGCTATAAAAAGATATCAAATAATAAAGAAGACGCCTTAGTACTTGTAACAGGGACAACACAGGGTCATAGTTGTTAATTTAAAAATAATCAGAGCTAAAGGTAGACCGATAGGTACTAAAGAGAGGACACTGCGAGCATATTTAACTGTATTAAATAACTACTCACAAACACTTCATATATATATATATATATATATATATATATATATGTATATATATATATATATATATGTATATATATATATATTTATATATATATTTATATATATATATATATATATATTTTTTTTTTTTTTTTTTTTTTTTTTTTTTTTTTATCACACCGGCCGATTCCCACCAAGGCAGGGTGGCCCGAAAAAGAAAAACTTTCACCATCATTCACTCCATCACTGTCTTGCCAGAAGGGTGCTTTACACTACAGTTTTTAAACTGCAACATTAACACCCCTCCTTCAGAGTGCAGGCACTGTACTTCCCATCTCCAGGACTCAAGTCCGGCCTGCCGGTTTCCCTGAATCCCTTCATAAATGTTACTTTGCTCACACTCCAACAGCACGTCAAGTATTAAAAACCATTTGTCTCCATTCACTCCTATCAAACACGCTCACGCATGCCTGCTGGAAGTCCAAGCCCCTCGCACACAAAACCTCCTTTACCCCCTCCCTCCAACCCTTCCTTGGCCGACCCCTACCCCGCCTTCCTTCCACTACAGACTGATACACTCTTGAAGTCATTCTGTTTCGCTCCATTCTCTCTACATGTCCGAACCACCTCAACAACCCTTCCTCAGCCCTCTGGACAACAGTTTTGGTAATCCCGCACCTCCTCCTAACTTCCAAACTACGAATTCTCTGCATTATATTCACACCACACATTGCCCTCAGACATGACATCTCCACTGCCTCCAGCCTTCTCCTCGCTGCAACATTCATCACCCACGCTTCACACCCATATAAGAGCGTTGGTAAAACTATACTCTCATACATTCCCCTCTTTGCCTCCAAGGACAAAGTTCTTTGTCTCCACAGACTCCTAAGTGCACCACTCACTCTTTTTCCCTCATCAATTCTATGATTCACCTCATCTTTCATAGACCCATCCGCTGACACGTCCACTCCCAAATATCTGAATACGTTCACCTCCTCCATACTCTCTCCCTCCAAACTGATATTCAATCTTTCATCACCTAATCTTTTTGTTATCCTCATAACCTTACTCTTTCCTGTATTCACCTTTAATTTTCTTCTTTTGCACACCCTACCAAATTCATCCACCAATCTCTGCAACTTCTCTTCAGAATCTCCCAAGAGCACAGTGTCATCAGCAAAGAGCAGCTGTGACAACTCCCACTTTGTGTGTGATTCTTTATCTTTTAACTCCACGCCTCTTGCCAAGACCCTCGCATTTACTTCTCTTACAACCCCATCTATAAATATATTAAACAACCACGGTGACATCACACATCCTTGTCTAAGGCCTACTTTTACTGGGAAAAATATATATATATATATATATATATACATATATATATATATATATATATATATATATATATATGTATATAACACTGATCTCTGGCCGAAGGAGACTCGAACCTACGAACCTTGGAACAAGGTACGCAGTGCTTTACCATTCTCACCACACTGGACCAATACCTTGGTTCGAGTCTCCTTCGGCCAGAGATCAGTGTCTGTGTATATTTCGCCTGCTCTTGCGAATTCCTTGCATATATATATATATATATATATATATATATATATATATATATATATATATATATATATATATATAATAGGGGGTGGTAGAAGAAAATATTCAAACAGCTCCGGGGAGAACTTTGAGTTTTCCCTGAGGTACGTTTATTGTCTTCTCTGAGGATGAGGGTCTCCAGTCCAGCTATAGAGGTGCTACTTCCCTATATAATTATATATATATATATATATATATATATATATATATATATATATATATATATATATATATATAGGGAAGTACCACCTCTATAGGAAAATTATTATTGCCTTTTTTGTTACAGGGTGACATCACAATAGATTGAGAATTATCATGAAATATTTCCCTCTGAACAGCATATTTACTTTCTACATCCGAAATCACATGGACATTAGAAAAGTTAATGGGTTCATGTGAAGTGTTTCTGACATTTATGAGGAAGATAAACGTATTAGAGCAAGCTTTTTCTGGAAAACATTATTCTCTTTTAGAGCATCGCCAAGTCACTCCTGACTATATAACTGATTTGATATAACTTGAGAAAGGCTCCACAGAGACTTAAAAATTACTTCAACAGACGCTCGTACTTTAATACGTATCTTTTCCTCAGAAATGCTAATACTCGAAATTATATTTATTTAAGAAAGTTCTACTATCAACTTTTCCATAACTGTAAGTTAAGTAGCATATAAATGTTTGATTTATCCAGTTCCTCTGGTGATCATATTCACGTATTTTATACCTATATCTGACCACTGTTTTGTATTCCACAATCTTGATTTCCACGATCCCTTCAAGTATGTCTAAAGTAAGTCCCACCACAATCGTTAAAGATCTTGTGATCTCACGTTCTCTTAACAATTGTTTGTATTCTACATCCTCTACCACTGACAACATGTCTATGTTCACCATCATTATCATTTTCACAACCATCACCGTCAACACACCAATTATTATTTCACAACCATTTCAGCCACCATCACCTCACCATCAAACCCAACTTCACAACCATTTCACCTAAAGCCTCTAAACCCACACCACCATAACCTCTCTTCCCCACCACATTCCCAATCCCGTTACTTCCCCTACCATTCACCATCACCACGGTACCACAAGTGGAAGCGAGAAGCAACATTTCCAGACACATCTGATATATATGCTGCAAAACTTGAGTAATTATAGTTTAATTACCGTGTATATGTCATCAGGAGGGCAGTGACACATGCGCCGCTCCCCTAGTTATCTATTCATGGGGAATTTTCCCAGATTCGGGAAAATTGCTTGCAATGTTAAAAGCAATCAATGAGTTCCTTTTCTATTGTGTTGTCTTTTACCTGAGCGGGATATGAAGTTTTAATTGATTGAATTATAAATGCTGATGAACGCAATCATGAGGTTCTGATTTGTTATTTATTTTTATAAATGAAGTACGTCTTTGTGTCATGCATATGTGAGCATAATGGCGTTACTATGTAAACATAATATATTAGTGCACATATTGGTATATAGACGTGAGTAATCACAGGTGCATCTCAACAACCCCTCCTCCCCTCCCTATATTATACCTTTCATATCACCACACTGTCTTCTAATATCTTCGCTCCTTATTCTCTATATTATATCGACTCTACATTTTATTCTCAGACAAATCTCGACTGCCGCCAGCCTCCTCCTCCTCCTCCTCGCTACCACTATGCTCTGATACACTCTTCTCATGCCAGTTAACGTGCATCTTTCTCTTCACAGACACCTTGCCTCCTTTTCTTCATTGATTCTGAGATTCACATCATCTTTCAAAGCTTTATTTGCAAACTCATCAGTTCTGTTTCGTTGCCATGCTTTCTTACTCTCACCGTCTTGTTCTTTTATTTCTTAACTCCCAGTATCTTTCTATTGTATACCCTCAAAAGCACTTACAACACGTTTTGCAATAATGAATATATTATGAGTGATGAACAAAACTTTGCCCCGCCAAGCAAGAACCTCCTGAGAATTCTTAAACTGAGAGACCTTCATGCTACTAAAGAAAAATTGCAGATCTTCCCATCCTCGCATCAAACTCCAGTTCCCCAGACGTTACATAATCCTTCTGGATTTAGCTCTACCCTATGAACATAAAAAATATCAGTAAGAGGCAATATGCTGGTGGAAGTATTTAAAGAAATTAATGCACCAAAGAACGTGTGGATATTCGAGCTTCAATTACCGATTTTATCTTCTGCTGGAAAAGTACTTTCAGGAAATTTGCGAGAACGATGATGATGAGCAGCAGCAGCAGCAGCAGTAGTAGTAGCAGGTGTTTAGTTATCGGAACCATTAACAGTAACCCAGGTCATTTAAACTGGATTATCCCTTACGTATTTAAAATGCAAGGTAATGCCCACGTATTGGTCTTTAATTGTAGAATACATTCACCCCTGATAAATATTCATAAAATAATGAGAAGCTGTATCATACACTGTTCAATACAACTTATAATACAAATAATTTGTGAATTATTGAAAACACCTAATGAACCAGTAGCACAAGTAACAGAGTTATAAGTGGAAGATTAAAGATATGACCTGAAATATTTAGCAATAGGAATAATGTTAAGAACCGGTTACCAGTAGAGTGCATAAGTTTTCCTGATGTTATTAAAACATCTAATTTGCTTGTAAATAACGGATAATTGTCTAAAATTCATCCATTTAATAAGAATTCTCAGCAGAGAGAGTTCAGGTACGTTCGATGGGGAGGAGGGAGGAAAGGAAGTTTCCGTGCTTTCCGGTTAGCAGACGGAGAATCGAGTCTTCACCTCCTCTCCTACAGAGCAAATCCACACGGGTTAGCGCTTCATGAAAAAAATATTAGAATCTTGGAACGACCAAAGCTTAGTTTTGACTCACGGGAAGCAGAGTGGAAGATTTTGGGAGACGAGACCTCATGCTGGTGTTCTCCTGCCAGCTGCAGACACACCCTTCCAAATACTGTCACTTATCTCATCCCCTACACCACTCATCCTCACCCGTGTGTGTGTGTGTGTGTGTGTGTGTGTGTGTGTGTGTGTGTGTGTGTGTTTGTTTGTATGATTGTGTGTTTGTGTGTGTGTGTGTGTGTGTGTGTGTGTGTGTGTTTGTTTGTATGATTGTGTGTTTGTTTGTGTGTGTGTGTGTGTGTGTGTGTGTGTGTGTGTGTGTGTGTGTTTGTTTGTATGATTGTGTGTGTGTGTGTGTGTGTGTGTGTGTGTGTGTGTGTGTGTACGCACTTATTTGTGGTTGCAGAGGTCGAGACTCAGTTCCTGGGGCCTATTTACTGATAGCTACTAGGTCCTCTCTCTCCCTGCTCCATGAGCTTGATCATACCTCGTTTTAAAACTATGTATGGTTCCTGCCTCCACCACATCACTTGCCAGACTATTCCACTTCCTGACAACTGTGTGTGTGTGTGTGTGTGTGTGTGTGTGTGTGTGTGTGTGTGTGTGTGTGTGTGTGTGTGTGTGTGTGTGTGTGTGTCTGTGTCTGTGTCTGTGTGTCTGTGTATGTGTGTGTGTATTCTTTTGTGTGTTCGTGTGTGTGTGTGTGTGTGTGTGTTAGTTACCATTCTGTCCTAGGCACATGTCGATTAGACACTAGGCCTGCTGTATATGCGTGCGTGCGTGTGTGTGTGTGTGTGTGTGTGTGCTCACCTAGTTGTACTCACCTAGTTGAGGTTGCAGGGGTCGAGTCCAAGCTCCTGGCCCCGCCTCTTCACTGGTCGCTACTAGGTCACTCTCCCTGAACCATGAGCTTTATCGTACCTTTGCTTAAAGCT
>NC_091298.1:11253184-11263184 GCF_038502225.1 Cherax quadricarinatus | reverse complement strand
AAGGATCTCTTCACTAGCATCGAGGCACCTCTTCAAAGAGCAGAGTCATCCAACATAGTAAAACATTATCCACAATAACAGGATGCTGGGATAAGAGATTCAAGACTCATTGTAATACTTCAGGATTTGGGTTATTATGAAAGAAGAGTATGAAGAGAGGAAGCTATAAATTCCTTAGATCAAGATACCTTCACTGGCATCAAACCGCCTTCTCTGAAGGTAATGACATCCATACTGAGAATATAGTTTTGATTTTCTATATTAATGACGAAAACACAACATATTAAGTTATTAAGTTATACATTAAGTTATACATTAGTATTGGCTTGTCATTTAAGTATTGCACGAGTAGAACAAACTAACCATACCACGGGCGGGGTTAGAACCCGCGATCAGAAGTAGACTCGTAGAAGCAAACACTTCAGAAAATTTAAAATTAAACTAATCACATATGAGAGTGAGCATAATGGATGTAAATAGACTCTATCTATCTATCTATTATTATTATTATTATTATTATTATTATTATTATTATTATTATTAATTACTAATTAGTAATTAACACTATTATTAAATACACAGGGGTCATACAGCGTTTGGAAAATGGGAGGTCATCAAGTAAATATTGGCTCTAGTTCCACCGGTATTAAATCGCCTTCCTTCAAGGATTAATGCTGCCCAGCATGGGCCAGAAGGCCTTACTGCAGTTTTATTTATGTAAGTTGATCCTAATATCTGTGGCTCACTGACGAGTGACTTTGCTTTTAGAAACTAAATTATGAGCTATCTCCTTTATTATAGATAATAAAGATAAATGACAATTTATTTTCTAACAAAATATCTTGGCTTACCCAAGTGGCAAAAGAAAGTTGACTTGTCACAGATGACAAAAGTACTAATGGTTGTGACTTGCTGGAAAACTGTATAAGTCCTGTGTATGCACTGAATAAATTCTATGTGCATGCACTGACAAGAGAAATGGTTATCCAGTTAGCATGTACACTCATACTGTAGGTAAAAGACAGGAATGCTTATGAAGACATTTATTAAGGAAATCTTTCGCCACAGGTGGCTTTCTCAGTTCTAATTATGATTGGAGACTCCGCTCGTGGCGAAACGTTTCCTTAATATCTTGATAGATGAATACGTGTCTTTTATGTACATGTTGGTATCACCACCTAAATACACCAAGTATACTTTATTCTATGTTTTGGGATTACTGTATCCTTGACTCGTGATGTATAAGTGAAAAACAGACTTATAGTCCCTCGTGCTGTCGACAGATATTAAATCTAACTATTCTTGAATCTGATCCTTTCACCAGAAGAGAAAATCTACTTAATATGTCTTGAGGTCGAAGTGAAGTATTTCCTTTTTTTTTCTATAGTGAATTTTTTACCCGTGTTCAATGGGAAATATCTTTCCTAGGCCTTCTGATACAGCTGGGTGATACAGGAAAAAAGTTGAATGACGATATATTAAAAGAAAATAGCTACAGTGCACTATTATTAAAAAGAATTATGACAATATTACATCATTTACCGAGAGACAGCAGGAATCCATGAAAATTATTTATATAAAAAGATATACCAAAATTACATGATGTTCTGAAACAAAACCTGCTTAAATATGCTTTATTTATTGCCCACAGTACTTTTGTTCATTGTATTGTAAGTAGTTTTGAGATGCAAGAATCCCAAAGTAAATATACACTTTCGTATAATTTATTTTTATAATTTATTAAAAATAGTATATACTAACCACACTGATAATAAGGTAACTAATCTTCTTGAAAATTACGATTTGTTAGGTAAATACAGAAGATTCAAATAAATAAAAAATCTTCGCATGTCATCTTATTACATATAACCTTTGTTAATTATATTTTTGTTCAGTTTTATATTATATATAATTTTTATAGGTTTGTTAATATTACATTGGCCTTTATTCAGAGAAGTATTGTCTGTAAAGTAATTTGAAATTTTTATAGACACGGTTAATAGGAAAATGATTTATCTATATTTTTTTCTATATAGAGTTAAACTAATTTTTTATATACTGATATCAATGTCTCTTAGCTCGGGGTTTATCTAAATAATCCATTGGCTTGTAGGCGGAACATAATAGGATATATTTAATGTAAGGTATTTATGTCTAAGTGAATATACACGAGGAGGTAAGTATTTGTCAATTTGTATGCAATGAATGGTGTTCATATTTCAGTTTATGTAAACTAACAATTTACTTTATTATTATTAAGATTAGGGATAATAGTAGCCTTGAGGGTAGTGTCTAGGTAGTAGGTCTTAATGACTTATCGTGTAGATGATAGACCTTAACCTTATAAAATTATATTACCTTTCAGTATTTTCAACACACACACATACACACGCATGCACACACACACACACACATACACACACACACACACACACACACACACACACACACACACACACACACACAAACACACACACAAACACACACACACACACACACACACACACACACACACACACACACACACACACACACACACACACACACACACACACACACACACACATATATATATATATATATATATATATATATATATATATATATATATATATATATATTAAACAAATATATAATTATATATTTGTTTTGTGTAACTATGTATAATATTGGAGTTCCCTTTTATTGCAATACGTATGAGGATTGGAGAAATTAACAAAATACTTGAAGGGACAATCTGTGGACTTCTCATAGAAGCTGTTTGAATATTGCTTTTTACCATCATTCTTTAAGTTTTCATATAAGGATTTATTTAATTAACACAAATATGTCTTACATTAAAATAATATTTTAAAACAGATTATATATATCCTGTAACTCCCTGGAGGCTAGACCGAAACAGAAACTGTAGTAGGCTTCCTTTCTTTATTAACCTTAACGGCCATCGAATTATAAAGTGGTCATTAGGTCAGATTAGATTTAGATTTTGCTACCGAAGTGGCTAGTTTATTGTGCACCCCATAGCCATCCTGTGGACGGTAGCGCAAGAGCATATGGATACACAAATGTTCTTGTGCTATTGTTTCGACACAGTCACCTGGCAGCTAGGAAGGAACAAGGAAGAAATAAACATTTGTCTACCTGACAGTTACAAGCTTAAGTGAGTTTAGTGTGTCAGTTGGTTCATAAGTGAGAATGAATGATAGACGTCACCTAATTATTGGCTTTCTAAGTCAGAAAAATAAATTATAATAAAAGCAGCGTACGTTATCCAGCAAGGAGACAGCATGGGAGAGGCACCTCGAGTGGAAGAGGGAGAAAGCCAAGTTGGGTGTGGTGGGCAGAGATGAGCACGAGTCATTAAATGGGACAGGGAAAGATGCTGCCTACATTCATTTGAATATGTACTGTTTCGAGTTACATAAAATACATATTCTATTAGGATTTCCTAGCTGAAACTTTGGATCAGAAAGATGGCAGCCCATAGGTCTCTAGTGGTGATGAAGAGCCTAGAACCACGTTCACTGAGGAAGCATGTTGCACGTTTTATTCAGGATCCAAGAGTCTTTGATCCTACTGGGACAAATTAGCCCTGTGACCAACAGTGATAACCGGTTGTCCACTCCTGATACAGATATAGGAGTCAGCTGTAGCAGACGTGCAGGTGATAACCCGCGCTAGTTCTCTACCATGCCTGCTGGATGGATGTTTATTTACTTTAATTTATAATTATATATATAAACTGCATTAGCACTAACTGTAAAATTATATGTTATCTATGAAGTTACAACGAATAATGATAAAAAGAATGAAAAACGTTCAGGAAGATAGGAAGGGAGAATAACAAATAAAAGATGCATGTAATACTGTCGCCACTTCATCATACTGAGCCGGGTTTTCCCAGGGGTCACCCGTCTAGCCCTTGCCTGGGTCACTCCATAGTCGACTAGTTATTCCGGTTGAAAAGTGCTGTAATCCATTCTACATGACACTTTTAATACGCCCTAGTAACTTAATTTCTCGCAAGACACCTCGAGGTCCCTGGGTGCTTGTAAGACACCTTCAGGTCTCTTGGTGCTTGTAGGGCACATTGAGATCCCTGGGTGCTTGTAAAACACCTCAAAGTCCCTGGGTGCTTGTAAGAAACCTTCAGGTCGCTAGGTGCTTGTAAGACACCTTCAGGTCTCTTGGTGCTTGTAGGGCACATTGAGATCCCTGGGTGCTTGTAAAACACCTCAAAGTCCCTGGGTGCTTGTAAGAAACCTTCAGGTCGCTAGGTGCTTATAAGACTCTTCGAGCTCTCTTAGTGTCCGTAAGACGCTACGAAGTCTCTGAACATCTCGAGGTTCTTTAGTGCTTGAAAGCCACCTCAAGGTCCCTGAGTGCTTTGTAAGATGCCAAGAAGTCCCTGAGCGTTTGGATGCAGTCAGAGTTTTCAGTAACACTCCTCTCATTCCTATACTTTTATTCCTCTATCACCCATGCATATTTCTATATTTCCCATATTGTATCTAACTCACACACATTTATACTTATTCTTCATGCCCTCTCTCATATATATATCTACACGTTTCTCACTCAATTGCTTTAGAAAGTGAAGTAAAGACACAGCAATTCACAATATTAATTACTTTTTATTTTGCAAAACAACGTACTACTAATAAAAAGCCAATGCTACAAGTGTTTAAAAACTAATAGAGCAGAAAAAATGAGTCGTAAGCAACTGGTATTTCATGAAATTTTACATATTTAGTGAGGTTAAAAGAATGACATATACAAA
Organism: Cherax quadricarinatus; assembly: GCF_038502225.1. Classification (NCBI taxonomy): domain Eukaryota; kingdom Metazoa; phylum Arthropoda; class Malacostraca; order Decapoda; family Parastacidae; genus Cherax; species Cherax quadricarinatus. Next base: position 11,258,404 of record NC_091298.1, on the reverse strand, counting down.
GCTTTGTGAAAGAAATAGTTACAACTATCACTCGTGTAAATATTATTCTTGTGTCGATGTAACCAAGAAAAAATACTCTTCTGATATTATAGAATATATGAACGATTAATAAGAAAAAAGCTGAACAATGTTTTGTCTGTTTAATTACTTTTACGTTTATCATGTAATAATAATAATAATAATAATAATAATAATAATAATAATAATAATAATAATAATAATAATAATAATAATAATAATAATAATAATAATAATAATAATAATAATAATTAAATTTATTATTATTATTATTATTTCGATAACTGCTTCTTCTTCTACAACTACTACAACAACTACTACTACTACTACGACTACTACTACGACTACTACTACTACTACTGCTACTACTACTACTACTACGATAACTACTACTACTACTGCTACTACTACTACTACTACTACTGCTACTACTACTACTACTTCTACTACTTCTACTACTACTACTACTACTACTACTACAGTAATAATAATAATAATAATAATAATAATAATAATAATAATAATAATAATAATAATAATAATAATAATAATCGTAATAATAATGTTTCATTCGAAAATGAATGTTGAAGATACTTATTAAATTAAATAAGTTTGAACATCAGACGGATCTCTTGTAAACATTAAAAATAAGATTCACACACACACACACACACACACACACACACACACACACACACACACACACACACACACAAGGAAAAAAGCCAGTAGCTGATAGCAGGTTAGTAATACATATGACACTCTATTCTCCAGTCACACTGAGATGAGACTGCAAGAGAAAAAATGGAAAGTTTCATTGCCAAGACGAGGCTCTTCAAAGCCAGGGTTCCAGACCGATCAAGCATTTCACAGAAGCGAACCAACAATCCAAATGTCATTAAGTAGAATACACACACACAGGGAAAAACCCAACAAATGAACTTTAATATACACATAATCCAAACACTTTACTCAGTGTGCAGGTTAAAAAAAATATATATATAACGCACTATGTTTGCAGCCAGAAGTTCAATTTAAAAAGTTTATATGTGCTCATATAATAAAGTTCCTCGTGGGGAAAGGGAAAAAATGTCGCGGTACTTAACCCCGCATTCGAATAATTGAAAACAAAATGAAGCACCCTCCACGAGCATCAAAAATCGAAACAACGATAACTATTGTCCATAATAAATGTGGGAGGTAGTGGGGGTCCCAGCGGGTGTTTTTCCTGTGCCTGTGTTGACATGCTCGCCCAGAGGGATATGGACGCCGGCATGAGAGCCACTGGACGAAAACATACCGGCAAATATTTGCCTCCGGGTAGGCAAACAAGGAGGATAGCCCAAGCTGCGAAACTCACTGAACCTGCTTGTAAAAGCAGAGGTAGGGAGTGCAGGAGGGTCGGTGGATGGGCTGACGTGTAGGAGTTAGGGCAGGTGGGTGGGTGGCATTGCAGGAGAGTCGGTGGGTAGGTAAGGGAGTGGAAGAGATGGGATAGGAAGAGGGTGGGTGGGAAGGGATGGGAGTGGGTGGGACTGGATGGCAGAAGGGTGAGTGGGTGGGCAGGATGGTGGGTGGGTGAGCAGTAGCGTAGGTGCGAGGGCTGAAACGTTGGTGTGAGGACAGAAGAGTGGGTGGAAGGGGAAGAGATCGGATAAAAGGAAGGAGTGTGGATGAGAGAGCCCAAGGAAGAGTGGGTGAGAGAGCATGAGGGAGCATGTGAGGTCAGGGTGCTAGGTGTGAAGGCTAAAAGAGGGAAGGAATGGCAAGAAAAAGAACAAGAGACAAGATAGAGTGGAGAACGTATATGGGAATAGGGAGACAGGGAGGGGACAAAGAAGAAGAGTAGGGAAGGTGAAAGAGTGGGGAGTGTGGGAGGCAAGGCGGGATGGAAGGCGGCAGGGTGGGATGGAAGGGTGGAAGAGCGGGAGGCTGGGTGAGAGGGAGGAGCAGGAGAGGGCTCGACTCTCCCTCGTGAAAAAGGTGTTGAGATTAATTGGTTGTTCCGGAGTGCTAATTGCCATCCTGAGACTGCCAGGAGCGAGTCAGGCCAAGAGTCTAATGGGTGATAGAGGGAGGGAGAGAGGGTGGAAGGAAGGAAGGGAGGGAGGGAGGGAAGGAGACAGGCAGGCAGAGAGGGAGGGGCTGAGGAAAGGAAGGAAGGAAGGCAGAAAGACGGGCAGGAAGGGAGGCAGGCTAGCAGGAATGGAGGGATACAGGGAACCTAGAAAAAGTTTGATGGATCAGTAAGACTTTGGAAGAACAACAGTCAGAGCGTGTGAATGAGAAAAATAGAGAAGAAAAGATATTTCTAGGTAAAGACGAGGGAAAGAATAAAGTAAACAGAAGACAGATAGCTGGAGACGTGAAAAAGGACTGAGAAGAGATACAGGTGAAAAAAAAAAAGTCAATTGGAGGGTGAGATGAGGCGAAAGAGACAAAAATAATTTAGGAGGAAGAGGAGAAGGAGGAGGAGGAAGAAGAGGAGGATGTGCAGGTGGAGGAGGGGATGGCAGGAGAGGAAGGATAAAAAAAAAACAGACAGAGGGAAAAGGTATAACTGGAAACGCTTGAAGAGAAAAATACACACTCTCTCTCTCTCTCTCTCTCTCTCTCTCTCTCTCTCTCTCTCTCTCTCTCTCTCTCTCTCTCTCTCTCTCTCTCTCTCTCTCTCTCTCTCTCTCTCTATCTCTCTCTCTCTCTCTCTCTCTCTCTCTCTCTCTCTCTCTCTCTCTCTCTCTCTCTCTCTCTCTCTTTCCCTAAGCTCCCGGAAGCAGTTTGCTCCAAGCATATGCTGAAGCAAATACAAATTCCTAGTTAATGTCGCGTACTTGCTTTGATAAGATAAGGCTACGATACGCTAAATTTAGCTTGGATAGTTTAAGTAAGGTTAGCTTACATTAAACAAGTTTGCTTACATTAAGTAAGTATATTAAGTAAACGGACACAAGTGCAACTAATGTGACATTTTATTGTGGCAACGTTTCGCTCTCTAGGAGCTTTGTCAAGCCGTTACGTCTTGATAAAGCTCCTGGAGAGCGAAACGTTGCCACAATAAAATGTCACCTTAGCTGCACTTGTGTTCTTTAACTTTAAATATTGTGAGTAATTCTACCAACGTTAATAAGTCAATATAGCTGACATTAAATAAGGTTAGTTTACATTAAGTTAAATTAGCTATCAGCTTACATAGCCTAAGCTACTAAGATCTTCAAAGAATGGGACATTTCTTCTCCCCATTATTAATATAGCCATACAGAGCCATATAGCTCATGAGGAATGGGAAGTCATAAGTTTGTTTCCATAAACTGAGAAGTAATTCCAACTCCTCGGATCTAGATCCCTCTTCCAGCATCAAGGCACCCTTCCCCCATCCACTTGAAGAGTTACGCTAATCAGACGCTGATAAAGTGCGTAACCCGTCATTAGACTGCACCTAAGGAAGAAACATGGATTCATTTGCCGTTAATTATGCACTGAATCCAGCTGAAAGGCGTCAGCAGCTTACATCGGTACTGATTTTAACTAGCTTTAGGAGAGCTTACTGCTCTCGCTGCAGCTTTTCAGAGCTTACTCCTCTAGCCCCAGAACGATTAAGGAAAAACTTTAAAAATTCCTTTCTCACTTTTTTAAGAGCTATATTTTGTCTTCCTTTATTTTTGCTCTCTGTTAATTTTTCACTTTCATTCGTTTGTTAACATCTAATGATACTAGGAAAATAACGGAAAAATAAATAACAAATGCGAATGAAAAAATTCAAAAACTCATTCAGAATGCAATTATGTTCCGTCGGGAAAAATCTACAGTCCAAGCACCAAATTCAGGCTGATAGAAGCCTGATTATTAAGCGTTTTAGGGCTTAAGCTGCGAACATCCCCAGTGACTTACAGTGGGCAGCGTGTGGCATTTTATGGGCCCGATAATGAGCTGAATCAAAATTCAGCGATAATGTCATTCGGCTCTAAAGTATCGCCGTAGAATCAATAGATCTGAATATTTAAATGAAATACATCGCCCTGCCTTACTTGACGTAACGTTAATGTCGTCTTTTGAGGTTTTCTATGATAAGGTTTTTATATTATAGAAGTTTAAAGTTACACACACACACACACACACACACACACACACACACACACACACACACACACACACACAAGACTCAGACGAGTCAGAGGGATGTTAGGAAGTATTTCTTCAGTCATAGAGTCGTCAGTAAGTGGAATAGCCTAGCAAGTGATGTAGTGGAGGCAGGAACCATACATAGTTTTAAGATGAGGTATGACAAAGCTCTGGAAGCAGAGAGAGAGAGGACCTAGTAGCGATCAGTGAAGAGGCGGGGCCAGGAGCTGAGTCTCGACCCCTGCAGCCACAATTAGGTGAGTACACACACACATTCACGATCGACAATAAACTGGTATGTATATTATAATGCACAACATGTGGGTTTTCATCATGTTCAGCAGTCATGATAATAGAGAAAAAATAACATCAGGTCCAATAATGACAACAACACAGCAACACTACAAACAAGAGTATCATTCAATAATAACCACAACCTCACCAAAGACAACAAATACGACGACAGAAACAGATAATAATAACAATAGAAATAATAATAATAATAATAATAATAATAATAATAATAATAATAATAATAATAATAATAATAATAATAATACAAATAATAATAATAATAATAATAATAATAATAATAATAATAATAATAATAATAATAATAATAATAATAATACAAATAATAATAATAATAATAATAATAATAATAATAATAATAATAATAATAATAATAATAATAATAATAATAATAATGTGCATCACGATAACTGGAATAATTACAAAAATTATTCTTAAAATACCCGTAGTAAAAACACAACAGTACTGTGAAGCTAAAACAAATACACAAACGATCGCAATTATTAACACGCAATTCTTAATACATTTTTCGACTCACACAGATTTTGCCTCTGGTCAACATATACCAAGCATCAGAAAGCAAAATGAGATTGTCTAATACCTTTAAACCCTTGGCAATGATTAGAATCCCTCCCCTTCCCCCCTGTTCACTATTAGATTATCGTCTTTATTAGTTTACGGTAATATTTTCTGCAAATTTAAATTGGAAAAATAATCCCCTCCAAAATCATAGAGAGAAGATCTGATTATATCCAAGTGAATTAGAATCAT
>NC_091298.1:11238184-11248184 GCF_038502225.1 Cherax quadricarinatus | reverse complement strand
ATTGTTCCTGTCCAGAAGGCTTATTGGCGATTTTTTCGTGCTTGTGTCTTGTACAATTATGGCTGGGCATTTATGGGTTTAGTATTTATTTGATTATAAATACTGTTATTAAGAGTTTATAAACTTGGTAACTCAAATCAATGAAATAGAGAATGCATGTATACATATATATATATATATATATATATATATATATATATATATATATATGTGTGTGTGTGTGTGTGTGTGTGTGTGTGTGTGTGTGTGTGTGTGTGTGTGTGTGTGTGTGTGTGTGTGTGTGTGTGTGTGTGTGTGTGTGTGTGTGTGTGTGTGTGTCTGTTTGTCTGTGTGAATGTATGTATCAGCTAGAACCACAGAAAAAGAAACTTCATTACTTTAAAACAAATTCCCTACCATGAGAGTATATTGGAAGTGACGACATGAGTGTTTTGAGGTAGGAATTGAATATATGTGTTACTGTAGGGAAAGAAAAGGAGAGTGCAATAGTGGAATCAGGAAAGGAGAGGGTTGACAGTCGAGGAATGGCAGACGAACTGATGTATTAAAGTTGTGTTGTTGAAGTTAGTAACGTAAAGAACAAAGACTTTCATAGGAATGCAAATCTGAACTATTTCTCTCAATCTTTATAAGAAAGTTTATATATAAGTATATGTATGTAGATATATATATATATATATATATATATATATATATATATATATATATATATATATATATATATATATATATATATATATATATATATATATATATATATATATATATATATATATATATATATATATATATATATATATATATATATATATATATACATATGTCGTGCCGAATATGTAAAACTGGTCAATTAGCAAGAACTCATTTAAAATTAAGTCCTTTCTAAAATTTTCTCTTATACGTTTAAAGATATATTTATTTCATTAATGTTAATGTAAAATTTTATAATTTTGCACCAAAAGAATCTTAGAAAACTTACCTAACCTTATTATAACAAGAACAATTTATTTTAGCCAAACCCAACTAAACATATTTTAGATACGTTTACAATAATTTAGTACTAAACAAACACAATGAAATATATTTTTTTTCTTTAGGTTCAGAATGATTTTGGCGAAATTATTGCATACACAAATTTTCATTTGTCCTATATAGCAAGATGAGCGTTGCTATTTAATCCAAAAGTTCTGCCTATTCGGCACGACATATATATATTTATACATATATACATATATATATATTTATATATATATATATATATATATATATATATATATATATATATATATATATATACATATATATATATATATATATATATATATATATATATATATATATATATATATATATATATAAGAAGAGAGAGTTAGTGGAGATGTCATATTTGAGAGCAATGTATGATATAAAATTATGCAGAGAGCTGAGGGAAGAGGGGTTGTTCAATGAGGTCGTTTGGGCACTTAGAGAGAGTGGAAATGAATAGGATGACGAAGAAGATGTATAAATCTGTGCTGGGTTTGAGTATCCAGCAGAACTGCGTGAACCTTTTAAAATAAGAGTGAATAGAGATAAGTAGTTTTTAATGGACTTGGTGTAGTGTGAGCAAGTAACATTTATGGAGGGAGTCAGGAAAGCCAGTTAGCCAGACTTGAGTTCTGGAGGTGGGAAGGGCAGCGCCTGCACTCTGAAGTAAATGTGAGAACAATGCAGTCTGAGAATAATCTGAATTGTGATTTTCTTTGTCTGGGTCACCCTGCCTTGGAGTGAAACTACCGCATAATAAAAACAAATACTTTTACATTAGATAATATAAATTATTTACCTGGGAGAGTTGTGGAGACTCGTTCTGCAGGGTAGGGACGTTGCGAACACAATTTCAGCTTGCATTAGGTCTGAAACTTATACCTGCTGTCTAGGGCAGCATATTGTGGCCTCTGGTGACTTCTGGCAGCTGGGCCACGATCTAGAACTACCTAGACTGCAAGTCTTTATAGGAATCTTCATCCCTCTTCCTACCACAAATAGTAAGGATCACCACACCCCAAGGATCACCACACCGCAAGAAGCAAGGATCACCACACCGCAAGAACCACCACACCGCAAGCGGCAGGGTGGTGGCAGGTCAGAGTCACCAAACCCCACAACCTTCAAGTGGGGAGGGAGGGGGATGCCTTGATGAAGAAGGACTCTTCATTCAAGGAACTGGAGTAACTTTCTCCTTTCTCAAATCAAACCTGTTTGTCTCACATTCTCCAGATGCTGTATGACCCATAGACTTCTCGCCCTACCCCTGCTGAAGGGGGTTCCAGCAGGGACCAGGGAGGGGTGAGGACGAAGGAGGGAGGGAAGGAGGTAGGGGACAGAGGAGGTTCCTCAGTGGTCAGGGACGAGTGAGAGAGAAGGGCCGAGAAGGGGAAGCGCTAAATCAGTACGATTCACTCACCGCCTAGGGAATTGCAATCGGTACCGAATGTAATCAAGTTTCATCTGATTAAAGTAAAGGGTACACCAATTACTTCGATCAAGAACCCTTCATGAAACTGAAGGTTTTCCTGCCCTTGGTGGTAGAGGATGGAAGGAGGAAATATATATATATCGATTTTAACTTCCTCATAACAATTACGTGGCCTCAAGTTCGGCAGCGATCGGAGCCTCAGTGAAGCAGTAATTAATGCATAGTTCACTGTATTTGAAATATTAACCCGGACGATGAATTACAAGTTTCTAGAGTTAGTAAATGCGTGCGCGGGTGTGTGTGTGTGTGTGTGTGTGTGTGTGTGTGTGTGTGTGTGTGTGTGTGTGTGTGTGTGTGTGTGTGTGTGTGTGTGTGTGTGTGTGTGTGTGTGTGTGTATGTATGTGTGTGTGTGTGTGTGTGTGTGTGTGTATGTGTGTGTGTGTGTGTGTGTGTGTGTGTGTGTATGTGTGTGTGTATGTGTGTGTGTATGTGTGTGTGTGTGTGTGTGTGTGTGTGTGTGTGTGTGTGTATGTGTATGTGTATGTGTGTGTACTCACCTAATTGTACTCACCTAATTGTGGTTGCAGGGGTCGAGACTCAGCTCCTGGCCCCGCCTCTTCACTGATCGCTACTGGATCCTCTCTCTCTCTGCTTCCTGAGCTTTGTCATACCTCTTCTTAAAACTATGTATGGTTCCTGCCTCCACTACTTCACTTGCTAGGCTATTCCACTTGCTGACAACTCTATGACTGAAGAAATACTTCCTAACGTCCCTATGACTCGTCTGAGTCTTCAGCTTCCAGTTGTGACCCCTTGTCCCTGTGTCCCCTCTCTGGAACATCCTATCTCTGTCCACCTTGTCTATTCCCCGCAGTATCTTGTATGTCGTTATCATGTCTCCCCTGACCCTTCTGTCCTCCAGTGTCGTCAGTCCGATTTCCCTTAACCTTTCCTCGTACGACATTCCCTTGAGCTCTGGGACTAGCCTTGTTGCAAACCTTTGTACTTCTCTAACTTCTTGACGTGCTTGACCAGGTGTGGGTTCCAGACTGGTGCTGCATACTCCAGTATGGGCCTAACATACACAGTGTACAGTGTCTTGAACGATTCCTTATTAAGGTATCGGAACGCTATTCTCAGGTTTGCCAGGCGCCCGTATGCTGCAGCGGTTATTTGGTTGATGTGTGCCTCCGGTGATGTGCTCGGTGTTATGGTCACCCCAAGGTCTTTCTCCCTGAGTGAGGTCTGTAGTCTTTGTCCACCTAGCCTATATTCTGTCTGCGGTCTTCTTTGCCCCTCCCCAATCTTCATGACTTTGCATTTGGCTGGATTGAATTCGAGGAGCCAGTTACTGGACCACATGTCCAGCCTCTCCAGGTCTCTTTGCAGTCCTGCCTCATCCTCGTCCGATTTAATTCTTCTCATCAACTTCACGTCATCTGCGAACAGGGACACTTCAGAGTCTATTCCTTCCATCATGTCGTTCACATATATCAAAAATAGCACTGGTCCTAGAACTGACCCCTGTGGGACCCCGCTCGTAACAGGCGCCCACTGTGATACCTCTTCACGTACCATGACTCGTTGCTGCCTCCCTGTGAGGTATTCCCTTATCCATTGCAGTGCCCTTCCTTTTACGTGTGCCTGATCCTCCAGCTTCTGCACTAATCTCTTGTGGGGAACTGTGTCAAAGGCCTTCCTGCAGTCTAGGAAAATGCAATCTACCCAACCCTCTCTCTCGTGTCTTACTTCTGTTACCTTGTCATAAAACTCCAGGAGGTTTGTGATACAAGATTTGCCTTCCATGAACCCATGCTGGTTTTCATTTATAATCTTGTTCCTTTCCAGGTGTTCGACCACTCTCCTCCTGATAATCTTCTCCATGACTTTGCACACAATACATGTCAGAGACACAGGTCTGTAGTTTAGTGCCTCGTTTCTGTTTCCTTTCTTAAATATGGGGACTACATTAGCTGTCTTCCATTTCTCAGGTAGTTGCCCAGTTTCAAGGGATGTGTTGAAGATTGTGGTTAGAGGCACACACAGCATCTCTGCTCCTTCTCTAAGGACCCATGGGGAGATGTTGTCCGGTCCCATCGCCTTTGAGGTGTCAAGGTCACTTAAGAGCTTCTTCACCTCCTCCTCAGTTGTTCGTATGTCATCCAACACTTGTTGGTATATTCCCTCTTGATGTTCCCTTCTGTGCTGTCTTCCCACAGCCCTTCCTGTCTCTACTGTAAAAACTTCCTTAAATCTCCTGTTCAGCTCCTCACATACCTCCTGATCATTTCTTGTGAGTTCTCCACCTTCTGTCCTTAATCTGATCACCTGGTCTTTGACTGTTGTGTGTATGTGTGTGTGTATGTGTGTGTGTGTATGTGTGTGTGTGTGTGTGTGTGTGTATGTGTATGTGTGTGTGTGTGTATGTATGTATGTGTGTGTGTATGTGTGTGTGTGTGTGTGTGTCTGTGTGTGTGTGCGCTCACCTAGTTGAGGTTGCGGGAGTCGAGTCCGAGCTCCTGGCCCCGCCTCTTCACTGATCGCTACTAGGTCACTCTCCCTGAGCCGTGAGCTTAATCATACCTCTGCTTAAAGCTATGTATGGATCCTGCCTCCACTACATCGCTTCCCAAACTATTCCACTTACTGACTACTCTGTGGCTGAAGAAATAGTTCCTAACATCCCTGTGATTCATCTGTGTCTTCAGCTTCCAACTGTATCCCCTTGTTACTGTGTCCAATCTCTGGAACATCCTGTCTTTGTCCACCTGTCAATTCCTCTCAGTATTTTGTATGTCGTTATCATGTCCCCCCTATCTCTCCTGTCCTCCAGTGTCGTCAGGTTGATTTCTCTTAACCTCTCCTCGTAGGACATACCTCTTAGCTCTGGGACTAGTCTTGTTGCAAACCTTTGCACTTTCTCTAGTTTCTTTACGTGCTTGGCTAGGTGTGGGTTCCAAACTGGTGCCGCATACTCCAATATGGGCCTAACGTACACGGTGTACAGGGTCCTGAACGATTCCTTATTAAGATGTCGGAATGCTGTTCTGAGGTTTGCTAGACGCCCATATGCTGCAGCAGTTATTTGGTTGATGTGCGCTTCAGGAGATGTGCCTGGTGTTATACTCAGCCCAAGATCTTTTTCCTTGAGTGAGGTTTGTAGTCTCTGGCCCCCTAGACTGTACTCCGTCTGCGGTCTTCTTTGCCCTTCCCCAATCTTCATGACTTTGCACTTGGTGGGATTGAACTCCAGGAGCCAATTGCTGGACCAGGTCTGCAGCCTGTCCAGATCCCTTTGTAGTTCTGCCTGGTCTTCGATCGAGTGAATTCTTCTCATCAACTTCACGTCATCTGCAAACAGGGACACCTCAGAGTCTGTTCCTTCCGTCATGTCGTTCACAAATACCAGAAACAGCACTGGTCCTAGGACTGACCCCTGTGGGACCCCGCTGGTCACAGGTGCCCACTCTGACACCTCGCCACGTACCATGACTCGCTGCTGTCTTCCTGACAAGTATTCCCTGATCCATTGTAGTGCCTTCCCTGGTATCCCTGCTTGGTCCTCCAGTTTTTGCACCAATCTCTTGTGTGGAACTGTGTCAAACGCCTTCTTGCAGTCCAAGAAAATGCAATCCACCCACCCCTCTCTCTCTTGTCTTACTGCTGTCACCATGTCATAGAACTCCAGTAGGTTTGTGACACAGGATTTCCCGTCCCTGAAACCATGTTGGCTGCTGTTGATGAGATCGTTGCTTTCTAGGTGTTCCACCACTCTTCTCCTGATAATCTTCTCCATGATTTTGCATACTATACATGTCAGTGACACTGGTCTGTAGTTTAATGCTTCATGTCTGTCTCCTTTTTTAAAGATTGGGACTACATTTGCTATCTTCCATGCCTCAGGCAATCTCCCTGTTTCGATAGATGTATTGAATATTGTTGTTAAGGGTACACATAGCGCCTCTGCTCCCTCTCTCAATACCCATGGGGAGATGTTATCTGGCCCCATTGCCTTTGAGGTATCTAGCTCACTCAGAAGCCTCTTCACTTCTTCCTCGGTTGTGTGCACTGTGTCCAGCACATGGTGGTGTACCCCACCTCTCCGTCTTTCTGGAGCCCCTTCTGTCTCCTCTGTGAACACTTCTTTTGAATCTCTTGTTGAGTTCCTCACATACTTCACGGTCATTTCTTGTTGTCTCTCCTCCTTCCTTCCTTAGCCTGATAACCTGGTCCTTGACTGTTGTTTTCCTCCTGATGTGGCTGTACAACAGTTTCGGGTCAGATTTGGCTTTCGCTGCTATGTCGTTTTCATATTGTCTTTGGGCCTCCCTTCTTATCTGTGCATATTCGTGTGTGTGTGCATGTGTGTGTGTGTGTACGTGTGTGTGTATATGTATGTGTGTGTGTGTGTATGTGTGTGTGTGTGTATGTGTGTGTGTGCGTGTGTGTGTATGTGTGTGTGTGTGTGTGTGTGTGTGTGTGTGTGTGTGTGTGTGTGTGTGTGTGTGTGTGTGTGTGTGTGTGTGTTTGTGTGTGTGTATGTGTGTGTGTGTGTGTGTGTGTGTGTGTGTGTGTGTGTGTGTGTGTGTGTGTGTGTGTGTGTGTGTGTGTGTGTGTGTGTGTTGAGCTTAATTTCTTACCTTTCTAGTTTTTTTGTTTTTTTTAATGCTGCAAAAACTCTATGTGGTTGCTCAGATTGCTCATCTCCTCTTCTAATTGCTTGTTAAAAATGTGTTATATTCTATGACTTCTCGCTCTGGTCTTTCCCAATATAAAAAGTCCGTCTTTGTCAACCTCATCAATGATCCTGAATACCTTCTATGCCCTCATCATATCTCTACAATTTTCTTGCAAAGTCTTATAAGCAGTCTCACGAAGTTTTTCTTTGAGTACTTATTTAAGGAGTATATTCATCTATTGTGGTTTCATGAGATAATTTTCATCTGATTTTATGCATGTCATTGTGCAAGAGTTTGTAAATATATGATCGCTTATGAGAACATGTTTATGCACATATGTTTTGTGTGTGTGCATTTATGCTTGTGCGTATGTGTGTGAGTGTGCAAGCTTGTGCGTATGTGAGCGAGTGTGTTTGTGCTTATGTGTGAGCCTAAGTTTGTTCACATATGAGTGATTATGTATGTTTGTTCCCGTATGTATGTGTATTTTATTTGCGTGCATATGTATGTGCGTGAAGGTTTCCTTGTGCGTATGTGTACGCGTTACCAAGAAAAAAGAGGCGGCATATTTTTCCACTCTCTCTCCCCCTCTCCCTCCCCTCACTCCCACTCAGATATGGCCAGTATCTTCCGGCGACAACGCAGTTATTCGCCAGGTCTTGTTTGTTATTCGTTAGCAGGTTGTTGCGTAGCTCAAAACTCACCATTATTAGAACGCACCTTTAGGATTTAGTTCCAAGTTGCCAGGCGTAATTTTTTTTTGTTTTGCGTGTGGGGTGTAATATACTCCTGATTTTTTTTTAAGCGAGCGTGTCTGATGGGTTTGTTAGTTTTTTTTTTATTCCTCTTTTTTTTTATCTATGTGTGACTTTACCAAGTAATGAAATATGCAGCACTGGAGAGTGTGAAAAAATTTTTAGTAATACATGTTATAGATGATGGTGATTTTAACACCTGTTAACTTTTATACGAACAATATTGCGAAGGATTTTTTTTTCTGGTTTAGTTTGTGTAAATGTTTCGAAAACTCGCCAAAACGAATGGCAAAAAATTTTAATATTTTCCTGCTGTCGATATACTGAGAGAAATAACACATATGTCCCTTGCCTCTCATTCTCCCATAAACATTAAAATACGTCGCATATGCTGACAACCTCGTTCTTTTTGGAATTTATCTTGCCAAAGATGGCTTGTTGTAATGATCGAAATGTTACTTTATTAAGCATATTAAAAAGAAATTAGCCAGTGAATCAATTTAACAACATTTACAAAAGTTAGAATCTATGCATGGATTAACAGATAAATTTTACAAAATAGCCTAAGTTAGTTTTAAATACATTATCTTATTATACAGCATAATTTATTATTTATATCATAGATCTTATGATAAAAATAATAATAATAATAATAATAGCAGCACAACAACAACAACAGCAACAACAACAACAACAACAACAACAACAACAACAACAACAACAACAACAACAACAACAACAACAACAACAATAATAATAATAATAATAATAATAATAATAATAATAATAATAATAATAAAAATAACAATATTAATAACAATAACCCGGCAAGATGTGTAACTCAAAATTTACTTACTGTTGAATAGCCACACAAGTTGTAATCATTAGCATAATCCTACAAGCTGTACGCACTCATGCATAACAAGACAAGTTGTGCTGTGTCGCACAACCCAATAATTTGTGCTCTCACTATTCCATATACGAAACCTGTTTTGCTTATGGAATGTTTCAGATTGTAATAATGTTGGTAGAATTACCGACAATATGTAAAGTAAAAGGACATAAGTGCAACTAATGTGACATTTTATTGTGGCTACGTTTCGCTCTCCAGGAGAGGGAAACGTTGCCACAATAAAATGTGACATTAGTTGCACTTGTGTTCTTTTACTTTACATGTTTCAGATTAGCTTGATTTTTGTCATGTTATATTCTGAAACAAGTGCCTGAAAAGTTATATATATATATATATAAAAAGAGTCATTCCTCGTGTATACTTGTAAAAAAATGAGATCTTAACGAAATGAATTTCAAGACGAATTCTGTTCTTACCATTACTCGGTTAAAACAAATTGACGTCCTGATGTGTACTGAATTTCAGCACGATTTTTTTCTTTCAGTAACATTCAAAGCAACTCCAAGGAGCTAGCCGTCCTTAACTTCAGAAAGTTGGATGTTCGTACCAGTGAGAGATATGATATTGTAAATTTACTAAGAAATATAAGAGTGTAATCGTACCACAACACTAATTGTAACACTGAGTTATAACACTGTTATCGTACCAAAGAATTTTAACACTAATTGTACCAGGAAGTTAAAACACTAATCGTACCAAGGGGTTATTTCACTGTTAATGTACCAAAGGGTTATTTCACTGTTAATGTACCAAAGGGTTATTTCACTGTTACTGTACCAAAGGGTTATTTCACTGTTAATGTACCAAATAGTTACAACACTGTAACCGCAAATATTTAACACCTAGTTTGTACTTGGGAAATATAACACACATTTCGCACTACAGACATGTAACACCATGTTAACATTACCGACATAATATCTTGTTCACACTACGGAGAGATATCTTACTCGTACTACTGAGGCAACATTTTGTTCACAGTTTTGTTCACAGTATTATGGAAAAAAATTATTTACAATGGATAAGTCAAGTAGCCACAGACAGATCTAATCCTGAGTTCGTACTATGAAGATTTTTAATAGTAAGTTCGTACTAGAGAGACTTACAACACCTGACAAACAATGCACTCGAGAAAGTGCGTACTCTATCTCACTCAGCTATGTATGGCTTCTCTAAATTGGACAAGCTAGAAAG
>NC_091298.1:11210684-11235684 GCF_038502225.1 Cherax quadricarinatus | reverse complement strand
TATATATATATATATATATATATATATATATATATATATATATATATATATATATATATATATATATATATATATATATGTATGTATATATATATATATATATATATATATATATATATATATATATATATATATATATATATATATATATATATATATATATATATATATATATATATATATATATATGGCTGTGCCATTCTTGCAAAGTTGGGTGGTCCTGTGGTTTAAAGCGTCATGTGGTTCCCGCTTACCATGGGGCAGGCCAGTACAACATGGGTTCGAATCCTTGGTTAGCGCAGTGTTGCTATATCTTACTATATATATATATATATATATATATATATATATATATATATATATATATATATATATATATATATATATATATATATATATATATATATTAATATAACTAAGCAGAAGCCACCTGCAGATGCTAATGGTTGCACTAATCTCACCCTAGTTACATGAAATCGGCACTGGAAATTTGAAGCCGAAGGGATGAGGCTTTCTAAGGTTATAATTGAAAACTTTGAATTCAGAAAATAATAATTCTTTCACCTTCTTAAAGGTACTCTTCGGGAATATATAAATAATAATTTTATCATATTTTAAAATTTAAATGGGAGGGTAAGGTAAAGTCAGTTTACCTTAGCTACTACCGGAGACAATGTTGACAGTGTCTGAAGTGAAAGTTAAAGTGACCATGTCCGGGAGATCAGCTTAGAAAGTGCCGGCGGTTGTGGCGGATGTGGTACAGAGTAGTTGTGGTAGTTATGGATGGAGGGTAGTGATGGTGAAGGGGGGAGAATGGTGATAATGGTGATCGCTGTTTTGGTAGTGGAAGGGATTTTGTGGTAGTAGTGTGAAGGTGGTGATTGTGGTGTAGGTGATTATGGTGGGTGTCATCATGGTGGTGTTAATAGCAGGGGTGGAACCACTGGAGATGGTGGAAATGGTGGTTGGGGTAAGGGGCGATATTAACGCCAGTAAGGAAGTGGAGATATTTGTATTGTGTATTGTCGGTTGGTGGTGGTGGTAACAGCTGCTATTAGTTGTAGTGGTGGTGATATTTGCAATCATGGCAATGGTGGTGATAGTTGTTATTGGAAATTGTGCTAGTGTTAATTAAAATTTTTGGCTGTGGTTATCGTATTAGTTGGTGTGATAGTGATTGATATCATTTGTTGTTGGGGCGGTGATATTTTTCACTGGTTATTGTAGTAGAGGCACTTAACGTGAATAACTACGGTGGAGATAGTTATTATCAAAAGTTTTGGTGAAGGTAGTTACCCTAAGCAGTTGTGCTGGTAATCATTAATAGTCGTGATGATAGTAATTGTGGTGTTATTTATCTTTTAGTTGAGGCAACGCTGGTATTATTTGTGGTTAATATTGAACGTAAGAAAGGCCAACTACGGTAAAACGAAAGTTACTCAACTTCAGACACGAGAAAGTTGATAATCTGTGATCTTATATGTCCTGAAATATTGGGGAGTTCCCGTATTAGGGCTCTCAACTTTCTCTTCTCCTTGTCTCAGTAGTACAGAGATCATACTGGCTTGGCAGCCATAAGATCTTAATTGAGGTTGAATCCCAGAAATATGTTCACTCACCAATTTGAAATCACCTATTTGCAGTTTCAGGGGTTGAATCTCAGTTCCTGGATTCTCCTCTTAACTTGCCACCTGTATGTACCTAGCTATATATACTCAGAGACATGTTGTGGCAGGGGTCGAGTCTCAACTCCTAGCCTTATATTTACCTTTCAGATTATTATTATTATTATTATTATTATTATTATTATTATTATTATTATTATTATTATCATTATTATTATTATATTCACAGAGAAGGGCTACATTTGTCAAAATTTTACAATGCCTGGGGGTAGGAGGCAACCAGGTTTGATCTGAGGGCTAGAAAGGTAGCTTCAGTTCCTTTGATCAAAAATCATTATCAAGTATTAAGATGCACCCACATCAAGAGAGTGAATTTCTTGCAAGCTGAAATCACTTTTGCAGGTAAACGAACACGCCTCACTTCTTGCTAGAAAAACGGATGCACTTTCTCCAGAGGCTCGCGAGGCTGGAGGCGGACAGGACGTGGGAGGGAGGCCACTAACTGTGAAGGTTGTTTGATAGTGTGTGGGAGAGGTTTGGGGTCACTGTCACTCAGGAATGTTTGAACATGTGCAATGGTTAAATAATGCTAACCAAAGAATATCTGCTTCAGGAATCAATCCCTATTCAGTGCTATTTCCAATGCTAACCCAATAAGGAATGACAACAGAAAGTATTTATGAATTTGCTTTCCCTATGACATGCAATGTCGAGAAAGTGAAGAGATTTAACACTGATTCACATTTTAGCTACATTTTTAGATATTTACTTATGAATTCAAACTAATACACAATTTATTATTACGCTTTATAATATAGGTGCACAATATATTTTTCACTAAAATGTACATGAAACAAAAAAAATTACGAAAATATATTTTTGGTGTTATTTTCTTCACTCCACTGCGTTTTTCATTTGGTGAAATCCACTGGGTTTGGTCTGTTCGTGGAGCTAATCCCTTATGTTTCAGTTATCCCTTTATCTTGTTTGGATCTGATGCCATTTACGCGGTGTCGTGTTCTTCTTGAATAACTGTGCTCACATGGTTGGAATCAGGATTGCTTTCTGTGTTCGCTTTTGTACTGTGTAATATAGGCGGATTTTCTTTCCTGTTGTTTTTACTGGGCCTAATATAAGCGGATTTTTATGCCTGTAAGTTTTATAAACGTGACGTTTGAGGGTTTTTATTTTTTTTAATCTGCTTGATATGTTTTACGTGTCAAATTAGAGAGGTAGTTGGAGTTGTTATAAAAGCATTTACAGAAGTTATGAGGCCAAAACTGCTGAAACATAGATGATGCAGTCTTATATAAATTTGAAGCTCACAGATGAAACTTGCATTACTGTGTACTACACACTCTTGTATCACAACACACATCACCAGACACGACTCAACCATCACTACATCACCACACACCTGCACTATAACTACACACTCAACCACACACTTGAATTATCGCTCTACACATCAAGACACAACACCATCACTATCAAGAGATACACACCCTAAGCAAATAAACAAATAAACATTACTAATACACCTTGTTGTATACCATCTCATCTGCTTTTCCATCAACAAGATTATTCATGTATTCCTTAGCTGGAAAATGTGAATGTATTAGTACACTCAGTACATTAGTCTCCCACTGCCTCAATCTTCCACTACCGCAGAGTGACTCAAAAACCAATTCATTCACCATCATTCATTCAATAGCTGTTTTGCCAGCAATGTTCGAATATCACAACTTAAATAGCGCTCTGAATTGAATCATCCTTATGTGTATTCACTCTTTTTTATTTTTTTTTGTTTTGGTGGGGGGGGGGATTTCATTAGAAACATCAAATCCCTAAGGGACTTCAAACAATTTGGGAATCGATGGCAAATCAATTTAGATCCAAGGAAAGGTAGGTAGGTTCCAGTTTCTTCGATCACTCGCTCAGTACCAGCAACAGGCCACATCCCGTGAAGGGTAAATGAGGTAGAAACGACAGTAAAGAACTTCTTTACCTTACTATCGAAGATGAAAGTAACTGAGAGTGGCACCTAGTCAGCCCCAGAGTCGAAGTAGCTTTCCTCTCAAGGAACCTGAAGGAAACATTCAAGAATTTTAAAAATATTATTTTTTTTGTCGCACTCTGTAGTAACAACAACAATAATAGTAATTTTAATAATAATAATAATAATAATAATAATAATAATAATAATAATAATAATAATAATAATAATAATAATAATAAGAAGAAGAAGAAGAAGAAGAAGAAGAAAAGAAGAAGAAAAGAAGAAGAAGAAGAAGAAGAAGAAGAAGAAGAAGAAGAAGAAGAAGAAGAAGAAGAAGAAGAAGAAGAAGAAGAAGAAGAAGATTAATAATATAACTCTACTGATTGCGATAAACGCACACACACACACACACACATTATATATGTATGTATAAACAGAGAGAGAGAAACGGAGGGATGGGGGAAGGGGAGGGAAGCACGAAACTAAGATGGGTGGATAAGATGTTTGCGGACCTCAACATTATGTGAAAGTCTCGTTAGCATGACTGTCTCAAGGCCATCGTCGCACACTCCCTCTCTTTCCTCCTTCCCTTCCTTTCTCCAATCTCCAATCTTCTCCACTTCCTCTTTCCCTTTCATTTGCATCTACCATCAGACTTATTAATCACCCCAACACTACACCTTCAACATCAATGATCTCCACCAACAATGCACCTTCAACATCAGTGATCACCACCAACACTACAACTTCAACATCACTGATCACTACGAACACTACACTTTCAACATCAATGATCTCCACCAACACTACACCTTCAACATCAATGATCACCACCAACACTACACCTTCAACATCAATGATCACCACCAACACTACACCTTCAACATCAATGATCTCCACCAACATTACTCCTTCAACATCAATGATCTCCACCAACACTACACCTTCAACATCAATGATCACCACCAACACTACACCTTCAACATCAATGATCTCCACCAACACTACTCCTTCAACATCAATGATCACCACCAACACTACAACTTCAACATCAATGATCATTACCAACACTACACTTTCAACATCAATGAACTCCACCAACAGTACACCTTCAAGAACAGTGATCACCACTAACGCTACACCTTCAACATCAATGATCTCCACCAACACTACTCCTTCAACATCAATGATCACCACCAACACTACAACTTGAAAATCAATGATCACTACCAACACTACACTTTCAACATCAGTGATCACCACCAACATTACTCCTTCAACATCAGTGATCACCACCAACACTACTCCTTCAACATCAATCATCACCACCAACACTACAACTTGAAAATCAATGATCACTACCAACACTACACCTTCAACATCAGTGATCACCACCAACACTACAACTTCAACATCAATTATCACCACCAACACTTAAACTTCAACATCAGTGATCACCACCAACACTACACCTTCAACATCAATGATCTCCACCAACACTACAACTTCAACATCAGTGATCACCACCAACACTACAACTTCAACATCAATTATCACCACCAACACTTAAACTTCAACATCAGTGATCACCACCAACACTACACCTTCAACATCAATGATCTCCACCAACACTACAACTTCAACATCAGTGATCACCACCAACACTACACCTTCAACATCAATGATCTCCACCAACACTTAAACTTCAACATCAGTGATCACCACCAACAATACTCCTTCTACATCAATGATCACCACCAACACTACAACTTCAACATCAGTGATTACTACCAACACTACAACTTCAACATCAGTGATTACTACCAATACTACAACTTCAACATCAATGATCTCCACCAACACTACAACTTCAACATCAATGATCACCACCAACACTACAACTTCAACATCAATGATCACCACCAACACTAAAACATCAACATCAATGATCACCACCAACACTACAACTTCAATATCAATGATCACCACCAACACTAAAACTTCAACATCAATGATCACCACCAACACTACAACTTCAACATCAATGATACCCACCAACACTACAACTTCAATATCAATGATCACCACCAACACTAAAACTTCAACATCAATGATCACCACCAACACTAAAACTTCAACATCAATGATCACCACCAACACTACAACTTCAACATCAATGATCACCACCAACACTACAACTTCAACATCAATGATCACCACCAACAGTACACCTTCAACATCAGTGATCACCACCAACACTACAACTTCAACATCAATGATCACTACCAACACTACAACTTCAACATCAGTGATCACCACCAACAGTACACCTTCAACATCAATGATCACCACCAACACTAAAACTTCAACATCAATGATCACCACCAACACTACAACTTCAACATCAGTGATCACCACCAACAGTATTACATCTCCACCAACACTTCAACATCAATGATCACCATCAACACTAGAACTTCAACTTCAACATCAATGATCACCACCAACACTACAACTTCAACATCAATGATCACCACCAACACTACTTCTTCAACATCAATGATCACCACCAACACTACAACTTCAACATCAATGATCACCACCAACACTACTCCTTCAACATCAATGATCACCACCAACACTACTTCTTCAACATCAGTGATCACCACCAACACTACAACTTCAACATCAATGATCACCACCAACACTACTCCTTCAACATCAATGATCACCACCAACACTACAACTTCAACATCAATGATCACCACCAACACTACAACTTCAACATCAATGATTACCACCAACACTAAAATTTCAACATCAATGATCTCCACCAACACTACAACTTCAACATCAGTGATCACCACCAACAGTACACCTTCAACATCAGTGATCACCACCAACAGTACACCTTCAACATCAATGATCACCACCAACACTACAACTTCAACATCAGTGATCACCACCAACACTACACCTTCAACATCAATGATCTCCACCAACACTACTCCTTCAACATCAATGATCACCACCAACACTACAACTTCAACATCAATGATCACCATCAACACTATAACTTCAACATCAATGATCACCCCGAACACTACTCCTTCAACATCAATGATCACCACCAACACTACAACTTCAACATCAATGATCACCACCAACACTACTTCTTCAACATCAATGATCACCACCAACACTACAACTTCAACATCAATGATCACCACCAACACTACTCCTTCAACATCAATGATCACCACCAACACTACAACTTCAACATCAATGATCACCACCAACACTACAACTTCAACATCAATGATCACCACCAACACTACTTCTTCAACATCAATGATCACCACCAACACTACAACTTCAACATCAATGATCACCACCAACACTACTCCTTCAACATCAATGATCACCACCAACACTACAACTTCAACATCAATGATCACCACCAACACTACAACTTCAACATCAATGATCACCACCAACACTACAACTTCAACATCAATGATCACCACCAACACTACTCCTTCAACATCAATGATCACCACCAACACTACAACTTCAACATCAATGATCACCACCAACACTACTCCTTCAACATCAATGATCACCAATAACACTACAACTTCAACATCAATGATCTCCAAAAACACTCCTCCTTCAACATCAATGATCACCACCAACACTAAAACTTCAACATCAATGATCACCACCAACACTAAAACTTCAACATCAATGATCACCACCAACACTACTTCTTCAACATCAATGATCACCACCAACACTACAACTTCAACATCAATGATTACCACCAACACTAAAATTACAACATCAATGATCTCCACCAACACTATAACTTCAACATCAATGATCAACACCAACACTACAACTTCAACATCAATGATCACCACCAACACTACAACTTCAACATCAATGATCACCACCAACACTACAACTTCAACATCAATGATCACCACCAACACTACAACTTCAACATCAATGATCACTACCAACACTACAACTTCAACATCAATGATCACCACCAACACTACACCTTCAACATCAATGATCACTACCAACACTACAACTTCAACATCAATGATCACTACCAACACTACAACTTCAACATCAATGATCACTACCAACACTACAACTTCAACATCAATGATCACCACCAACACTAAAATTTCAACATCAATGATCTCCATAAACACTACTCCTTCAACATCAATGATCACCACCAACACTAAAACTTCAACATCAATGATCACCACCAACACTACAACTTCAACATCAATGATCACCACCAACAGTACACCTTCAACATCAATGATCTCCACCAACACTACAACTTCAACATCAATGATCACCACCAACAGTACAACTTCAACATCAGTGATCACCACCAACAGTACACGTTCACCATCAATGATCACCACCAACACTACAACTTCAACATCAGTGATCACCACCAACAGTACACCTTCAACATCAATGATCACCACCAACAGTACACCTTCAACATCAGTGATCACCACCAACAGTACACCTTCAACATCAATGATCTCCACCAACAGTACACCTTCAACATCAATGATTACCACCAACACTACACCTTCAACATCAATGATCACCACCAACACTATAACTTCAACATCAATGATCACTACCAACACTACAACTTGAACATCAATGATCACCACCAACACTACAACTTCAACATTAATGATCACCACCAACACTACACCTACAACATTAATGATCACCTCCAAAATACATGCTCAACATCGCCATCATGGCCCACAATCACTAAGACCCACTTCCATCAATATAAGTTATCAATAAGACCTATTCTCACTTTACCATTCCCTAAAACCTATCCTCAACCATTTCAGCCGCCTCTGAAACCTATTCTAATTGTATTAAACCACTTCTGAAAATTTTCTAATTCTATTAAGTCGTCATTAGTAATAACTGCAAGCTTAATTAGCTTTCATTAAGATCAATCATATATATAAGACCTATTCTTAATAACCCAAACGTAAGCAGCTACAATCATCTCCTAGTATTGGCCTCTATCAGTAATCAGCCCAAATATTTCTCCCCTACAATTAACGCCTCATTTTCTCACTTCCTTTCCCCTTCCCTATCATCGCTTCCTCTCCTCTTTCTGCCTCATAATTATTCCTTCCCTCTCCGCACCCCAACTCGTTTAACTTACAGTGTTTTGTCTTTAGTCTCTTCCTCTTCACTGTTCAAGGTCTCTCTCTCTCTCTCTCTCTCTCTCTCTCTCTCTCTCTCTCTCTCTCTCCCTCTCTCTCTCGCTCTTTGTCATAAATTATCTGTCTGTTTGTCTCTGACTGTCTTTATGTCTTTCTGCGTGTATGTTTTTCTGTTTTGCTCTCTGTCTGTCTCTGCCTGTCTGTCTGTCTGTCTTTCTGTCTATCCTTCTGTCTTTCTGTCTGGCTGTATATTCCTCTCACCGTCCACGGTTAACCTGGACGCTGACATCTACGCCACTCTGAGATCTCTCTCCATGCTTTGGTTGCTCCCTTGCAACACTGCACAGCTCCTGATGACGCACTGAGAAGTGTGAAAGTACATGAGGTAAAGATTTCCACCCCCCGTGGCTTGTCCTGTAAATATATATATATATATATATATATATATATATATATATATATATATATATATATATATATATATATATATATATATATATATATATATAGGGGGATAAGTCTGCTGAGTATACCTGGTAAAGTGTATGGTAGAGTTATTATTGAAAGAATTAAGAGTAAGACGGAGAATAGGATACCAGATGAACAAGGAGGCTTTAGGAAAGGTAGGGGGTGTGTGGACCAGGTGTTTACAGTGAAACATATAAGTGAACAGTATTTAGATAAGGCTAAAGAGGTCTTTGTGGCATTTATGGATTTGGAAAAGGCGTATGACAGGGTGGATAGGGGGGCAATGTGGCAGATGTTGCAAGTGTATGGTGTAGGAGGTAGGTTACTGAAAGCAGTGAAGAGTTTTTACGAGGATAGTGAGGCTCAAGTTAGAGTATGTAGGAAAGAGGGAAATTATTTCCCAGTAAAAGTAGGCCTTAGACAAGGATGTGTGATGTCACCGTGGTTGTTTAATAATTTATAGATGGGGTTGTAAGAGAAGTAAATGCGAGGGTCTTGGCAAGAGGCGTGGAGTTAACAGATAAAGAATCACACACAAAGTGGGAGTTGTCACAGCTGCTCTTTGCTGATGACACTGTGCTCTTGGGAGATTCTGAAGAGAAGTTGCAGAGATTGGTGGATGAATTTGGTAGGGTGTGCAAAAGAAGAAAATTAAAGGTGAATACAGGAAAGAGTAAGGTTATGAGGATAACAAAAAGATTAGGTGATGAAAGATTGAATATCAGATTGGAGGGAGAGAGTATGGAGGAGGTGAATGTATTCAGATATTTGGGAGTGGACGTGTCAGCGGATGGGTCTATGAAAGATGAGGTGAATCATAGAATTGATGAGGGGAAAAGAGTGAGTGGTGCACTTAGGAGTCTGTGGAGACAAAGAACTTTGTCCTTGGAGGCAAAGAGGGGAATGTATGAGAGTATAGTTTTACCAACGCTCTTATATGGGTGTGAAGCATGGGTGATGAATGTTGCAGCGAGAAGAAGGCTGGAGGCAGTGGAGATGTCATGTCTGAGGGCAATGTGTGGTGTGAATATAATGCAGAGAATTCGTAGTTTGGAAGTTAGGAGGAGGTGCGGGATTACCAAAACTGTTGTCCAGAGGGCTGAGGAAGGGCTGTTGAGGTGGTTCGGACATGTAGAGAGAATGGAGCGAAACAGAATGACTTCAAGAGTATATCAGTCTGTAGTGGAAGGAAGGCGGGGTAGGGGTCGGCCTAGGAAAGGTTGGAGGGAGGGGGTAAAGGAGGTTTTGTGTGCGAGGGGCTTGGACTTCCAGCAGGCATGCGTGAGCGTGTTTGATAGGAGTGAATGGAGACAAATGGTTTTTAATACTTGACGTGCTGTTGGAGTGTGAGCAAAGTAACATTTATGAAGGGGTTCAGGGAAACCGGCAGGCCGGACTTGAGTCCTGGAGATGGGAAGTACAGTGCCTGCACTCTGAAGGAGGGGTGTTAATGTTGCAGTTTAAAAACTGTAGTGTAAAGCACCCTTCTGGCAAGACAGTGATGGAGTGAATGATGGTGAAAGTTTTTCTTTTTCGGGCCACCCTGCCTTGGTGGGAATCGGCCAGTGTGATAATAAAATATATATATATATATATATATATATATATATATATATATATATATATATATATATATATATATATATATATATATATATATATATATATATATATATATAGGGAGGTACCACCTCTAGAACTGTCATAGGGACCCTCATCCTCAGAGAAAGAATAAACTTGCTTCAGGGAAAACCTTGACTGAAGCTGTTTGAGAATTTTCTCCTACCAACCGCTATATTTCAAGTATGTTTTATTTAAACACAAAAATACATTGGCCAAACAATCACAAAAATACAACAGAAAGTAAAACAACATAGGTAACTCAGAGCTACATCTCGAATACATCGTCCAGCTCCCCTGCGGTGGGCCGCGTGCCTAGAATGCTGCAGGCATTTCCTCTCTGGGTCACAACACTGAGTCTCTGAAAGAGAAAGCTGGTTGCCCTGTGGTCCTTGGTTTCTATGATGAGCTTTTCACCCAGCTCTTTGAGGAACTTTAGAGCACACTTGCCCCATGCTCCAAGGGTCTCCGACCCTATTGGAATGAAGTTATAGCAAGGGGGTAGGTCTTCATATTTTCGGATCTTCTGGGTCTCCCTGTGGCTGGCAGCTCCACCCCCTTCCACTACGGAGTATGGCAAGTAGGTGTCTGCCAATGTGGCAGCACAGGTGTAGTCCCAGGCAATCTGCTTTCCATCCTTCCAGGGTAGCATAGTGGCTCCATCAGGACGCTTTTGACTTCCATCAGACCTCTGTACTTGAGGTTCCCGTTGAGCTGGGCAACTGACTGTGGCGAGGCTTCTCTTTATGATGTCATTCACCTCCTCATGTCTGGCATACTTCCCTTCTGCTGTGTGACACACAAGACCATGAAGTCCGAATTGATCAGCTGTCGCCCTGCCGCAAATACACCTATGTTCGGTGAGGATGGGGGCGGCTAGGCGAAGAGCAACACCAATCCGAATGGCCTGTGGGTCGAGACGGGTGCCCAGGGAGGAATTGGAAACAGCTAACAGGAAATCTCCTGAGTGTTGTGCCTTCACTGCCAGGAGACGAGCTTTGTCCTTTCCTGAAGCATTGGCTATTTTTTCCATGATCGGTTTGTCCCAGTGGGACTGTTTGTGCTGTTTGGGAGGAGCTGGTCTACTGGAGGAGTCTGTAAGGGTGTCCCACAGAATCGCTGCTTCAGTAAACCTAGGGTCTTGAGCTCCTACCACGTCTCTCAAGCGTTCGGGAACAATCTTCTTGACTAATGCACTGGAAGCCAAACACGAAGACAGAAAAGAAGGTAAAGCAACATGCAATGCTTTACGCACCCTTATACCTCCAAGTCGCACTGGGAGGGTTGCCTGATCCCATTGCTCATCCTCTAGTAACAGGTTCAGTGCCTTCTTAAAAGTTGATCTCAGGTGTGCGTCATATTCATCGAGTGTTGAGTTGTCAAAAGAGGGTGCACACCTCAAGAAGTAAGTGAGTCTTGGCTTAGTAAGACACCTTGTGAGGAGATACAGAGCATCATGGGCATCAAGATCGCTTATTCTCTCCTCCATTCTCATCAGGTCATTCAATTTGTCCCTGAGGACAGTGTCGATTGCCTGGTGACCCAGCGGTGCCCCCAAGAGGGTACTGTTGGTCGGAGTGGTAGTTGAGACTTCCGGGAGGATTCTTCGCACAGCATTGATTATTTCCTGGTTCGCTGTGATGATTTCACACTTGGATGGATTGAGGATGAGTCCCAAGTCTTCTCCCTGTGTTTTCACCAGTTGTAGGTCCCCCACCAGGGACTCTTCAGTACCTGCCAGGGTGCCGTCATCCAGGTACCAGATATTGAGCTCACTGCGTAGGCTGGAAATTAGTTCTCTTACTGTCAAGCAGAAGAGAAGTGGAGCGAGTGGGTCACCCTGCTGAACACCCTCTGATGATTGAATTTCATGTTCTTCAAACAAAAGAATTGAGGGTTTGCTGTAGCCGGCTGAAATGAAGGGAAAAAGACTTGGGAACCGATCCCGAACAGCTGGCAAAACAGCATCTCTCTTCACCATATTAAAGGCATTTCTGAAATCAAGTTTAACTTTGGCCTTGTCTTCTGGTACGTCCCTGATGTAGGCCCTTGCAGCATGAAGTGCAGCTTCACTGCCTTGAGAGACCCCAAAGCCCAGTTGGTGTGGCTGGAGTAAAGTGGCAGCTTCTAGGCGAATGTTTCTCACTGCTGCTTTGGCAACGAGACGGCGAAGGCTGTTTCCAACTGCAATGGGTCTGATTCCCCCATCCCTCTTCTTCAAAGCACATAGTGAGGCTCCGAAAAAGAAAGATTTAATTTCTTCTGGGATTCGCCCAGCCAGGCAATTGTTGACGAAAGTTGTAAACTCGGTGAGAAGAATTGATGCAGATTCACCGAGTACTGGATTTACCATCTCTTTGAGGTGCTGAGGTCGAATTCCAGTGTAACCTCATGCAGATCCTGGTGGAAATGACACGATCGCCTTATAGACTTCCGATTCTGGCAAAATTAATTGTTCAATGATGGGGTCTTCCTCAGGGCTGTCGTTGATGGCTATGTATATATGTATATATATATATATATATATATATATATATATATATATATATATATATATATATATATATATATATATATATATATATATATATACATTTTTTACACAGTTTTACAAGGTTGGGTTAAGGTTCCTAAGTTCATTTACAAGCTAAGACCTGTTAGCTATATCAACTCTCTTTCCCTCTCTCTCTCCATCTCTCACCGTCCTTTCATCCTTGCTAATTACAGGTTACCTCTTTTACATTGCAATTAAAATTATTAGCTTTTAATTATTTAATTAGAAATTGCATTGTCAGACATCATTAGTCTCTCCGAAGACTCAAATGCATAACAAAGGACAAAAACATTACTAGAGAATAGAGCAATTAAGGTTCAGAAACTCCCTTCCGTAACAAATAAAAAAAATTAATATTATTGTATGAAGACAAAATTGTAGTATACAATCGGGCGAATATTTATGCTCCAAATAGAATCATTATCAGTTTGGTTACAGATAGAACCATTAGCAGTCTGGGTACAGATGTATCTGGCCAGGAGCTGTGTAATGTTGCAAGACAAGCAACAGACAGGATGAGAAATTCTAATGTAACAACCTATAAAATAGCATTAGAACTGGACAAGAATCTAATGCTCTGTTTATTTATTGATAGATTTTAATCATTCAGTTGATTTTCAAAAGGCCGAGAAAGTAGTATCAAGCATGTTTGTGGTTGAGAAAAATATAATCGAATCAAATTTCATAAAATATAGAATTGATTTTAAAATGAATGTTAGTAGAGGGTTATATAAATTAGGTTCATTTACAGTTAATAGAATTTGTGAATAATTTAAGCTGTCTATTACATGTTACTCATAAATTTCACTTGACATGTGACTTGAAATTTTTTTTAACTTCACTCCCATGCTTAGCCTGCTGAGTCAGGTGTATGTCAAATGTGAGGCGATATCTCGGCTTGATCAGCCTTCTGCTGTCCTATTATTTTTGCAGTTATCTGGTGTTAGGAATCACGAAAGCGCTTGGAAATTCACTATTTCTTTCAAAGTGGTCATTTTGTATAAAAAATAAATAAATAAATAAATAAATATATATATATATATATGCAAAACAACCATGGTGGGGTAGAATAATAGCTCTAGGCCTTTCGCGTTGCAATCATCACATCATCAGGAGCTTGTTTTGCATTTTGTATCGCTTGGTTTGCAATAATATTTGATATATATATATATATATATATATATATATATATATATATATATATATATATATATATATATATATATATATATATATATATATATATATATATATATATATATATATATGCACATATTTCTGCAGGTGTACTGAAGTTTACATGTTGCAGCGGAACACTTGGGGTAAATTAATCCTTTCACAACAGCAGTGTCCTCCCTTGACATATAACCCCATGTTGCGAAAATCGACACCAGACTGTGGATGGGTTGAGCAAAGATGTCATCAACGGTGGAGTCATGTATATTTATAAACACACACGCACACACACACACACACACACACACACACACACACACACACACACACACACACACACACACACACACACACACACACACACACACACACACACACACACACACACACACACTCACACACACACACATACACCAGATTAAGAGAACACCTTGATACCGATGGAAAGCTCTCGATCAACGGAATCAGAGCTCCCCTCCCCTTCCTATGATCAGACCAGATTACCTTGCAATCCAGATACGCTAGATGTTCCATTCAGGCTTAGCGCTTCCTCATGAATGTACAATAGAAAAATTATAGTCATCATCCCTACTTTTAATCATGACCCGTACTGCATCTTTTCATTCTTCTCTCACCCAGACCTCAGTCTATAACCTCTACCTCGTTCTGTGCTCCAAAACACTCAGTGGTACACGTCTGGCATCTTAAAAACCGACACGTCTGGCATTCTGATACGTCTGGTGAACTGATAAGCTGCTACAAACAACTCTGGTGTACTGTGCCCTGACATAGTGACACGTTTGGTGTACTGACAATCCTGGCATAGTGACACGTGTGGTGTACTGACAATCCTGGCATAGTGACACGTTTGGTGTACTGACAATCCTGGCATAGTGACACGTGTGGTGTACTGACAATCCCGGCATAGTGACACGTTTGGTGTACTGACAATCCTGGCATAGTGACACGTGTGGTGTACTGACAATCCTGGCATAGTGACACGTTTGGTGTACTGACAATCCTGGCATAGTGACACGTTTGGTATACTGACCATCCCGGCTTAGTGACACGTTTGGTGTACTGACAATCCTGGCATAGTGACACGTGTGGTGTACTGACAATCCTGGCATAGTGACACGTGTGGTGTACTGACAATCCCGGCATAGTGACACGTTTGGTGTACTGACAATCCTGGCATAGCGACACGTGTGGTGTACTGACACTCCCCGCTTAGTGACACGTTTGGTGTACTGACAATACCGGCATAGTGGCACGTTTGGTATACTGACAATTCCGGCATAGTGACACGTTTGGCGTACTGACAATACCGGCATAGTGACACGTTTGGTGTACTGACAATCCTAGCATAGTGACACGTTTGGTGTACTGACAATCCCGGCATAGTGACACGTTTGGTGTACTGTCAATCCTGGTATAGTGACACGTTTGGTGTACTGACAATCCCGGCATAGTGACACGTTTGGTGTACTGACAATCCCGGCATAGTGACACGTTTGGTGTACTGTCAGTCCTGGTATAGTGACACGTTTGGTGTACTGACAATCCCCGTATAGTGACACATTTGGCTTACTGACAATCATGAATCCTGGTATGCACTTCTGATGTACTGACAAGCCTGAGACATGTCTGGTGTAATGACAATCCTAGCATTGTAACATGTCTGATGCACTGACCTAGTGACATGTCTGGTGTATTGACAAGCTTGACATACTGACAGGTTAAACATATTGACATTTATCCTTTCATTTCTCAATATTGTTTTATTTTTATATTTAATCATCGATTGCTCTTGGTTCGTGTTCTTCCTTTTTTGTTCTTCATTTTTTTTTTCGTTATGTTTGTAGGTTAAGCAAAAAGAGGTGAATAAACGAGACACAAGAAAAAGTAGAAAAATATATTCAAATGATATTTAAAAAACCCTAAACCCCATGTGAGTTATTTAGCGCATGAAGTGTTGGAGGTTTGAACCTCAGGCCGGTAAACAGCTGAAGAAATTATTAGAATAACGATAGATCTGTAGATTAATTCATGAAGAGAGTTATTAACTCCATTTCCTTAGGACAAGAGCCCTTCACAAGCATCAAGGAAAAGCTCCTTGAAAGGAGGGGGAGGTAAAGGATGAGGAGGTCACCTAGTGAGAGGTGACATGCGAAGGTGATGAGGTGACAGGCGATGGGTGACATTTAGCGGGTGACAGGTGGTGTAAAGTAAGATTGACAAGTGCTCTCTCTCTATCTATCTATCTATCTCTCTCTCTCTCTCTCTCTCTCTCTCTCTCTCCTTCTCATCTCAAGTGAGAGTGACAATACGTCACCTAGCATGGCATAAATCCCTCAACTCACATGGTACAAAGCCACAATCTGAAGTCTAAGTGCCGCTCGTAAGACCTTGCGTACATGGATTTTACGATACACCTCTTATGGAGAGACATTTTGCTTCGAATCCTATGACAGAGGTAAATTTATTATCCCGTTTCTGCCAGTAATAAACACGAATGTGGTAATAATAATAATAATTATATTAATTAAATTAATAATGTGTTACTACTGCTACTTCTGCTGCTGCTGCTACTACCGCTACTACTACTATTACTACTACTACTACTACTACTACTACTACTACTACTACTACTACTACTACTACGTTAAGTAAAAGAACACGAGTGCAACTAATGCGACATTTTATTGTGGCAACGTTTCGTTCTCCAGGAGCTTTGTCAAGCCGTTACTACTACTATTACTACTAGTGCTGCTGCTGCTACTACTACTGCTACTACTGCTGCAACTACTACTATTATTATTATTACTACTACTACTACTACTACTATTACAATACAAATAAACTACAACAATAATAATAATAATAATTATAATAATATAAAAATATTAATTGGAACAGTAAAAACAGTGGTTTTACTAAGAGTAATAGTAATATTAGTTTATTTACTAGGAGTTTGAGCTTTACTAGTCACGCAAGCATCCCTAGTAACATTATTAATAGCTTCGGTATTAGGCAAAGAAGCTACAGTATACTAGTAATGCTAGTCATTTTAGAAGTAATAATGATAGCTTAAACAGTCGTAGTATAATCTTTGTTAGTATTGCTAGTAGCATTAGCAGTAATAGTAGTATCTTCACTCCAAAGTAGGAGCAGCCTTTTAATACGCCAGCGCATGGTTGAAAGTAAGGAAACATTTGGTTAATATGGTCTTGTGCCGAGTTAGGTCTTATTTTTACTAGGCAAAAACTCTTTCATAAATTAATGTTTACTGTCTTCATCTCGTTGTTTTCTTCTTCATTTTTTCTTCTTTATTTTTTATTTTCGTTTGTTTTTCATATATTTATTTAAATGTGTTCCTTTCACATAGATTCACAATTAATTTGTATTTTTTGTAAGCTTATTTCGTTCACTTATTATTGCTGTTGACTTCATCATCACCTTCATCATTATTCTCGTTGTCATCCTTGTCTTCAACCTGAAAATGTCCTCATCATCTTCATTATCACTATCGCTTTTTCTTCAAATCATCATTCACACGATTACTGTCTAGTACAATCATCACTACCACTACTGCTATTACTACTACTAACACTAAAGCTGTTATCATCTCAACCACATTCATGACCACATCACTACCACCATCACACCTAACACTGTTACTCCCACAACTATCATCGCACAAAAATCAACTCCCTACCACCATTTTCCAATTACTATCCCCACTGTCACCGTTCTCACTGCCACCATTTACATCTGACTCACTACCTACCCAGCATTGAAATCTCCAGTCACAAATATCTCTGCATTTTTCTAGTACCTATCCCTTTTTATGTAGTGTAGTTCACTTTATCCCGTTTGAATCCCTGTTCATTCTACAGTTAATATATATATATATATATATATATATATATATATATATATATATATATATATATATATATATATATATATATATATATATATATATAGATATATATATATATATACATGTCGTGCCGAATAAGTAAAACTTGCGATTTTGGTTCAAATAACATAATTCTTCTTGCCGAATAAGGCGAGCGAAAATTTGCGTATGAAATCATTTCTCAAAAATCATTCTGAACCTAACGAAAAATATGTATTTCATAGTCTTAGTTTATTATTAAATCAATGAAAACTTATCTAAAATATGTTTAGTTGGATTAAGCTAAAACAAATTGCGCTTGTTATAATAAGGTTAGGCAAGTTTTCTAAGGCTCTCTTGGTACACAATTATTAATTTTTACATGAACATAAATGAAAACAAATATATATTTAAACGTATAAGAAAAAATTTAGGAAGGACTTAATTTTAAACGAGTTCTTGCTAATTGATCAATTTTGCCTATTCGACACGACATATATAATATTATATATAGATATATATATATATATATATATATATATATATATATATATATATATATATATATATATATATATATATATATATATATATATATGCAATAAGATCACAGTGAACAGAGTGGTTGTTTTGCATATATATATATATATATATATGTGTGTGTGAGTGTGTGTGTGTGTGAGTGAGTGTGTGTGTGAGTGTGTGTGTGTGAGTGTGTGTGTGTGTGTGTGTGTGTGTGTGTGTGTGTGTGTGTGCATTTTGTGCTACAAGATAAAATAACATTAAACCAAATAATAAGCCGCATTAGTTAAATTAAGTCTGGCCCTATATACTTACGCACACTTTCTAACCTACACAATAAATAAAAAAATCAAACAAGTTTAGCATAGGTACCCTTGCTGTCAGGCACATGCCAACAGAAAACGGGATGGGGGTCAGAAGTTGCCACTGGTGACACCCACAACACTGGCTCGACACGCTCTACACCGACCGCGGGTTGAAACCTCACTGAAGCCCTAAGCTGGAGAGAAAGACAGCCACAGTGGCCTGAGAGAGCGATGGGCGTGGGGGCGGTGGTGGAGACACCACCGCCCAGGCGAGGTCACCTACCTGTATATGTTTAAGATATATGTACACCGTTATGAAAGTTTTTGTAGGAAACATTTCGTTCACCAGGAAATTTAAAAAGTTTGTGGTGACTGAAATACTATGTAATAAAAGTTTCCCTAGACTGCACATGACTTTTTTGTATAATATTTAGTTTAATATTCACAGTTTGTCTATTGCGTTGATAGATACTGTTATAGAGCATTATACACTTCGTAGCACAATTCTTACCGATGCCAATAGAATACTGGCAACAGTAAGAATTGTATATTATTTGCCGGTATAGACTACCGGCAAATAATATACAATTACGCCTAAGTACATCATTGCATTACTGTTGAGCCATACTTAGCTCTGAAAAAAAATTGAAATTACTATCAGATTTCCTTTGACAGTAGAGGAGTACCGCAGGTGGCCCATTAACACATGCAAGCCTGGTGTTCCATCCCTAACCTTAAACTATGTTTTAGGGGTTTAAGTATTCTTGACTGGTGGGGACTGCCAACACACAGCCTTAATGACACTCATGTAATCAATAGGCTTTAAATTCGACTACCTCCACTCATATATTTGAGTAATCTATTTTGAAAGCTACATATTACCTTCCGTGACACTACCTGATAGTTTGTTCTGCACATCAACAACATCATCACCAAAACTTTCGTTTTCTTATATTTTTTCTAAATTTGAATTTTTCCACCGTCTGTGAACAATGTAAACGGTGTTTAGGAGGGACTCTAAGAGTTTACGATTATTATATTCACGGGAAAGCGCTAAAAAACTTAAGAGTCATTCAACGCCATGTGTATTTAAAGGATTTAGATTAAATTCAAATAACGGAAAGGTAACTCCGGTTCTCTGAATCATGAATTCCTGCCTTGAAGGGGAAAGCGAGGAGAAAGAAAAGAAGTGGGAGGAGGAGGAGGTTAAACTTAACATACGTATCCTGGTTCATCGCACGCTTATTCTCTATGCTTTATAGATCTATATATTTCTGTTGTACGTGAATAGTATAGAATGCCGACAAAATGAAGAATTAGACACTTGTGGGTACTCTTCACCAACTCCAAGACCGTGGGACTGATTACCTCATCTTTTGTGTATAATTCTATATTCTTCAAATTATTCTACAAATAAAATACCTAGATGTTGCACATGTGTCTAAATCTCTATATTTTTCTACAGATAAAAACGCTTCAGTTGGAGTGTCGTTATGTTGGTGAACAGTTCTTGATCTAAGGAATTGGAGATACAATTTTCGTTTCCAGGGAGCAAGCCTGATTACTTCCCATTTCCCAAGAATTAACATAAATTGCCCTAATTTAATCGGATAGCAGTAAAGCTGTAATTACAGTATAATGCTTATATCAGCTAACGTTAGTTGGTAGGGTTTAAAAATCTATCGACTACACGAGGGTTATTAAGGCTGCAGATCACCTGTTCACCACCTGTGCAACATACTTTAATCCCTTAAAAAGAAACTTAAGTAACCTCTCAGTGAATATACACCGAGAGGCTTACATCTCTCTGTGTATTTTCTCCTGATAACGTTGAAAACCCCGTTATAAATAATCTCTGTAACTTTGTTTTACCACTTTCTAAAATCAGTTGGAAAGTACCGTTTCTTACGATGACGAGTTGCCAGTAGGCGACTGCGTATATCTCACCATATACGGAAGACCTTGACTACACTTTCTAGACGCATACCCATTCATTTTCGCAACTGTGCCTCACTTGACCCTCATACACACGGTACAACCCTCACGATTAATTTTTTAATTTGCAGTGAATGTACATACTGTGGTAACAATGTGATGGAAATCACTCCTTTCCTCTCCTCCCATTGCTTATGAAATTTCTCCATATCTATGTCATCAGTATTTTCAATAAATTCACTGCGTATCGTGTGCTTTCTGTCACAGAGCGTGTCATATAAGACCCGTGTCATGAGGCATTTTCTGTTTCCTGCATTTCCTAAATGTAGGAGCAACATAATAATATTTAATTTACATTTTCATAAAGAAATCTTTTATATTTAAATTATTTACAAAAAAAAATTCCTTATGAAGATTATGTTGTGTTGCTAATACTGACAACTGAACAATTCTCATCCCAGTGCCTATAACAGTTACTCTTTCCCTTTACGGTGAGAAACAGAGCTACTTTCCTGACAGCTACCTACGTTATGCTTATATTATCTATTTTTTTTTATTTCTTTGCCTGCTGGTTAAAAGGTCGGGCCATGAACTGAGACTCGACTCATGTAGCTACAAAAAGAGGAGCATAATTTTTTCCAGATTTACAATATTAACTTAATAAATGATACAAATCTCACATTAGTTTTTTCCAAGGGTAGGGATAAAATACAAGAGGATCGTGGAAAGATAATACTGTCACTTTAAATGTAATCTTTCCATTATGTTTTGAGTTACTATTACTTTGAAAATATCGTGGAAATGTTATGACATCTTCTTAGAATATTCTTGGGCTGTTGGATATTTATAAGAATTTAATTTTAAATTCGTCGTAAATAATATTTTGGATTTATGAGAGAACCTTATGACGTTGTTGGGGAAGTTTGAAAGATTATTTGGAAGTGGGAAGGTGAAAGTGAATGCAGAAAAGATCAAGGCAAACGTAAGTAGAAATATAAGGAATGAAAAGTTGGAGGCCATGTTGGTAGGATTGTGTATGGAGAGAGTGAAAGTATTTAGATAAGTTTGAATGGAATTATTTGCGTGTGAGTCAACCAAGGATGAAGTAAATAACATAAATTTTGCTAGTGGTAGCAAATTAGGAATATAGGAATATATAGGTTTGAAGAATGATTTTTAACTTTTGCAGCCATAAGGAGGTTGGGAGCAATGCAGATAGGTCTGAGATCAATGTACTTTATAAATATAATGCCCAGAATACGGAATAAAGTGTTTTTTTAAATAACGAAAATGAGATTGTTGAGGTCATTTGGTCACCTAAAAATTAATGGAGCAAGTTAGGTTTATAAACAAGGTGGATGAAAAGAAGGTATATGTGAGTTATTTAAATGTAAGAGCCTGAAGAACATCTAGCAACATATTATCTTTAGGATTATAAGTACTTTTATATACGAAGTGATTCAGGGAAACTGGCTACTATAACGTAAGCTTTAACACTATGGAAAATATTACTCACACTTTTAAAATTGAGACGGTAAATCAAGCTTCAGTGGATAATCCTGGGATCAAGATGTCTCTGTTTTCTTGGAAAGACAACTAAGAGGCTAGTGATAGTCTACATGCTTGTTTATTTAGGGCACCTTACCTTGGTGGAAAGCGACCCATATATCATTTCACAAGTGTCATGTAACTCAGAAAATTAGCACATCTCGATTACCTAGGTTAAGTTATTAATATTAATTGATAAAGTCATGTATTTACACTACAAAAAGCATTTTCTTTTATTTTTTACTTAATTATAATTCCTCTTATTTAATTATATTTCTGGCCGTATCCCACAGAGGCAGGGTGACCTGAAAAGAAAAACGAAAGTTTCCCTTTCAAAATTTAGTAATTTATACAGAAGAATGGGTTACTAGCCCCCCCTTTCTTACGGCATTTTAATCGCATCATACGACACGCATGGCTTATGCAGGAAGAATTTTGTTCCACTTTCTCATGGAGATAAGAAATAAAAAAGAACAAGAACTATTAAGAAAATAGAAGAAAACCCAAAGAAGTATGTATATATATGCGTGTACATCCATGTTTAGTGTGACCTAAGTGTAAGTAGAAGTAGCAAGATATACCTGGTATCCCTTGTGTTAATGAGACAATATATATATATATATATATATATATATATATATATATATATATATATATATATATATATATATATATATATATATATATATATATATATATATATATATATATATATATATAATGTATATATATATATATATATATATATATATATATATATATATATATATATATATATATATATATATATATATATATATTAAAAGTGAATATAGGAAAGAGTAAGGTGATGAGGATAGCAAAAAAATAGGTAACGAAAGATCGGATATCAGATTGCAGGGAGAGAATATGGAGGATGTGAATGTATTCGGATATTTTTGAGCGGACATGCCAGCAGATGGGTCTATGAAAGATGAGGTGAATCATAGAGATCATGAGGGAGAAAAGGTGAGTGGTGCACTGAGGAGTCTGTGGAGACAAGAACTTTGTCCATGGAAACAAAGAGAGGAATGTATGAGAGTATAGTTATACAAACACTCTTATATGGGTGTGAAGCATGGGTGCTGAATGTTGCAACAAGGAGAAGGCTGGAGGCAGTGGAGATAGTGTCTGAGGGCAATGTCTGGTGCGAATATAATGCAGAGAATTCGTAGTTTGGAAATTAGGAGGAGGTGCGGGTTTACCAAAAGTATTAACCAGAGAGCTGAGACGGGGTTATTGAGGTGGTTCTGACATGTAGAGAGGCTGGAACGAAATAGAATGACTTCGAGATTATATAAATCTGTAGTGGATGGAAGACGGAGTTGTAGTCAGCCTAGGAAAGATTGGAGGCAGGGGGTAAAGAAGGTTTTATGTGTTAGGGGCTTGGACTTCCAGCAAGCATGCGTGAGCGTGTTAAATGGAAGCGAATGGAAACAAATTATTTTTAGGACTTGACGTGCTGTTGGAGTGTGAGCAAGGTAACATCTATGAAGGGATTCAGGGAAACTGGCAGGCCGGACTTGAGTCCTGGAGATGGGAAATACAGTGCCTGCACTCTGAAGGAGGGGTGTTAATGTTGCAGTTTTATGACTGTAGAGTAAGCATGCTTCTGACAAGATAGTGATGGAATGAATGGTAGTGAAAGTGGGCCACCCTCCCTTGGTGGGAAACGGTTGATGTGTTTATATATATATATATATATATATATATATATATATATATATATATATATATATATATATATATATATATATATATATATATATATATATATATATATATATATATATATATATATATATATATATATATATATATATATATATATATATATATATATATATATATATATATATATATATATATATATGCAATAAGATCACAGTAAACAGGTGATTTCAGAATATGCAAAACAACCACTCTGAAAGAATAGAGAAATTCCAAGAGCTTTCGTGACTACTCACATTATCAAGGAACTATGAAAGTAAAGCATCCAAGGAAGGTATATAAGGGGGTCTGGCCAACACCTCACTATCAGATCCCACAACGGTTAAACACCTGACGCGCGCCGGCCCAACTGGACAGGTCC
>NC_091298.1:11203184-11205684 GCF_038502225.1 Cherax quadricarinatus | reverse complement strand
ACGTTGCCTGAGACTGTGCATATACAATAAGCTGACTTTATCCAGTAGTTCAGGATTAAAGTATATTTAATATTAGAATAAATGCTAATCAAGACAACAGGTCTAAAATCAACCAGATTAACAAACATTGAGATTTAGGACTCATTTGTCATGAGTTGAATCTCCACCTATTTGGTGCTTTATTATGCAATAAAGCGTAAGTGTAAATAGAGAGTTTTTTTTACAAATTATTAATCGAATCATTAATACTAATACTACTACTAAAAATAATAACAACAATAATAAAGCTATTTGCTAAAGTATTAAAGACGCAGTCTTATTTTCATAAGGATGACTGTTGCTCATTTTGTGCTTAAAACAGTGTTCTGGATAAGTAGCTAATTGGCATTGAAGTCTCCTGTTTATAATGTTAATAGATTTAGAGGATTTCTGTTACAATAAAAATTAATTCGCAAATTTAACTAATGTTTAGACAAACTAATAAAGAACATGTTAATGGTTTTTACAAGTCTTCTAGTAAAACTGTTAAAATTAGACAGTTAATGAACAGGTTGGCTGTAGCTAATTACATTACCTGAAATTGACAATTCAGTTTTTTTTATCCCTACAATATGAATTACCATCAGTCACGGTGTTTTTCGTTTTATGGAGATAGAAATTAAAACCTTAACAGAATTACTCAACGGGTTTTTACAGTTTTCTTGAGGTCTACCTGGGGGGTATTCCGGGGATCAACTCCCCCGCGGCCCGGTCCACAACCAGGCATATACATAATTCGCCAAAAATTGATCATGTGTAATTTCACTTATTTTGATTGCCACTATTTGTTTAAAGAAAAACTAAAGCCATTGGCAAACTATATATCTTGTCATCACTGGATTAATAACTTATTTGATGCACAAAAAACATTATAATGCTAGGAATTGCTATAATTCATTATTATAAATGTAACTGCAGTTTATCAAACATTTGCATGTAATGCTGTTTCATATAAAAGCGTTTATTCACATCCCTCGTTGTGTTGTTATGAAAAGATTCATAAAAAAGACATTTATGGATTACTCTCTGCATTGAAATTACCCGCTTATTTTCATAGGGATGATTTGGCTTACTTTCTCCTTGAGCATTGAAATCTACAGGCTTAAACATTATTCTGGATTGCTATCTAAAAATGTAGTGCATTCTCCTCCTTTAAATTCTGGAGATTCAAAGGATTATTTCCTATCTACTCATTGAAGCTATTCTACTTTATATAATTAAAATTCATGCTATAATAATAATAATAATAATAATAATAATAATAATAATAATAATAATAATAATAATAATAATAATAATTTTAATAATAATAATATTATTATCATTATTTTTATTATTATTAACAAAAATAATACAAATAATCTTTATTTCTACAAGTACATGTACATCATATACAAACCTAGCTGACACCAGTGACATGCTATATAGAAAGCCCATTGCTATGCAGAGGATTTCGGGCAAACTAGGTCAACTTTGTCCCCAAGATGTGACCCACTAAAGCCGACTAACACCAAAGTGCCTATTTACTGCTAGGTGAACAGGGACGTCAGGTGTGTTAAGGAAACACGTCCTAATCTTTCAACCCGTACTGAGGATCGAGTTTAGTGCGCTGGCAATCGAGCTACGTGATGTATATGACCTGAACTTGTGTATATAGCATCATCTGTACGTTTTTGTCAAGGGGTGTTGATCCCCGGAACTCTCTCCAGGTATACTCCAGGTATACTGGTATTCTTTTTTCAGCTTAAATGTATCTGTTACAGTTTGTATTACTGACTATTGTTCATTACACATACGTGTTTGGAATAGTAAGTTTACACTAGACACAAAGACATTTATTTGAAAGATTTAACAGCTTAAAGTTATCGGTGGATAAGTTAATCGGTTTCTATGCTATCTTTACTTACGGAAGCTCGGTTGTTATAAGATTCTACAAACTTTACAGAGGTGCTTCCCAACCCCATTTCTAGATCTCGTAGTACATGTTCCATTTTCCAGTCATATTTTAAAATAATGGGAGAGTTTAAAATGCTTCATATTTATAAATTTATATAGAAAAAAAGACTGAAAATCACGTTCTTCATGCCTTTATTAAATGCTGTCGTCTATATATTTTTGTAAGAATAATTCCGTGTCAAAGTTTTCCATAAACAAGTAATTAATTATTTGACAGACGGTATTCATCATTGCTATTCCACCTTTGAATTTGGATAAAGCATCCTTCATCTATTTATATTCACAGAGTTGGTTAATTTTATTTCAGTTAACGATGCATTATCCAAGTAAAAATGTCGAAAAGCTATCTCTTAAATTTTCTTTTTTACCTTATGTGACTACTGTGTTTCTCCTCCTTGTCTTGGTTATGGTATTCGATACCTGTGAGGTAGCATATCTACCCCACGATTTGCAGATGGAGGATCGAACTTCTGTCACCCTGTGTTGAATGACTCACATGGATTTA
>NC_091298.1:11183184-11200684 GCF_038502225.1 Cherax quadricarinatus | reverse complement strand
ACAGACCGGTATGACCGACATATATATTAAGGTTTGAAGGTTATCAGAAGAATGGCGGGGCACCCAGAAATAGACAAAATCAGAGCCAACAAATAAAACGACTTATCCAGCATGTCAAGAAACTGAAAAAAAATGTGGAGGGTTACAACGGCACTAGTCCCAGAGCTAAGGGTAAGAGCTATGAGAAAAGATTTAGGTAACTAAACTTGTAGATATTAAAGGACTGTATGAATAGGTATGATATGATATCGAATTACAAAATACTGAGAGGAATTGATAGGACAGACAGGGGCAAATTGCTCGTGAGGCGGGTAACAGGAACACGAGGGCAAAATAAGAAGTTGGAAATGCAAATTAATCACAGGGATGTTAAGAAATGTATCAGTAGCATTAAAGTAGTCAGGGTGTAGAACGACCTAGACAGTGTTATGGTGGAGGCAGGATCCACACATAGCTTTTAGTAAAGATACGATAGGGCTCTTGGAGCCAGGAGAAAGTGAATCCACTAGCGGCCAACGAAGAGGCGAGGCTAAAAGCCAAGACTCAACCCCTAACACACCATATAGGAAAGTACACACGCAAACAGTGTGGCCAGACACCAGATTCCTAGACAGCGGAATATCTGGGTTACTGCAGCGTTACCAACACAACTCAGATTTCATCTTTCGTGTATTGTTCTACAAAACTAGAATGAAATGTTCTACAACAAGCAAAATAATTATTCTCCAAAGAAGAATACGTCGTCTTGCAGTATAACTGACCTTTTTGGCTGTTTTATTAATGCACTAGATTGGAGAAATACTAATATGTTGACGGAGTGATAGTGAAGATCCTTATGAGAAGTTGCAAGAGAGGCGAGTGTTGCAACAAAGTCTCAATACTTCCAGTACTTGGCGACACCCTGGCTGCTTATCAATGAATTTTGGTCCTCTTGAAAGTATACAAATTGTCGGGTCCTTGACTGTCACTGCTGCCCATGCATGGTGTAGTGACGCAACTATGTGTCTGCTGCCGTGTTGCGTATCCGTGTATACCTCTTTATTTGGCTGTGTACAGTCAAACACCAACGAATGGTTTTTTTTTTTTTTGTATATATTCATTTGTTAATGTACGTAAGAGCACATGTGGCGGGACCTTTTTGAATGTTCTAAAAACCATATCTGCTTTTGAGTATACTTATGTTTGCATAAGTTTTATTTTTTTACGGCGACCTTATGCTTCTTTTAGTACAATTTAACTCATTTCATTCCCAAAATTCTCATAAGGATCATAATGTATTGTCTATGTCTGGATATTTTACTGTATACCTACCCTTCCTGGGATCAGATCTGACTTTGATTTTTTATTTTATTAGTCTCTGAATATAATATTCAATTAAAGAACATTTATTTTTTTACATTACTTTTACGATCCTATCGCCCATCTTGGAAATTCGTCACTATCTGGCGATACAGTTGATTGTTTGAGACACTGATTTTGGTGAATAGGGAAAATCGACTAGTAAACAGAGGATTGAGCCATCAACACTTCTTACGTTTACGATTAGCACTATATCAGAGCCTATCAGAAAATAAATAATGTTAAAGTCAACTTAAAATTGATTTTGTTGTGAAGCAAAATGTGAAGAGTTGATGAATGAATATGGATAGTTATAGCATAAATATGCTTAGGGTTTAGTAGTGAAGATGAATGGTGTTGTAAAGTAAAGCTGTACAAGTTTGAGGATTGCAAATGAATAACTCTGTAAGCCGAATATGGTTATAGAAAATAATCTGCTTTCTTATCCAACATTCCATTACTTTCATTGACTAAGTTATGTGCTGCTAATATTTATCCATTTCCATAACTGTTCACTGTTGATATCAAAATGGGTAATAATTACTTGTACATTACCTAATATTGAGTACTTCTTTGTTACCTTTTTCAACCTTTATTGTCATAATGTTAAACTACCAATGTTGCATTTTTCTCTTTTACCACCCTTTTAACTTCATCATTTAATCACTCATTTCTTTTCCATCCTCCATAAATGCTCTATTACCCCAAAATTCTGCTACACACTCATACACTGCACTCTTAAATCCAAAGTACACTTTCCACATCTTCTTCATTGCCTTCCCTTTAACCAATCTTTCTTGCATCAACTGTTCACAGCTCAAACTCTCCCCCTTCATTAAATCATTCAGTAT
Organism: Cherax quadricarinatus; assembly: GCF_038502225.1. Lineage (NCBI taxonomy): Eukaryota > Metazoa > Arthropoda > Malacostraca > Decapoda > Parastacidae > Cherax > Cherax quadricarinatus. Next base: position 11,198,495 of record NC_091298.1, on the reverse strand, counting down.
CTCTTGCCTTTTACCAAGTGTCGTCGATCTTCTTGTTCTTTCCTTAGATCCTGCTCTATATACCACTAAATAAAGATCACAGATATCAGTTGCTCCCTTAAAAACAGATACATACAACAGGCTGATCATATGTTTCAATCCACTCTCACACAGTCCAGGTCTCACTGTTCACGTCGCCATGCCTCGTATACTTATTATTTTCTAAATGAAACGTACCTTTCAATTCCGTAAAACCTTCTATTATAATAAATTATGGTATTATTTTCCCTTAGCGCTGCAAATTTTCCTACTACACCTTTCACTTTTATTCTAAAGCTCACAATATGGAATTTTAAATATTATGAATTTTTTCCATTTCTTCATTGAACTTAACAAATACTCTCATTTTTTGGCTTTCAAGTTCTCAGACGAACCAAATTAAAACTGTTGTATATCATTCAACTTCGCTTCACTCACCCATTCATTCGTAATATTAACAGCTAATTTTATCTTCTCAGCCGTACCACTTGCAGGCACAGTGAAAGATCCCAACTTCAAAATTTAGCTATATTTTCAGTCGTTTCTTGCATAGTAAGAAGTAACAAGCCCATGTTCAAAGCATATTAATAGCATTTATCGACACATGGCAGCTGAATGAGGGTTACAGCTCTTCTTTTCAAAGAGATTTAGAAAGGTAACGCTATGGAATTTGAAACTATTAAAATGCCTTTGTATTTTTAATGTAAGCAGAAGTTAATTACGTGTAACTGGTATATTAAGAATTCATGATTCAGAATCAAAGACTGGAATTCGTGTCAGAGTGCAAAATGTTTAAGAGTCAACCGTCTTCATTCATATGAAAGTACTAGAGTACCTCTCAAGAGTTTGAGTGGGTAGGGCTATGGTGGAAATGTTGTGATCGGAGGAAGATCAATAAATGTGGCATTTTGCAATGTCAGCTTGCAATGTGCCTTGAATGTGATTCCACACCCAACCCCCGTAACTCGCCCACACTCTTACCGTTACTCACACAGACAAACCAATATACCTTCCACCAAATCTACACACACTTTCCTCTCCCACATTTTCCCTTCCCATACACTCTGATTCCTATTCACACATTCCCGCTCCCACCAACACACCCCTACTCCCTTCCTTACCTACATACTTCCACACCAACTGCCACCCACACTTACCCTCCTACATCGACTCCCAGACAATCCCACCCGACATAAATTCTCACTACCACCCCACTTACACCCACACACTCTCACCTGCACTCCTTGACATTCGCCCACACATTCCCCTCTGCTCACTCCAGCCTCCTTTACTTACCCCCACTTAAACACTCCCGCCCAATCATACACTCCTACTTACAAGCCCCCAACTAGCCATACACTCCAAACCTCTCCCACCATCAACCACACCCCCAATCAGACACTTTCCTAAGCACTACAACCCACAACCACACATCATTTACTCACACGTACACACACACACACACACACACACACACACACACACACACACACACACACACACACACACACACACACACACACACACACACACACACACACACACACACACAAACACACACATCACTCAACCAAACACTCCTATACACAATAAGAACATAGAAAAGAAGGTCCAAGTCACCTCCCGGCTTAAATCAATGACCCACTTAGTCAGATCAGGTCACATCCACTTAAGGAAGGAGCACAGCATCAGACCTATCAGCACAAGCTAGTTAGGTCCAACTCACACCCACCCACACCCACTCATGTATTTATCTACCCTATTTTTAAAACTACACAACGTCTTAGCTTCTATGACGGTATTCGGGAGATTGTTCCACTTATCCACAACCCTATTACCAAACCAGTGCTTTCCTATATCCTTCTTGAATCTGAATTTTTCCAACTTAAAACCATTGCTGCGAGTCCTGTCTTGGCTAGATATTTTTAGCACGCTATTTACATTCCCTTTATTTATTCCTGTTTTCCATTTATACACCTCAATCATATCCCCCCAAATTCTTCGCCTTTCTAGAGAGTGCAGATTCAGGGCCTTCAGTCTGTCCTCATAGGAAAGATTTCTGATACATGGGATCAACTTTGTCATCCTCCTTTCTACATTTTCCATTGCATTAATATCCATTCTGTAATACGGTGACCAGAACTGTGCAGCATAATCTAAATGAGGCCTAACCAAAAATATATAAAGTTGAAGAACAACCTGACGACTCCTATTATTTGTACTCCTTGATATGAAACCAAGGATTCTGTTCGCTTTATTGCGAACACTTATGCACTGTTGCGTCAATCTACTTATGTTAACCTTTCCTCTGTTGGAGCAGTCGCCTCTTTTTAACGGTATGGGTTTCTGTTAACAAAGTGTAAAAATATTGATCCTTTACCGTTAAATGTGAAGATTAAGTGTTTTTGCATTTTTTTGCGTATAGTGCTCGAATATTTTTTTTTATATATTTAAACTTGATTAAACTTTCCTGCGAGGGAAAGGGGGAAAGGGGAGGACAAACGCATCATGTAATTTTCAATCCATTACTATAGGATTATGTAATGAAATAACATGACACGAAATTTTGGAGGGCTTACCGCACAAATGAATAATAACTCTATCGCAAGCACACGAAATATTTTTTATGCAGCGGCGGTGCATGCCGTCTACCCAGCATTTTTCTCATGCCTCGCGCCCCTACCTGTTTGCCACACAAATTATCATGAGTATTACGGCTGTATGTTCTCCCTCGATGACCTGCTTCCACGCACGCTCAAGGCATTATTCTGTCAACAACTTTTTTCGATGCAAAGTAATTTCGCGCAAAAGGGTTGTTATGTTTTGGTTGTTTCACGTGTGTGCATTCTTTGTTTTTATTTTCTTGGAAAACTTAGAGATGGTAAAGGTAATTAAACCTGGAGATGAGAGGATAAATAAAAAGAATGATACACACACACACACATGCACACACACACACACACACACACACACACACACACACACACGCACACACACACACACACATACACACACACACGCACACACACACATACATATACACACACACACACACACATATATATATATATATATATATATATATGCATATGTGTGTGTGTGTGTATGTGTGCGTGTTTATGTGTGCGTGTTTGTGTATGTGTATGTGTGTGTGTGTGTGTGCGTGTGTGTGTGTGTGTGTGTGTGTGTGTGTGTGTGTGTGTGTGTGTGTGTGTGTGTGTGTGTGTGTGTGTGTGTGTGTGTGTGTGTGTGTGTGTGTGTGCAAAACGGCTAAAATGTTATGTCAGATTGGTGTCATCGGACTCAGTCCGACAGATCTCTGGAGAAGACCTTCCGGGTGAAGGAGAGAACTGAAAGGGTGCCACCCTTCTTCCTCAACCCTACCGCCCCGCTGCTCACCAAGGAACTCATAACAAGGAAGCATGGTATTTGCAAGCAAAATTGATTTCGAATTTGATTTATTCCCGTTTTGCACTGTTGCTCGAAAAGCTGTGAATCTTACATATTTTGCATCTCTTAGCTGTTTGATAAACGCTTTGTAAATGCAGGAAAAGAGCTATGCTTGTATTACCCCGTCTTAATTATTGCTACTAGTTTTAACCTTTTCTTCTAGGTGACCCACAATACTTCTCTAACACTCATATACTGCTTTTCTGTTAGGACAACAAGTAAAAGGAGATTGAGGGCAATAACACAGGTAGCAGAACAAGTATTTACTGGGATAATGCTTAACTCTGTGAAGAATTATAATATAACCCTGCACCAGTGTGGGCTACAAACAGGTGCTGCTTACTATGATTGTCTGACATATGTTGTATTTAGGATCCTTATTTTTTTTATTTTTTTTTTTTTTTGCAACTCACTTGCCATGTGATTTCGTGAGTCGTTTTAGAGTATACATCTGGCGATATGCTCGGCGCTATGCTTACTTCTAGATACTTCTCGAACGAGGTAGGAAGCCGGAATGCGAGAAGAATCTTCGTACCAAACTGTATTCTTGTTAACAGCCACATTCGATAAATTAATTAAATTAGAAGAAGTACCATGTCTCTGGCGACTGGTTAGTGTTACTCAGATACTGGAAACTGGAGATAGGTTATGCACTATTAATTATCGATTTTAACAGTTTAATGTCAGTTGCGTGGAAAGTAAACGAAGTTATAATAGGGAACAATGTAACAAGATTTTTTGGAGTATTATCACTTAATAACTAATAATCAGCATGGTTTTCGAAGTTAAAGATAATACTTAAGAAAACCTTGGTCCAATCTTATTCTTAAAATGCCTGAACGGTCTATAAATAAGGCATGCATTCACAATATTAAGTTTCTCGAATGGCACCATGTCTGAAAAACGTGCAAGAGCCGTGACAGAACATGCTGACGAGAAGAGATTTTCGCAGTGGTTAGAGTACCGGATGATGATAATTAAATATAATTACATAAAGTATTAATATAGCTTATATGAAAACCCCTTCACAGAGACAAATGAAGACAAAGACCTAGGAATAGCCCTCAGTATTAACCTATAATATACTAAAAAGTACTGTGAGAAGCAAAGTTATTATGATACTTGGCTTTATAGCAACATAGTTATGTATCGAAATACTCGATGAAATATTAATACTGTCCAGTTCATCTAATTGCATTAAAACGACGATGAACTTGACATGAAAAAAACACGTATGTTATCTTTGAGAAATAAACCGTATGAAGAAAGATGAATGAGTATATCACTCGACTTTTTCTTATTCAACAAACAGAGTATGCAAACTGACCTCTTTCTAACCTTGAAGATACTAAATAAATTAAAAAGTATCCGGCATGGTGAATTATAAATCACAGTAAGTCAAAACAATGGTGCGATTTTTTGTGATATCGGCCTGTATACCTTGTACATGTACTTCTAGAATTAAAGATATTATTATTATTATTATTATGATTATTAAGAGTGAGTAAGAGGTTTCTCGCATAGTTGTGGAGCAATGGAGTAGTCTCGTCTCTTTCTTCCCCTAAAATTGCTATTGTTTAATCAATTCAGCCCCTCAAGAACCAGGCTGGACAAGCACACTTTATAAATATGGAATTCCACTAGTCACAGTCCGTGCCAAGCAGTGACTAGGTGCACCCTGACGAAAGTGCCTGAACTACACGAGATATTTGGCAACAATTTGGCCACAATCCACCCAGAGTACATTGTTCTGGAGCAAAACTAGCAGTACACACAGTGTCCCGACGTTCAGTGAAGTCACTCGAATACCTACAGTAGTACTTGTTTTACTGCAGGAATGAAGGTTATTTCTCTTGCCTACTAGCCGCTTCTATCTTTGCTTTAAAATATCCATAATAGTTTTCTGCTGTGGTATTGTTTCCCTACTTCTTTCATGATAGCGGAGAGAGTTTTCTGTTTTGTTGTCCTTGCTTCAACCAACAAGATTTTTTGATAACATCATCGAGATCAAAATAGGTAGTCTCTCCAGATAGCCTCAGGGTGCACTGGAAAATCTTCTACTGTATGACTGTCTCATATGATAGATACCAATAGGTGGGAAGAATAATCGTTGAGGTGAAAAACAAATAGGATATTCGTGTTTACATTAAAAAAAAAAAGATCGACTTTCAATGGCCCCTCTTCCTCTCTCTCTCTCTCTCTCTGTCTCTGACTCTGTTTCTCTCTTTCTCTCTCTCTTTCTCTCTCTCTTTCTCTCTCTCACTTTTCCCTGACCATTACAACACACTTTCCCCTGATCACATCATCCCATGCACGTCTCTCATTCAATTAACACCTCCCCTTGTATATACTCCTCTCGTTCTCTCCTCTTTCCTTGCCTCTCCCTTCCTCCGCAATCCTTCCCTCTCTCTCTTGCCTGTTAACCCTCTTCCTCCCTGTAACCCATATTCTTGCATAATCTCTCTTTTTTTTACACAGGGTTTGACAAGGTTAGGTTAAGCATCCCTAGCTTTATTGACAAGCTATTTGCAAGTTAAGGATTCCTAACTTTTTTGACAAGCTAAGAGTTCTTATCTACATCAGAAAGCATTTTTATTATTATGAGATATTCAAGTAAGGAACAGGATGAAATTGGAGCCATCTGTGGGCCAGCATTTTCATCTGATCAACTGACTTTATCTCGTTGACATCATAATGCTGTACGAATGTGTTCCAGACTCGAGTCATCCAGGGGATAAATGATTTCAGATGAAGTGATGTTCTGGAGAAGGGTACAGCCAGAGTGAAGTTGCTGCTTTCTGCCCGTCTTGTGGTATACATGCTTGCTTCTCGCTTGGCTCCACTTCGAGGAGAGTGAGAAGCAAGCTGCTATACCACAAGACGGACAGGAATCAGCAACTTCACTCTGGCTGTACCCTTCTCCAGATCATCACTTCATCTGAGATCATTTATGCCCAGGATGACTCGAGCATGGAACACATACGTACAACATTATGATCTCAACGAAATCAAGTCAGTTGATCAAATGAAAATGCTGGCCCACAGATGGCTCCAACTTCATCCTGTTCTCTACTTGCATATCTCGTAACAATAAAAATGCTCTCAAATGAGCTGATGTAGGTAACATCTCTTAGCTTGTCAATAAAGTTAGGAATCTCTCTCTCTCTCTCTCTCTCTCTCTCTCTCTCTCTCTCTCTCTCTCTCTCTCTCTCTCTCTCTCTGTCCCTCTCTGCCATCAGCACCCTCGCCAGTTTCACCACGTTATAACCGGCGACCTTTCACGATGCAAATGCCGGGTTGATCTATGGTCCAATACAGAGACCCCCCCCTCCTTCCCCTCCCTTCCCTCTCTGTCCCCTCCCTTCCCCCTGTCCCCTCTCTTACCCCCTTGTCCTCCCTCTACCCCCTGCCCCGTCCCTCCCGGTGCAATAAGCTCTTCTCGGACGGACATAGCCTCTTTCTTTCTCTCTCTCTCTCTCTCTGTCTATCTCTCTCCTTCTCTCTCTTCTTTTTTCTCGTCCTTCCTTCCCCTACTTTTTTCCCTCTGTTTCCACAAATCCCCCCTCCCCTCCTGTTCTTCCTCTTCCTTTCTAGACCCTATTCCTTCCTCTACTTCTATGTCCTCATTTCCCCTCTTTCTGAAATCTTTTTTTTTAATCAGTTTCAACCACCTTTCTTTTTCCATTTTCCAAATCCTCTCTCTCTTTCTATTTTCCAAATCCTCTCTCTCTTCCTATTTCATCTTCCTCTCTTTTTAAACTTTCCTTTCTTTCCCCTCCCCTTTTTCCTACATAATATTCCTTTCCACAATATTCCCTACACCATCATTCTTCTCATCTTTCCTAACTACCACCCTCATTTTTCTCGACCTCTCTTCTCCCTCCCCCATTCCCTACCTTCCTCTCCCCTCCTCACCACATTATACACCTCGCGTGCATAGCCACTGGTCAGGACGTTATAGCACGCGGGGGTGGAATGAGTTTTTTCCACATAGTGCACAAGTTATGCAGACTGCCTTGGTGCTAGAGGAGTGAGGCTGGAGGCAAGAGCTTGGCACTTCACACTGTGGAATGATGCACTGGGTGTAGTCACCGCTTGTGGTGTGAGGCTGGAGCCAAGAGCTTGGCACTTCACACTGTGGAATGATACACTGGGTGTAGTCACCGCTTGTGGTGTGAGGCTGGAGACAAGAGCTTGGCACTTCACACTGTGGAATGATACACTGGATGTAGTCACCGCTTGTGGTGTGAGGCTGGAGAAAAGAGCTTGGCACTTCACACTGTGGAATGATGCACTGGATGTAGACACCTCACCGCATGTGGTGCGAGGTCTGAAGCAATATTTTTGCACTACACACTGTGGAATGATATACAGGGTGTAACTGGTGCTTGGGGCATCTTGCATTATTATCTCACTGTTGTAAAGAGTCAAATGGAAGATTAAAGAGAGTACCTTAAATAGTGAAAATCTGACATAGTTACTTTTACAGCGCTCAGTGGATGTGCGATTTATGTTCGCACGACAAACCTTTTTTATCGCCTTTATCTCATAAATAATTTTTTCCGATGTGATATGTTATGTTTTACTATTTTTATGGAAAAAAAGACAACCTAATCAACCTAAACCGAGCAATTTCCTGGAATTTTCTTCAAAGAATTGCAAATTAGCTGCATATTTAACTAGTCACTAAAGAAAACTTGCTATCTTGATATTTTTTCTTAATATGTGACCATGACCATGATGTGTGACCTTCCGGTTTAACCTTGACATGTGCTCTTAATCTGCGACATTGTCATTTTACCTGTCCCACGGCTCGGAGGTGTTCCGTGGCTCTTGGCAACGCACTCGCCTCACACATAGTGTCCGTGGTTCAATCCCCGGCTAGGATGGAAACATTTGGCATCTTTCCTTATGCCTGCTGCCCCTGTTTACATAGCATTAAGTAGGTACCTAGGTGTTAGTCGACTGGTGTGGGTCGCATCCTGGGGGACAAGATTCAAGGACCCCAATAGAAGTAAGACAGACAGTTCTGGATGGAGTACTTACTTTTTTGGGTTATCCTGGCTAGCCCTCCGGGTTAAAAACCAGAATAAATCTTGTCGTTTTTCATCTTATCTTATCTTTGAATTATTATAATTATGGGAAAGCGCTAAACCCGAAGGATTATACAGCTCTTATCTTTGAAGACCGACTTTGCTATGTAATATATTATTATAAGTTGAAAGGAAGATTTCTGTCATCCGTAAGAGGAGAATGAAAAAGAGGAAGAGGAAAAAGAAAGGGAAGTACATATTGGTGGATGTTAGATGGTCCAGAGGTGATGGATGTGAGTTGGTCCCCCAGGTGGTGAATGTCAGGTGGCCCCCCAGGTAATGGATATGAGGTGGTCCAAAGGTGGTGCATGTGAGGTGGTCCCCCAGTTCGTGCATGTGAGGTGGTCCAAAGGTGATGGTTGTGAGGTGGTCCCCCAGGTGGTGCATGTGAGGTGATTCCCCAGATGATGGATGTGAGGTGGTACAAAGGTGATGGATATGAGGTAGTCCCACAGGTGGTGGATGTGAGGTGGTCTAAACGTGATGGATGTGAGGTGGTCCCCCAGGTAGTGGATGTGAAGTGGTCCAAAAGTGATGATTGTAAGGCGGTCGCTCACGGCAGCCTCAAACTCTCTGCTCACACTGCGCCTGGAGAAAGAGAGGTATCCAGAGTTGATTCAAAAAAGATTAGAGGTAATTCAAATTCCTCAGATCAAGAACCCTCGAAAGGTGAAAGGAATGTAGGGCTATGAGAGGAAATTAACCTAGCTCTCCTCACGAACCATCCTGTCCACGAACCATCTTGTGTCCGCAAACCATCCCGTTTACAACCATCCCGTTCACGAACCATCCTGCATCTTTATTCTAAAAGTTGTTTCGCTAACCAGGGGTTTTATCATTTCAATACCGAGATTAATTGAAGGTGTTAAAACAGGAGACAGTAATACACTATATAATCAGTACTTAGCCATTTTCAGAATAAACACACCCAGGTGTCTTATATGTTTTATATCCATCAGCTTTTTGGTATTGTAAACCACTGTTGCTATCATCCTGCACACTGGCAAGCGCATTTACAAACAAACTCACATGCTAATCCACTAACCACAGAATCCACTCTGCAACAAACCTGCTCACAAATGAACCTCCCTCATGAACGAATAACTTCCCAACGAACCCACTCCCGAACAAACCCACTCTCCAAAGAATTCACTCCCAAAGATTCCACTCTCAAACAAACCCGCTGAGAAACGAACCCACACGGAAACACTTAGAAACAACCCAAATCCCAAACGAAACCACTCAAACGAACCGGCTCCGAAGCGAACCCACTGCCAAAAGAATTCGATCAGAAACGAAGCTCCTCTCAAACGAACCCACTCACCAGCTCTCTCACCAGTTCTCTAATTAAAATATGACTGGCATGAAAATGGGAGATGTAAGGAATTTGACTAAAGATGAGAGAAATCACTACGAAGAGAACAAAGCAAGAATTTATCGAACTAGATATGATAAGATACGAGAGAGAGAAAGAGAGAGAGAGAGAGAGAGAGAGAGAGAGAGAGAGAGAGAGAGAGAGAGAGAGAGAGAGAGAGAGAGGTAAATGTGATAAGTTGCAGCGTATGAGGAATGGGAAGGGGACGGCAATTATGGTGATTTGTTTCCCGCGTTCTTATTCCATGACGTCCCTCTGGCAAAGGAATCTTCTGTGACTTAATTTTGATATGATGCCGGTGATGGGTTGTCCAACCAGGGAGTTGGAGATGATCTTTTCCTTGCCATGGCTCAACGCTGGTTGCATACAGCTAGTGGCTAACATTATTATTATTATGTTCATAGGGAAGCGCTAAGCCCGTAGGGCCATACATATAATGGGTAACGGGAGGCAACCAGCGTGTATATTTATGTATATATTTAGTAATAAATAATGTATGCACATACGCAAGCTACATTTACACACACATCCACACATGTCAACACACACACACACACACACACACTCCGCCCCCACACACACATAAACACACACAGTCGTCAGGAAGTGGAATAGCCTAGCAAGTGATGTAGTGGAGGAAGAAACCATACATAGCTTTAAGACGAGGTATGACAAAGCTCAGGAAGCAGAGAGAGAGTGGACCTAGTAGCGATCAGTGAAGAGGCGGGGGCAGGAGCTGAGTCTCGACCCCTGCAACCACAATTAGGTGAGTACACACGCACACACACACACACACACACACACACACACACACACACACACACACACACACACACACACACACACACACACACACACCAATTAATGAATATCAGCAATTCCATATCTGTTTTCTTCCTATTCTCATTAAACTACATGCACGGACAGTAACAGATATCATGGTACACCCGACTGTTTACTACGAGGTGAATATTTACACTGAGTGTAACGAGACTTACCCACACGTCTCACCCTTCTTGTGGAATTCATAGTTAACTTTGCAGGTGTATTTGTGACCGATCACAGTTATCTTGATATTCTTCTTCTCAAATAAAAACTCATACTAAAATTTATCAACGCCAAAAAAATGGTTTCAATTTATGAGCGGGATTACTAACCCTTCCGTGAACCAACTGCACGTAAATGCTTTTTGTATGGACTGTGAAATATTGGTGTATTCCGGAAGACCAAGGAGAAAAATGTATTGGATAGAATTTATTGATATACTCTCACATTCAACTCTTTCACACAAACACTCACGAACAGGCAAGTAATGTTACTTATACTGCATATTTCGAGGCAATTCTACTATTGCTACTATTGCAACTGCTGCTACTAATACCACTGCTACTGCGATTAATTAAGAGTTTTTTTCATACTAAGAGTTTATCTTTCTTTTCTCTTAAGAGATTAAAGTATCCTTAACCAGTGGTGTACATGTTACAGGCAGCCTTAATAATTATTTTGTAGTCGATTGGATTTAAACTTAATAGACAATATAATAATAATAATAATAATAATAATAATAATAATAATAATAATAATAATAATAATAATAATAATAATAATAATAAAAATAGCATTAATAATAATAAAAATTTCTTCAATCATCAGGTGAGAAATAAAATTAGCCTTGTCTAAATATATCTCGTGAGGTAAGCAATAATTTGGACCCCTTGAAGGTGTGTTTATCTGTGTGAGGGGAGAATCACGCCCCTGTACCTATTTTACAATCTAATGATAACTCTCTCCCTCTCGCAGCACTTGGCTCCCAATCCTCAGTGGGACGATGATGCTTGTGAGCCTTGCATCCCTTCCTCGAACTCATTAATGAACCCTCTACGCCCTCGCGTCTTCATCTTGTAATGGAAGAGAATGGTAAGGGATGCTTTCTGAAATACTTGTGTCCACTTTCTCGGAGGGCCCTGTTCGCTTTCTTGGAAAATAACTTGTGTCTAGTGTTTTCAAAAGGATTGTTCATATATTCCAAAACAGGTACGTCCACTTTCTCAAACACGTGAGTCCTCTTTCTAAAAACACGTACTTAATTCGTTCAGTTCCACTTCCTCATACAGTTACACTCACTTCCTTACACACTCACACGCACACATAAACACAAACACACAAGTGTTCACTTTCTCACATGATAAAATCCGCTGTCTCATTCACCCATTAATGATTTCCCCAACCATTGCCCACAACCTCTCCTCTCCAGCTTATATCCTCCTCCTCGTCGTCCCATACCCACTTTCTCACAAGTCAACCCCATCTTCATCCATCACCTCTTCCCTCTAAGTCTCAAAGCCAACAATGCTCTTAGTGACATCTAGTGCCATCAGTCTTAAGCTTCCTTATCCCTACATTTCCCTAGCGTCCACCAAAGCTCCACTAACACGTCATCACCCCCTCTTCCTCCTTCTCCTTCTCATCCATTATCACCCCTTTTGTATCCCATCATCCCCCCTTCCTTCTTCCCTCATCCTCCATTCGTAATGACTTGAGATGCCGTCTTAATCCGTCAGATGCCAAGAAGGAAGGGACATTGCAACGGAAGTGTCATCGCGAAACATAGCAACAGAAGAGAAATCACGAGACATTTCAACGGAGAGGACATTGCATCATAAGGGACATTACTATGAGTGGGACATTGCAATAGTAGAAACGGCATAAGGGGACATCACGAAGGAAGGAATGAAGGAGAACAGCGAAGGATCATCAAGAAGGAAAGAGCACTCCGACGGATCATCGCAAAGGAAGGAGGATTGCGATGGATCATCGGGAAGGAAGGAGCACCACAAAGTATCATTGCGAAGGAAGGATCATCGCAGAAGGACGAGCCAACAAGATTGCTGGAAGAGCCTCTTAATCATCCAATCTGTATGCGTAGTGAGGCAAGGCTCTCTGTCATCCTGGGAGACTCGCCACAGCCTCCACGCCCCAACGGACCGCTATTAATCTACTTATTCTCCGATTTCTCATAATCCGTGGCGGTAATCCCAGCAGTGCGTTACCAAGATGAACGGTGGGTGCTTATGGTGATGGACACACGCTGGGGGTAATGAAGAACAGTGGCTGGTTTGTTAGGTTTAAAGCCTATTGGCTGCTCGAGGGTCATTAAGGCTGCATATCAACTATATATCACTAGGCATGAATACTTTAAATATCTCTTACATCGTTATACATGTCCAACCTTATCCTCACTTACCCAGATTTACCTTAATTTCCTTACTTTATTTTGCATTGCCTGGACTCCCATGATCTTAACACAGCAGTATTTGCCTTACTCTGTGCTGCTTCCCATTAACAATACTCACCTAACATTTACCAAGCCTCGGCAACTATTAGCAAAACTTACGTCGCATTACCAAAGCTTACATCTCATTATCAAGACTCGTCTGTCATTAGCAAATCTCGCTAATCACTAACAAAATTCATATCTCATTGGGGAGATACAACTATCATTAGTAAACCTCACTTATTATTAGCAAGCCTTTCATATCATTAAGAAGACTTGCCTGTCATTAGCCAGACTTACAACACTTATTACACAATGTAACCCGCGAGTAGAAGTCTGAAACTAATGACGATGTTTCGGTCCGACTTGAACCATTAATGGTCCATGTCGGACCGAAATGTCGTCATAAGTTTCCGTATATTCTTTACCTATAATTAGAAAGACTCATCTAACATTATCGAAACTCACTGCTCATTAGCAAGACTAATATATCATTAGCAAAGCTCATTTATTAAGAAAAACTCATCTATCATTATCAAGATTCACGCATCATTAGCAAGACTCATCTCTAACGAAACCTCCTTAATATTAGCGAGAATTATCTTTCATTATCGAGACATTTCTGTCATTAGTGAGACTCGTCTGTCATTAGAAAGATTCACCTGTCATTAGACTCATCTGTCATTAGCGAGACTCATTTGTCAATAGCGAAACTCACCTATCGTTAGCAAACTTCACCTCTCATTAGCAAGACTCACCAATCAATAGCAAGTCTCGCCTCCATTTAATCAGATTCACCTCATTAGCGAGATTCACCTGACATTAGCGAGATTCACCTGTCACATTAGCGATATTCACCTGTCATTAGTGATACTCGTTTGTCATTAGCGGGATTTACCTTTCATATTAGCTATAATCACCTTAAATAAGTAAGCCTCAACTCTGTTTGTTTACTCTCACGCATGAGCTACTTTGCCACAGCCTCGCTAAATGCAAAACTCTGATATTCCAGCTCTTACTAGATCGGCAGTTACTCTGAGGCGCTAAACCCTTTTGTGACATCTGGTTCAGTGACTAGCGGAGGTTTGATCCTAGTTTAGCTAATCAAGTGCTGGTCTGTGTCTAGTTTTGCAGCTGGCAGAGAATTTTCTTATTTTGGTATTTCAACATTGCATGTATTTATTGATTTCAAGATCATTCATAATGTTTGATTTTTTCTAAAATTTTATAGGCCTTTTCTGGTGATGGGCTTAGAGGTTCAATTCTTTTTTATGTTTTCCACTGGTGGCAATTCTTTTTCTAGCACTTCCTCATGAATTTAAATCCATCAAATTAATCAGACTTATTTCTTTCTTAAAATAAGTGTACTTTCGTAAATACTGCTACAAATTTCGAATGTTTCTTCTTGTTTTCACTTAACTTTTTTCCTGATGTTAGTGGATTTTCAGAATATTGTCTCAGTATTAAAATTTCATGTGTGTATAACAACACCCAGTTTCCCTAAAGCCATTGCCAATAGATTTACTTTTTTCGGCTTGTTTACTTTTCTCTCTCTCTATCTCTGTCTCTCTCACTCACTCACACACACACACACACACACACACACACACACACACACACACACACACACACACACACACACACACACACACACACACACACACACACACACACACACACACACACAGCAGCCGACATCTTAATAAGGAATCATTCAGGACCCTGTACACCGTGTATGTTAGGCCCATATTGGAGTATGCGGCACCAGTTTGGAACCCACACCTAGCCAAGCACGTGAAGAAACTAGAGAAAGTGCAAAGGTTTGCAACAAGACTAGTCCCAGAGCTAAGAGGTATGTCCTACGAGGAGAGGTTAAGGGAAATCAACCTGACGACACTGGAGGACAGGAGAGATAGGGGGGGACATGATAACGACATACAAAATGCTGAGAGGAATTGACAAGGTGGACAAAGACAGGATGTTCCAGTGATTGGACACATAACAAGGGGACACAGTTGGAAGCTGAAGACACAGATGAATCACAGGGATGTTAGGAAGTATTTCTTCAGCCACAGAGTAGTCAGTAAGTGGAATAGTTTGG
>NC_091298.1:11168184-11180684 GCF_038502225.1 Cherax quadricarinatus | reverse complement strand
TGCCATCTTAGGGTACGCCGATGATCTCAGGGTATGATGACGATCTTAGGGTATGCTGATGACCTCAGGGTATGAAGATGATCTTATTGTATAATGATGATCTCAGGGTATGCTGATAATCTTAGGGTATGCTGATTGCCTTAGGGTATTCTGATTACCTTAGGGTATACTGATTATCTTATGGTATACCTTAGGGTATACCGATGTTCTTAGGATATGCTGAGGATTTTATGCTGGTAATGCTGGCCTCCAGTCATATATTTACCATGTAATTCAGCTACTGGTCCTCTTCCTTCTGTCTTAACATTACTAGCACACAGCGCCGACAAGCTGATGAATTTGACAGACCGGAGGCAGTAGAAGAGGAGGAAATCAGTCAAGAAACCTTGAAAGAAGTAACGGTTTGACAAAGCTCCTGGTAAGCGAAACATTGCCACAACAAAATGTCGCATTCGTTGCACTTGTGTCCTTTTACTTAAGAAACCTTGAGTCAAGGGTTCATTATCTTAGTTAAGTTTCGCCAACCAGTGACTTTGTCACTTGTACGGAGATTATTAGTTGAAGATGATGTAATAAGTTATTAGCCTGGAAGCAGGTGTTCACTACAGTAAGGAAGCCACTGGTTGGCGAAACGTCTTCAATGTAAAGATAACCAACTCAGCATCTGAGTATCTCTGAAGAGGTTCTGCCAACCAATGTTTTCATTATTATAGTGAACGTCTGCTTCCAGGTTAATAACTTATTTCATCATCTTCAACTAATAATCTCTGTACAGGTGACAAAACCACTGATTGGCGAAACGTCTTTGATATAGAGATGCCATTTCCTTCTTTCCTTCCCCCTCATGTCAAAAGTTTACTTCCTGTCCCTCGTCTTCTATCCTAAGAGCCACTTCTTCAGGACGTTGGAGTTATCTGAGATTGACCTCCAGCAGCCACATTTCGCTCCATTAAGACTAATTCACCCAATTTTTCTGCCAATCTTATCTTCATTATCCTGCCTGTGTGTGTGTGTGTGTGTGTGTGTGTGTGTGTGTACTCACCTAGTTGTACTCACCTAGTTGAGGTTGCGGGGGTCGAGTCCGAGCTCCTGGCCCCGCCTCTTCACTGATCGCTACTAGGTCACTCTCCCTGAGCCGTGAGCTTTATCATACCTCTGCTTAAAGCTATGTATGGATCCTGCTTCCACTACATCGCTTCCCAAACTATTCCACTTACTGACTACTCTGTGGCTGAAGAAATACTTCCTAACATCCCTGTGATTCATCTGTGTCTTCAGCTTCCAACTGTGTCCCCTTGTTACTGTGTGTGTGTGTGTGTGTGTGTGTGTGTGTGTGTGTGTGTGTGTGTGTGTGTGTGTGTGTGTGTGTGTGTGTGTGTGTGTGTGTGTGTGTGTGTGTGTGTCTTGTTGTCCATGGTATTATTAAACAGCTTGAGATAACACAGCAATTATTCTTAATTCCTGTACGTCCGTGAATATAATGGAGAGAGAGAGAGAGAGAGAGAGAGAGAGAGAGAGAGAGAGAGAGAGAGAGAGAGAGAGAGCAAGCCACATAATTCTAATCAAGAGGAGCGTCGAGGCATTATTGCTGGGTCAGGGGGGGGAGAGAAGGGATGGGGTGAGGTCAGGGAGTGGGGGAGGGGGCATTACCCCACCCACCCTCCCGCGCATCGCGCACATGTGCATACCGTAAGTGCATTGATTTATGCGCGAGAGATGCTGCGTAACCCTGGCAACCGCGGCCGCACTCTCCTCCATCCCCACCTCAGTGCTCTAACGCACTCTTCTTTTCTCCTTGCGGGGGTAGGAGGAGCGGGGAAACGTGGGGAACGGGGGATGCGAGGCAAGGGAAAGAGAAGGGGAGGGGAGGAAGAAGGCGGGGGAAAAGTGAGGAAAGAAGCGGGGGAGGCGTGATGAAGGGGAGGGGAGGGGAGAAAGAAGACTGGTGAGGGGTGAGGATGGAGGCGGGGAAGGGAAGGAAGAGACGGGGAAGGGAGAAGCGGAAGGGAAGGTATTAGGCGGGAGGGGAAGGAGAAAGCGGGAGAGAGAAAGTAGGGAGGAGAGAAAGAGAGGAAGAGATTAGGTAGAGGAAGGGAGAAAGGAAACTGGGAGGGGAGGAAGGAAGCGGTGAAGAGAGGAAGTGGGGGAGGGAAGAGTCAGGATGGGTTAAAAGTAAGGAAAATAAAGGAGAAAGAATAGAGGGGGGAATAAGAAGTGGCAGTAGGAAGAAAGGGGAGGATAGTAGTAAAGATGAAAAAACAGTAGGAGGGAAGGAAGGAGCAGTAGGATTGAAGGAATGGGTAGTAGAAGAGAAAGAATGGGCAGGAGGAAAGGAAAAGGCAGTAGGAGGGAAAGGAAGGGCATTAAGAGAGAAGGAAGTGGCAGCAGAGAATGGTAGAAGAGATGGAAGGGGCAGTAGGAGGGGGAAAAGAGGAAAAAAGGAGAAGCTAAGAAGAAAAGAGCAGTAGGTAGGAAAGGGGAAGTAGGTGGGAAGGAAGGGACAGTAGGTGGAAAGGAAGGGATAATAGATGGGAAGAAAGGGAGGTAGATGAGAAAA
Source organism: Cherax quadricarinatus (assembly GCF_038502225.1). Lineage (NCBI taxonomy): Eukaryota > Metazoa > Arthropoda > Malacostraca > Decapoda > Parastacidae > Cherax > Cherax quadricarinatus. The sequence continues at coordinate 11,178,127 of NC_091298.1, read as the reverse complement.
AAAGGAGCAGTAGATGGGAAGGAAAGGATAGTAGGTGGGAAAGAAGTGGAAGTAGGCGGGAAGGAAGGAACAGTAGGTGGAAAAGAACGGGCAGTATTTGGGAAGGAAGGGACAATATTTGGGAAGGAAGGGGCAGTAGGTGTGAAGGAAGGGACAGTAGCCGGGAAGGAATGGGCAGTAGATGGGAAGGAAGGGACAGTAGGTGAGAAGGAAGGGGCAATGGGTGTGAAGGAAGGAGTAGTAGTTGGGCAGGAAGGGGCAGCAGGTGGGAAGAAAGGAACAGTAGTTGGGAAGGAAGGGACAATAGGTGGAAAGGAAGGGGCAGTAGGTGGGGATTCAGGGACAGTATTTGGGAAGGAAGGGACAGTAGGTGGGAAGGAAGATGCAGTAGTTGGGAAGGAAGAGGGAGTAGGTGGGAAAGAAGGGGCAGTAAGTGGGAAGGAAGGCACAGTAGCCGCGAACGAAGGGGCAGAATATGGGAAGGAAGAGACAGTAGGTGGGAGGGAAGGGGCAGTAGTTGGGAAGGATGGGGCGGTAGGATGAAAATAAGATTTGTCTCAAGGGAATGAGAGAGGAGGGATGATGGAAGGAAGAGTAGAAGAAAAAGGAGGGAAGGGGTAGGAGAAGAAGAAGGAGGAAAGAAAAGGTGGGAGAAAGGAAAGGAGGGCGGAAGAGGTAGAAGAGGAGGAAGGAGGTGAGAGAGTGGGGGAAGGAGGGAAGGAAGGGTGGGAGAGAAGGGATGAGATTGGAAGAAGGCGTGAAGGAAGTGATAAAATAGGAGGAAGCAAACAAAAGAAGTAATAGGAGAGGGAAGGGGGGAGTGTTACAGAAAGAGCTTCCAAAGAAAAGAAAGAAGAATGAGAGTGGGGAGAGTAAAGACGTGAATAAGGACGAAAACAAAATTTCCTCTAAGGAATGTCAGAGAAGCTAAACAGATGCTTGCTTTGATTTTCTTGCTTGTCTCGTTGCCTTCGTGTTGATTTTGCCCCTGCTTGATTAATCTCATGTCTGCTTGTTTAATCGATAGCTTGGGTTCTCTGCGCATCAATAGTGGAAGGTGTAGAGAGCATCACTGTGCTTGATGACTGCTTGTTTGTGTTCTCGCGCTGCACTAATGAAGAAAATGCTAATTGATTACCTGTTTGATTGATTTGATATATTTTCATTAATTTCTTGACTGGTTTCATATATGGATTGCGGTGGGCCTCATTGCTTGCTTGCGTTTTACTTTCTTGGTTGTTTGATAATTCCTCTTCTCACTATTTGTCTGAATCTTTTGTGTTTGTTGATTCCATGCTTGACCATGTATTTTGTAAGGTAAAATGCTTGACGTTGTATGATGCTGTATAAACAAAGATAACCAGAGAGAAGACTGTCGTACCAGCTCCTTTACTTGTTTAAGGAAGACGAGAAGTGCTAAGTGAATACAAAGACAAGGAGCAATGAGCTTGTTTGATTTGCTTGTATCTACTAGAGTTTAAAGGGACGTGTTTTTTTATTAGCCCTGATGTTCGTCTCACTAATGCAGACATTTCTTGACTCACGAAATCGTAATGACACGATTGCAAACAAACCATACCCCGGCCGGGATTGAACCCGCGGTCAGAGAGTCTCAAAACTCCAGCCCGTCGCGTTAGCCACTGGAGTTTTGAGACTCTCTGACCGCGGGTGCAATCCCGGCCGGGGTATGGTTTGCAGACATTTCTTTATTGAAGTGAACGTCTGCTTGATTTCTGAAAGCACAGAGGTGTATGAAGAAGCCGAAATGCAAGCAGACGTGTGCATACATTCACAGAGAAAAGCAGAGAGGAAGCGCATGCTTGCGTATGTGACACAGATTATGCGTACTTTGGGACGAAGCTAGTGAGGAAAAACGCTCAAAGAGGAAAACAAGCCTTTATCCGGGCAACGTTTCGGTTTATGTAAAGCTTTATCAAGTCATGACCTGATGAAGGTCTAGGCAGAACGAAATTTTGAGACCAATGAAAGCTCATTCAGTAAGATATTTCGTTGCTTCACTGTTACATGCAGAACGCTGTGTGTAATCAGCGCTGCTCGAAGAACAGTCTCTCCTAAATACACTACTCGGAATAGCATACTAATATCCCCTTTATATATGGCAAGAAATGGGAGAGGCAGAAGGGAGGGAGGAGGAAGAGGGAAGGGAGGGAGGAAAGCGGAAAGAAGACAATGGAAAAGAGGGAATGGGGTGAAGGAAAGAGGGGGAGGGAAGAGGGGAGGAAAATGGGAAGGGAGGGAGGGGGTAATGAGGGATAACAGAAAGCAGGAAAGAGAGACAGGAGAGGATAGGATAAAAAGGGGAAGGGGAAATACTGAGGGGGGGGGAGAGGGACAGAAAGGGAAAGGGAAAAGAGGGAAGGACAGGGAGGAGGAAAACAAGGATGGGAAGGAAGGAAAGAGAAAGTGAGATGAAGCAGCTCTTGCATGCATTTTTGGGGAGGCGTAGAGGAGAGAGTGTGAGAGAGAGATATAGAGAGTGTGTGGGAGAGACGGGGGGGATGGAGGAGAGGAGGGAGAGAGGGAGGCAGAAGAGAGGGAGGGAGTGCTTGCGTTTTTGCATCCATGATTGAGGCGGGAAGAGAGCCGGCTGGGAAGGGGGGAATGTGTAGGGTAGGGGGGAGAGGGAGGAAGGGGAGGGGAAGGATGCTCGCTTGCAACCGTTGCATTTTTGGAGGGGATAGCTTTAAGGGGAACGTAAAGGGAAGGGAGTAAAGGAAGGGGGTATGGAAGGAGAGGAGGAAGAACTTGGAAAAGCAAGGAGAGGGAAGTAGGGGAAAGACAGTCAGGGAAGAGAAGCAGAAGAGGGGCCGGAATAAAGAAAAGCAAGAAAGGATTACAAAAGAGGCAAACAGGGAAATACCTACTGCAGTCATCTAGAAATTTGACATCTTGGTCAAGGTGAAAACAAACTAGTAAAAACATCGTCTCAGACAAGAAGTACAGAGAAGAACACCGTTGCAAAAAAACGTTTCGTCGTGACGTTTCTCCCTGAGTCGAGTTTCATTAGACTATGATCAGGATAACCAGAGAGTGAAACACTGCCACTCCCCCAAAAGCGAATTTTCCTTTGCAACGTGTGTCCTGTCTTCACTGTTGTCAACAGTACATCACCTTGAGCCGCAAAATGAACGAGTTCAGAGGAAAAAGAAATGATAGCAAAAGCTTCCCTCTCTCATTGGTATGGACCACTTGGGATAAATGAGTTATCCTAACTAAAGGCAAAAATGTCTTACCCATAAAGATAAGGCTATTCATTCAGGTGAAAGGTAGTCATTATTGGTGAGTACATAATGATTAAAATTGTTTATACTGGCTCTTATCGCGATATTAAAAATAGCGTAGATAAACGCAGTTTTCCTAAGGGAAAGCAAAGTTAGCATCACAACACATCATGTAGAGAAGGCGGATAGTGGAAGGCCTTGATAATAGCACCATAGGAATGGAAGTAGGGAAGGATGGAGGCACAGAGGATGGGTAGGTGGGGAGGATAGCCCGAGGGAGGACGAGGTGAGGAGGGGGCATTTCCCCCAACGGGCCAAAGGTAGGGAGGAAGGGGGTTATAATTACTGACGCATTCAAGCACCAATTATTAGTCTCCCCCAAAATGGAACATTCATTATTACTGGGCTGCTCTATAGAGGTGCTCGTGCCTCATGCAGGCTATGGAAATTTATGTAATCCATGAAATATATCGAAATATATGAGCATCTATTCATAAAATTCTGGTAATCCTGAAAAAAAGTATGAGTATCGATACATCTATACATTTAATACATCTATGTAAACCATGCAGCGATTCATTTCATACATTTATGAATTTCGTAGATTTATACTTTTCATATATGCCTTCAATAAATCTTCACATTCCATCCATTAATAAGTTCTGCCCATCTGTGTCTCCATTCCTCTCTAAAAGCCATACATCTTTACATTCCATTTATATACACATACATCCTGGTTACGCAGAAACTGCATTAATATACATATCTTCAGTTAATTCACTGCTACATATTTACATTTAACGTATTATATGTTCTTGTTTATTGCATGCAGTGAATGTATTACACTTAATGAATTACGAATTAATCCAGGAAGCACTTAATTCTTTGGACCGTCTACCATCGTCTCTCACTCATCCCAGATGAAGGTTTCATGAAACGGAATTTGAGCAGTTACTTTCTCGAGTCCAGCCTGATTATCTTCCATTCCCCAGGTGGTGTTTGACCCATATGGTTTTAGCCCCTTCCACTGAATTTATTAATGATATTAATTCTCATTCACCTCATTCAGCTCTGTCCAGTAGAGGGTAAATGTATCTCATTGTGCTTAAACCAATATAGTCCCAGTTCACAAAAGGAGGAGCCGGCCCGTTGTCAGCAACAACAGACCGGTGTCACTGCTGTCAATCACTGATACAAATTATGAGTTGGAGTCTCGCAACCAATGACAGGATTTTTTACTATTATTTGCTATAATTTGATCGTCAGAGATGGTTTCAGAAACGGTCTCTCAGCAGCTGATCTCCTGCTGCACCTTTTTGACGGTGTGGTAACAATGCTGGACGACCCCTTTCCAGTACGTACGCCAGACACTGCATGAACCTCTCCGCTATATGGTATCAGTACTGGATGACTATCCCCACTATGCGATTCTAGTACTGGATGAATATTTCCACTGTTTACCACCTGTGTGTTATGATCCTCTCCACTATGTAGTATCAGAACTGGATGAATTTCTTCACTTTTTCTCACTAGCTACTGGATAAATCAACTATAAATTGCATATCTTCTTTGAAGATTGGTAATACCTAAAAATCAGTGGCTGTTCGCCTCTAGACCTGAGTAACTACATTCAAGGTCGTTTTGTCAGTGTAGATCCCTAAAAACTTTACATGTGTCAGTGAACCACAAGGTAGTGTATTTGATCCCCCAAATCTCATACCTACGCATATGCCTGCAATTTGACATCCATTAAATAATGGTTAGGAGGTACATTAATGACAAGTTAATGCCTATATCTACCTGGTGCAAGCAGCGGCTCATAAGATTTTCCAGATAATAATGATGATGATGATGATGATGATCATAATCATCATCATCATCTCTGGAAAACATAAACTTACTACAGGAGATGAATTGAAAATGAATGAAAGAGATAAAAGTGAAAATGAATGAAAGAGATAAAAGTGAAAATGAATGACAGAGATAAAAATGAAACCTAACTCTACAAAGACAATGAAAATGAAACAGTCTCCCGTTTATTGTTAAACCTACTGTAGGCTATCATTGCATGTGCTGTGCCAGAAGCAAATGTAACTTACCATCTTTTAAAACAGACAAACACAGCTGCAAGTTGGCGAATGATGCATCTCAGGGCAGTGCAGTTATTCGTCTAAGCACAGGAATCAGGGATGAGATAGAGAAGGTTGCTGCTTATATCCCATAATAAGGAAGAATCAACTGAGTAGCTTCATTAAAATCTGTCATAAATGATCGACCTTGAATATATTCATACCAGAAATGTAGAGCTAGAGACTCAAGTTACTTAAAGTTTTGGCAGGAGTCCTCAAGCCATCAATCCTAGTAGAAGCCTCCCACAATATCCATTGTAATCAAGCACTTGATCTTAGATGCTTTCAGTGACCGCTATTACATAGTGCAGAGGTATAACAAAACATGATTTTGGTGGTGACACAGCAGTGATAATCAAGACGAAATATTGTGTGTAGCTGTATTCTTCTTATTGTGAAAATGTGCTTCTATACATTTGTTATTGAAACCTGTGTTATGCCCGAATGCCTCTCCTGTGTCTAAGGAATCAGAGAAGAGTTTTACCATTTTCAATCTTACATAATCATTCTCCATTTCTCTTTCTCCCTGACTTCTTTATCTCTGCCCCCCCCAACCTCCCAATCTCCCTTTGCTCTTTCCTTCACCTCCGTTCTTTCCAGTGCACTAGCTATCTTGTGGTACTACTTTCGCACTCTCTCTACGCCTGTTTCTCCTCTTTTCTCTCTCTCCCTCACCTTGTGTGAGAGTGAGATTAGCCTAAAGAAAACCATTGAAACTGAGTGCCAAGTCTGCTCGGGGAGGCGTCAGGCCGGCATTGCTCCTATGGTGGTTTGTGTACTGTTAAGGTTTTATTAATATGCCTGCCGGTCCATTTTGTGTTGACTAATGTTTACCAGAGGTAAACACGAGGCGCTCCTGTGGTCATTGGTAGCTACTGGGGGAGGAGAAGAAGAGGAGGAGGAGAAGGATGAAGTGAAAGGTGAGGAGGAGAAGGAGGAGGAGGAGAAGTAGGAAGAGGAGGAGGAGGAGGACGGTGGAGGGAAGTGGTGAAAGGGATGCGGAGTGAAATGGTAGGAGGCAACAGAATGCCGAAGAAAACGTGGTAAACAAGGGGAATAGAGAGGCGAGTTGGATGAGTGAAAGATGAAAGACTAAGGCAAAGAGAAAGCAGAAAGACATGAAGAGAGATGAGAAAAGAGGAGGAGAAAAAGGGCTAAGATGACGTTGAGGACATGGAGCGTAGGCGAGGTAGTAGTGAAACAGAGAAGCATAACAAAAACGAGATGGGAGATGAAGAATGAAAATTAGCTTAAACTTGTGAAACAATATAATAAGTTAAAAAGAGATAACGGAAGAAAATTAATAATTAATAGAGGGAGCTGAGAGTAAGTTAATGTGGGGAATTTATTAAGAAAGAGGAAATGGAGAAAGAAGCTAAAAGGAAGTCTGGAAGAAATTAAAGAGGAAAGAAGATAGTCTGAATTCACCAAATATAAGTATTTTACATTATTTTTATTTATTTAAGGCGAAGCGCTAAACTCATAGGGGTCATACAACACCTATGGAATGAGAAGAAATCATGTTCATCTCCTTGCATCCAGAGCCCCTCACCAACATAGGTCTCTAGGTTGCCTCAGGCACTACTGAAGTCTTTACCAAGAGAGCAGTGACCGCGGCTCATCTGTTATGTACAAGGTCAATGTTAACAAGGTCTCCACCTGACTCAACTTCGTCAACAACCTGAAGACGGCTGTCATCTACAACAGATTCAACACCTACATCGCAGTGAGTGTTTATAACAACGTGAGCTCCTACAACAATGTCATCACCTTAACAGTGTCAGCACCTACAATATTAACGCCAACAATATTACATTTACAACAGTGGCAGCACCTTCAACAACACCTGCAATAATGGTAAAATGTACAGTTAGGTTAGCGCTTACACCAGTGTTAATGTCAACACCTACAACAATGTCAACACCTAAAACAATATTATTAACATCTCTTACAACAATGTCAATCATAACCCCTACAACAATGTCAATGTTAATACCTACAACAATGTCATCACCTACAACAATGTTATCACCTACAACAATGTCATCACCTACAACAATGTCATCACCTACAACAATGTCATCACTTACAACTATGTCATCACCTACAACAATGTCATCACCTACAACAATGTCATCACTTACAACTATGTCATCACCTACAACAATGTCATCACCTACAACAATGTCATCACCTACAACAATGTCATCGCCTACAACAATGTCATCACCTACAACAATGTCATCACCTACAACAATGTCATCACCTACAACAATGTCATCACCTACAACTATGTCATCACCTACAACAACGTCATCACCTACAACAATGTCATCACCTACAACAATGTCATCACCTACAACAACGTCATCACCTACAACAATGTCATCACCTACAACAGTGTCATCACCTACAACAATGTCATCACCTACAACAATGTCATCACCTACAACAATGTCATCACCTACAACAATGTCATCACCTACAACAGTGTCATCACCTACAACAATGTCATCACCTACAACAATGTCATCACCTACAACAATGTCATCACCTACAACAACGTCATCACCTACAACAACGTCATCACCTACAACAATGTCATCACCTACAACAATGTCATCACCTACAACAATGTCATCACCTACAACAATGTCATCACCTACAACAATGTCATCACCTACAACAATGTTATCACCTACAACAACGTCATCACCTATAACAGTATCATCAAAGTACTTGGGGAAAGACACAAGAACCTACAATCTACATCTTCTGAGTCCTAAATTAGCGTCCACACATCCTTGCTTCTGCAGGCACCCATAATGCAAGGATAATACAGCATAATCCTTGGACTTTGAACCCTTCAATAGCATCAAGGTTCTTTCCCCTTGAATGGACCTTGGGAGGGAGAAGTGTCTCCAGCACACACGAAACTAGTCTGGTCATTTTGGGGGAAAAAGTGGTCTAGATCAACTCTGTCAGGACTATGTAGTGGCGGGTTTACCTGGTCGGGTCTGACCATTTTGTCATGAAAAGCAACTGCTTCGCACCAGTTGTATCACTGGGGGAGGGGGGCAAGAATGCTTGCTTTTTGAGATGCATATGAAGGCAGCTACGCATATCCTTCCTCCCTCTCTCTCTCTCTCTCTCTCTCTCTCTCTCTCTCTCTCTCTCTCTCTTTCTCTCTCTCTCTCTCTCTCTCTCTCTCTCTCTCTCTCTCTCTCTCTCTCTCTCTCTCTCTCTCTCTCTCTCTCTCTCTCTCTCTCTCTCTCTCTCTCTCTCTCTCTCTCTCTCTCTCTCTCTCTCTCTCTCTCTCTCTCTCTCTCTCTCTCTCTCTCTCTCTCTCTCTCTCTCTCATTTTCTCTCTCCCTCTCTATCTCTCTTTGCCTTTCTATTATTTTATGGTCTAACTTTCAAACGTTTTTGCATCCAACATCATCAGGGTCCTGGTCATCATTATCGTTACCGTCATTATCATCATCATCATCACTGCCACCGCCATGCCATCACCATCACCACCACCAGTCCACTACAACTCCCACCACCACCACTAGTTCACCATCACAAGCACTAGTGTCTGCATAAAAACGCTTCCATAAACACCGCTAAAATGCAGTTTGTTTTTGCATTTTCATTCTTATTAAAATGTGTATAAGTAACATGCATTGTTATTATTGTCATTATCATCTCTCCATGGTGATCTGTGTTAAATGATCATCATTATTGTATCATACCTACTTTATCGAATCTTCTAAGAATCTTGTACATCTCACTCTCTCTCTTTATCTTCAGTATTTTCGAAGGTCAACTTCGGTACAAAACATTTAAATATTTTCTCTTTGTTGAGTAATAAGTGCCTTTCGGTCCAGGAGTTCATTTCTCAACTCCCGTGAGTGTTCATTCTCTGGTGAGTTGAGGGTTCTCCTACACACTTCTACATCACTAAGGACAGTACCGTCAAGGAAGGAATGGATCGCTATTATTAAGTCCTGATGTAGAGCCAGCAGCTACGCTACCTTACTTAATGGAGGAACAATACTGCGGGTTTACTGGCCCATACGAGGCAGGACCTTCACGTGTCGTTGGACACAGCGTCTTGTTGTGCCCCTTGACATAGTGGCGGCACCACTGATCGCTGTTCCCAACCCCGACGGGTTAACAAAACCGACTACAGCACTCCTGCAACTCTTCTTCTCCCTCCGCCCTAGCGTCATCTTCCATCTTTCCTCTCTTCCCTCTCTATTACTCGCACACTCGTGGTCAGTCGTATCTCACTGATTGCCTCGAAGGGCTTTAAATATCATCAGAAAGTCACCTCCTCCTTCCCCTTGCATTGTTCATTAATTTCCTCCGCTCCTTTCCATGCTCATCTGCATTTATCAGCTTTGGCAGCAGCAGCATTTTCTTTAATGGGAAACTCGAGAAAACGATAACTTTCTCGTTATCTTGCGTGATAACATTTTTTCACTCCTGACCCCTAGTTTCCTACAGGGATTTCACTCATGAGAAAATTGCTAAAGGTTTACTCACGCTCTATTATTTTAAGAATATTTCTAAATTTCTTCGTTG
>NC_091298.1:11163184-11165684 GCF_038502225.1 Cherax quadricarinatus | reverse complement strand
TCCATCTGTTCCTCTGTCTTATCTGACCTTTTTTGCTTTTCTGTTAGCTCGTCTGTCTGTCTATTTTTTTTTCTAGATGTCCATTCTACAGTACATCTTTCCATGAAAGTGTATATGTTTGGCCATTTATTCTTTTTTTTTCCATTCTCTTGGCTGAACATCTCTAGAGGAAGGCATTCAATGTTGTATGTCTCTATACATTTACACATACCTATATACATTTACACATGCCTTTAAACATTTACACATGAATGTATACATTTACGCATTCCTGTATGCATTTACGCATGCCTGTATACATTTACGCATGCTTGTATGAATTTACGCATGCCTCTATAAATATCTGCGTGCATGAGTACAGTTTTTGCGTTCACGTGCATATAGCTACATGTATGATACATTTCTGCGCGTCTGTATGTATGAATGCCTGTCTGTGCCTATTTACCAGAGCAGGATTGTTCACTTAGCAGTGTGTTTAAGGTCTATTTGACGATTCAAGTTCGTTCAACACTTATTGAATTATTTACTTACTGGTCTGTGCGTGTGTGTTTGTTTGTGTGTTCGTTTGTGTCTATGTATTCACCTAACCGAACTCATCTAACTGTGGTTGCAGGGGTCGAGTCATAGCTCCTGGCTCCCGCCTCATCACTGGTCGCTCTATGTGTGTGTGTGTTTGTATGTATGTATGTATGTATGTATGTATGTATGTATGTATGTATGTATGTCTCTTTCTTTCTGTCTCATCTGCCTGTCTGTATTTCTGATTTTTACCTATCTGCGTGTTTTGCTTGCCTATCTACCTCTCTGACTTTCTGTCTGTCTGTCTGTCTGACTGTCTGTTTCTCTGTGCCTGCTTTATCTAATAACTCACAATAATTCAGAAATGTGTACTGCAATCATTCATTATTATTATAACAGTGAAAAGAAGGAATTTACCAGCGATGACGTTACATAAAGCCCCGTCAGGTAATCTGATTTAATTGATTCTGTAACAGTCCTACAGTGCCTGGGGAAACGGAAGTAATCAGGTTTGATCCAAGGAAGGGATAAGCGAGCTCCAGTTCCTTGGCACCCCAGCTGAATGATCAGTGTTGAAAAATCAGGCATAATACGCAATAAAGGATTTAAAAGAACATCAAAAATATTATATTCCAACGAAGTGAAATATTTGTTCTGAGACTCGTGATAAATATTCGGAATAGAATACATAAAGAAATTGACAGTAACGCAATATAAATTGAAGCTAGGACCATTTAAATTAAATGAGGCACCATGGAAATTAAGAATAACTCCATATGAAATGAATAAAACACCACAGAAATTAAAAAACAAAAATACAAAAATAATTAAAACACCAAATAAATTGAAAGCAATCTCATATACAAACATTGAAGAAAACACCAAGTGAATTTAGAATGACACCATACAAATAGAGAATAGGATGAAATTGGAGAAGAATGATACATAAACTGAGAATAGCACTATATAAATTAATATTAAGAGCATATAAATTGCAACAGAGAGAGTAACATCACACAAGCGAATTAAGCTACATATAATATGAGAGCAAGTGATAAGTACTGTGGTGTTGAAAACCATTGTTATTTGAGATTAAAGTCATATTATGTGAAAGCAACACCATACAAAGTGTCATACAATAAACTGAAATTAATGAAGTAAGTGTTGAGAACAACGCTCTATTTAACATCGATTGGATCATACACTGTATTTAAATAGGGAACTTTCAATGTTAGCCTCACCTTTGAAGGCAACCTCTGTTGCTGTTGAATGTAAATAATATACAGTAACATATTTATATATGCCATGTATACTTATAGATCTTTGTATACTTTGTACGTTGATATATTTTTGTATACCCTTATATATTTTGTATACGTGTGCCTTGGATACGTGCCTATCGTCTTTCTTCACTCTCATTTATCATTATCATAACATTACTAAAATAGCACCACATAAAACGTACTGTGTTTGTAACTCTCTCAGATATACGTTTTAATTTTGAGTTTATGGTCATGCACTTATGTTAAATCAAAATATTTATATTACCAAAATGATTACGAAAATAATTTGCCGAAACTGAAGTTAAGAATAAATAATTCGCATAATTTAATTATATTTCTGCTATAATTTAACTATATATATATATACATATATATATATATATATATATATATATATATATATATATATATATATATATATATATATATATATATATACATACATATGATTAGAGTTAAATTATAGCAGATATCTAATTAAATTATGCGAATTATTTATTCTTAACTTCAGTTTCGGCAAATTATTTTCGTAATCATTTTGGTAATGTAAATATTTTTATTTAACATATGTGCATGACCATAAACTCAAAAATAGTCACTGGACAGATGTATATGTACTGTATTTAAGAAATATTGTTTAACAGAACAAGAACAATACCCCAATAAGCGAATAATCAAAGGCATATTTAGAAATAGCT
>NC_091298.1:11130684-11153184 GCF_038502225.1 Cherax quadricarinatus | reverse complement strand
ATAATGTAGGAGGGGAGAAGGGTGCGGAGACATGAATTAGGGAACAGGTGAAGAGCAAAGAGGGGAAAGGTGATAAGGGCTGATAATTCATGATGTACAGACAAGGAGGGAATGAAGAACAAGGGATGGGAAAAAAAGGAAACGAAGAGGAATTGATTATTAGTGTCACAAGTTCACATGAAATATAGAGTTATCTGAATAGATATTTTCAACATTATCAGAATTTAAGGAAAGATGAAAAAATACAGAAGAGGGAAAGAAAATGAAGGTAAAATACGAACAGGGCAAAAAAAAAAAAAAATAGAAGGCTAAGAAAAATCTCTAGGAAAGAATATGAAAGAAGGCGGAAGGAGGAAAAGAAGACGAACATGTCCCAGTCTCTTAACCATATCAAATACCTTCTTGTAGTCCAAGAATATGCAGTCTACTCAAGTTTTTCCTCGCTCGGGTTTAGTGCTTCACCTCACTATCACCTTCACATATTCTTCGTGTTCTCATCTTACACAAGTATGTGCATTTTCATGCATTATACTTGTAAATTTTCTTAAGCATTTTTATATATGTTCTCTACAAGCATCAGGGGATGATGTTGCCATGATGAGACTGCAGGGCTCTTAATCCAAGGGATTAGAACATCATTACCTTTGAATCATACATGATTACCTTCCTTTCTCTACTTGGTATATGAACCCTACGGGTTTACAGCATCCTCTTAATAATAATAATAATAATTAGCATTGCGAAAGCATCCTATTATTATTATTATTATTATTATTATTATTATTATTATTATTATTATTATTATTATTATTACATCCATGAGGAAGCACTATGACCGTGGGTGTCGCACAGCATCAGGGTAATGGGAAGCAATCAGCTTTGCTTCAAGGCAGAGGATGTTAACTGCAGTTCCATGGACAGAAATGTCCTTCACCAGCATCATGGCAGAGCCTTCATCCTTTCTCACCTTTCTTTTGAAAAGTTTACGAGTTTTCTTTCTTCCTTACCAAGGCTCTTAAATTGTTTCAACTCTCTTATACATATATAATTATTCGTTTGTTTTATACACTTGCAAATTTATGTCTTCTCAATTTTCGTTCGGATTCATTAACATATTTAAGATCGATTTTATGGTTGTTCTATTTTATATACAAAGTGTTAGATTCTCTTGATTATTCAGATCTTTAAACAAATTACGTTTCAACAGTCTTCAAATTTTCGCTGTTAATACCAACTTTCTATTGTCGTGACTAGTTCACTCACAGATTTTATGGTTCAACTCCCCGGAATTGATATTAAGACTGGGTCGCCTCTATTCTTCTTCTTCTGCAAGCCTCCCATAAATTAGCAGGATGGTATCTGTGATTGCTGTTGTCTCTCCCCTCTCACTCACCACCTCTTCATGCGTACTTTCCCCTTCCGTAAATTTCTCACCAATTAGTTGTCCCCTAATTCAATATTTATCACTTACTTCCTCCCCTTACCTGCTCCTCTCAGATTTCTCTCACCTCCTCTTCCAGCTGCTGTTTCTTCTGCTTTTATTGCTGCAGCTGCTCCTACTGTTGCTGAATTTTGTTTTAATGCTGCTGCTGTTTCTGTTGCTGCTGGTACTGCTCCTCTTTCTTTCTCCTCCTTCGTCTTTCTTCCTCTTTCTTCTTCTTCCCATCTTTGCTATAGTTTCTCTTCATTCCTTCTTCAATTTTTCTTTACATTTTTAAAGATAATAGTTTTCTAACTTATCTAATCCTAAACATCTCAGATTTCTACCAACACCAGTACAGATAGGAATGCTAGCAGCACTACTCCTAGTGTTCCTGCGCCTGTAGCAGCAGCAGTACCTAAACTAACACCACCAACAGTAACATCAGTAGCATCTCTCTACTTCACCTTTACTCCTTTACCTCTACTCTAACACTTACAACTATCTCCCATGTTACTTTCATTTACGATTACGCTTTTTTTTCCCCCAGACATCTACTTGAAATCTCGAACTATTGTCTTTACCTTAATTGTTTAGAAAGAAGTACAACAGGTTGTTAGGGCGAAATTAGTTCTCAGTAGATAGCGTAGATATAGATTATCTGCTTTTCACATGTGCTTCCGCGTTCTCTTATATAAAAACACTTACAAAAAAAAAAAAAAAACACGAGTATGTATATGCACACACATGAATATACAGATACTTACACTAGTACACGCACACCTACACAAGTACACACCTACACAAGAACACACACCTACACAAGAACACACACACACACACACACACACACACACACACACACAAAGCTCAGGAAGCAGAGAGGGAGAGGACCTAGTAGCGATCAGTGAAGAGGCGGGGCCAGGAGCTGAGTCTCGACCCCTGCAACCACAATTAGGTGAGTACACACACACACACACACACACACACGTACACATACACATATACATACACACACACACACACACACACACACACACACACACACACACACACACACACACACACACACACACACACACTCACACAAACACACACACACACAACACATACACTTGGCCAAGAACATCAGTAAATTAGAGAAAGTGCAAAGGTTTGCAACAAGACTAGTCCCGGAGCTAAGGGGTATGCCCTACGAGAAGAGGTTAAGAGAAATAAACCTGACGACACTGGAGGGCAAAAGGAATGGGAAGGACATGATAACAAGATATAAAACACTGAGAAGATTTGACAAAGTGGATAGCGACAAAATGTTTCAGAAATGGGAAACAGCAATAAGGGGTCAAAGCTGGAAGTTGAAAACTCAGACGAGTCACAGGAATGTTAGAAAGTATTTCTTCAGTCATAGAGTTGTCAGGAAGTGGAACAATCTAGAGTATGATGTAGTGGAGGCAGGATTTATACGTAGCTTTAAGAAAAGTTCAATATAGTAGTGACTAGCAAAGAGACTGGCCCAGGAGCTATGAGTCGACCCCTGCAAAAATACTTAAGACACATGCACACCCACCCGCGCGCGCGACTAGAGCAACAGGTGCAGTTAGTTCAGTATACTCCAAACGATGTTAACAAAAGCAACAAGAATGAGAGGCCAAAAAGATACAACAAAAAATAGTTATGCGCCAAAATCAACAAAGAATAGACAGAGACAAAAGGACAAGTGGTAATGAGTAGGGAGATTACTGCTTGAACACATACATTAGTTTTGAAAAATGAGATGATTGTAAACATTGTTGTCTATGGAAGGAGACTGCTGACAGAAAAAATCCGTTTTTTTTTTTTTAGGCTTTGCAGATAAGAAAGTAAAATCAAGAACGCAAAGAATCAAAAGAACGATAACGCTTAAATGGGATGACAAAATGCTTAGTAGATTTTGACATTTTGAAGCATGTAGTGAGATGTAAACATAATGTAAAATATATATATATATGAGCAGCCAGCAAAGAACGACATTTATGCAAATGAAACAAAATGAAACTGGCAGAGAGAGAGAGAGAGAGAGAGAGAGAGAGAGAGAGAGAGAGAGAGAGAGAGAGAGCAAAAGATATAAAGAAACTGAAGGGCTATTAGGATATACAAATCAGACAAGGCATTCTTAATGAAGATTACATGAAAATAGAGGACTCATAAACACTGCTAAGAGGTCAAGTGAGGGGTAAAAGAAAGAAAAGAAAAGAAGTGTTTTTATTTTTGGCAAAGCAACAGAGCCATAACAAAATATCAGATGGTTTCCTAAAGAAAAGATAAACGAACTACAAATGAACCAAAGTAAAATAAATAGAAAGAGAGAATTTTGTGGACTAATAGATGGTGTAATTTGAAAATAGAGACACCAGAACTGTGGAACGAGAAGTCTAGCTGAAACTAAACATGAAAAGTATATTTCAAATGAGATTGTAGCCGACGGGAAGTAATCAGTGTGGAGAAGAGGAAGTAGGGAAGAGAGGAGGGGAATAGCAATATTTGTAAATAAAACAATACTTGCTAAAAAAAAATTGACTCCAAAATACGTATAAATGTTGAAATTTGAATGCTTCTTTATCTCGTATATATATATATATATATATATATATATATATATATATATATATATATATATATATATATATATATATATATATATATATATATATATGTCGTGCCGAATAGGCAGAACTTGCGATCTTGGCTTAAATAGCAACTCTCATCTTGCCATATAGGACAAGTGAAAATTTGTGTATGCAATAATTTCGCCAAAATCATTCTGAACCTAACGAAAAAAATATGTTTCACTGTGTTTGTTTAGTATTAATTTTTGTAAACAAATCTAAAATATATTTAGTTGGGTTAGGCTAAAATGAATTGTTCTTGTTATAATAAGGTTAGGTAAGTTTTCTAAGTTTCTTTTGGTGCAAAATTAAAATTTATTACTTTAACATTAATCAAAAAAATATATCTTTAAACTTACAAGAGAAAATTTTAGAAAGGACTTAATTTTAAATGAGTTCTTGCTAATTGACCAGTTTTACATATTCGGCACGACACACACACACACACACACACACACACACATATATATATATATATATATATATATATATATATATATATATATATATATATATATATATATATATACATACGCGAAGGTATTATCCTAAGAATTCTCTATGTTTCTACCCCCCGCATCTAACCCTCTTCGTTTTCCCTTAATTTATCATCTTATTTTTCCTTTCTCTGTGTCCCTCACTATTTCCTCCCTGGTATTGTTGGCCATCTATACGTTCCCCTCTTTAGCATCTTTGGTTTTCCCTCACTTTACGACCCCTTCTACTCACCACATCTCCCCTCTCAAACACACACACACACACACATGCACACTTTTATACAACTCCCCTCTTCTCATTCATTCCTCTCCTCCTCCCTCACTCTCATCCCCTCTCCTATCTTCCCAGTCTTTACTCATTCTTTACCTCTCTCTCGCATTTCCCCCTCCCCTCTTGCTCTTTCCCCTCACCCTTTCTCCTCACTCTTTCCCCCTGTTCTAACCCTCTCTTTCCCTCTCTCTCTCCCTCTCTCTTTCTCTCTCCCCTTTTGCTCGTTCCCTGTATCATATGTGCCGTTGCATGTAGAGGTTGTGTTATTGTGTACCTCTGTGGCAGTCATCCTCTGCATTTTGCAATGTTCGAAAGTGTTTTACAGTGCCCTCGTGTGCTCTACAGTGGCTCGTGTGCTGTACAGTGCTCTTTTGTGTTGCACAGTGATCTCGCGCGTTTAACAGTGATAGTCAACGTTAGTCACTTGGAGGGTTTTACAGTGACCTGGAATGCTTTACAGTGACCTGAGGGCTTCACAGTGATTTGGAATTTTTTACAGTGACTTGGAGTGTTTTACAGTGACCTGGAGGGTTTTACAGTGACCTGGAGTGCTTTACAGTCACCTGGAAGATTTACAGTGGCATGGAGTGTTTTACAGTGACCTCGAATGTTTTACAATGATCTCGAATGTTTTACAATGCCCGTATGTGCTCTTCAGTATGATCCTGAATATTTGACAGTTACTTTATGTTTACAGTGATGTGGTGTATTGTACAGTGACCCTGTGTGCTCCTCCGTGATCTACCGAGTTAAGCAGTGATTTCGTGCGTTTTACACTGATTTCGTGCATTTAAGATAACACACCTAATAATTTTTATAGTGCCCTAACTGTTTTCGCAGTTATGTGTTTACTCTTACGGGAATTCTTATGCTTTACAGTACCCTTGTGTGTTTTCGAGTGTCTGAATGTGTTTCATAATGCCCTCGTGTGTTCCCCAGTTCCTTCACCTGTTTTACAGTAACCTGTTGTGTTTTACAGGCATTCGGTATTTTTTCAGGTGCTCATTTATTTCACATTGACATAGTGTGTTTTAAAGAAACCTATTGTGTGTTACTTTACCATTGAGTGCTGGACAGTGGCCTCGTGTTATTTACAGTAATCTCTTTTATTTTATAGTCTGAAAGTGTGTTTTACAGTTCCTCGCTCGTCTTAGAGCATTTTACAATAATCGTCTGAGTTTTATAGTGACCTTGTATGCTTTAATGTGAATTCTCATAGCTTACAGTGATTTCATGTGCAATAGTGTCATTACGATTTTTTGAGTCAAGATATCATGTGTATTTCAGTGACGTAGTCTGCTTTCCATTTGAGTATTGAGTTTTACAGTGACTTCGTGTGTTTTCAGGTAATCTCATGTTTTCTACAGTGACCTCATGTGTTTTATAGCACGTTTATGTATTTCACAGTGGCAAAAGTTTGTTTTACAATCATCTCGAGTGTTTTACAGCATCTGTGCCTTCGTGTGGGTTACTCTGTCCACGTATTTTGTGCAGTTTAAGCGCCCGTTTTACTCTAGCATCGTGTGTTTAGAAGTGATTAATTTCGTGCCCACCTATTTACGTGCAGTGGCTGAGTCTTCTCACAAAGTTCATGTATGATTTTTTTGTACTTACTGTGGTCAAGTTATTTATAGTGTTCAAGAAGTTTACAGTGATATAGTGTTTTACAGTGTTTATATGTTTTAAAGTGTTCAGATGTGTGTTTTACAGTGATAAGTGTATTTTACATTGATCAAATGTGAATTACATTGATCAAATGCTTAATGATTAGCTGTTTTATAGTGATCAAGTGTTTTACAATGATCAGGTGTTTAACAGTGATCAAGTGTCTTACAGTGATTAGATTCTTTGTAGTGTTACGGAGTACATACCAGTGTTTTATTGTATTTTACTGAAATGCTGCACGATGTAAAGAAACTACTGTAAATAACTAAGATGTAGAGTACAATGAAATTTTTACACTTATAAACAGAAGTTAAAAACATTAATATAAAGGAAAAGTGTCTAGTCTTTCAATTTTCATGGCTAACTTTTCATATTCACTTAAGCACGTACGTGAAATATTATATCTCGGTGGGTTTACTATGTCTTTGTGTAAACCCGTGATATGCCTGTGACACTTTTTGAGATTATTTGTACTCTCGCAGCCCAATCCCCGACAGCCTGGCTGTTGCTATTGGCATCTTACATACCTATCACTAGATGGAGGATCAAGCACTTTACAATTCGTCACGGTATGATTTGCGTTCTGAAACGTCTCAGCTCATTTATAATCTTACGAGGCGTTGCCTTGATCTCGTGTAGGGTCTAGAATTCTTTGGATCAAACCAAACCAGTGTATTTACGGGGATTCAATGAGCTTGATATTTTACGATATATTTATATATATATATATATATATATATATATATATATATATATATATATATATATATATATATATGTATATATATATATATATATATATATATATATATGTATATATATATATATATATATATATATATATATATATATATATATATATGTCGTGCCGAATATGTAAAATTGGTCAATTAGCAAGAACTCATTTAAAATTAAGTCCTTTCTAAGATTTTCTCTTATACGTTTAAAGATATATTTTTTTCATTAATGTTAATGTATTTTTTTTTTTAATTTTGCATTAAAAGAATCTAAGAAAACTTACCTAACCTTATTATAAAAAGAGCAATTTATTTTAGCCTAACCCAACTATATATATTTTAGATTTGTTTACAGTAATTTAATATCAAACAAACACAGTGAATTATTTTGGCGAAATTATTGCATACACAAATTTTCACTTGTCCTATATGGCACGATGAACGTTGCTATTTAAGCCAAGATCGCAAATTCTGCCCATTCGGCACGACATATATATATATATCTATATATATATATATATATATATATATATATATACATATATATATATATATATATATATATATATAGATATATATATATATATATATATATATATATATATATATATATATATAGGGAGGTGCCTTCGGAACTGTGCTGGGGACCCTCATCCTCAGAGAAGAGAATAAACTTACTTCACGGAAAATTCAAGGTTCTTCCCGGAGCTATTTGAATACTGTCTTCTATCACCCCTGTATTCTATATTCTATGTAGACTTGATTTAAAGACAAAATACATTGGCAAAAATAAAGTAGGGAGTAGAACAACATAGATAACATCTCAGAGCTATATCTCGAAAACTTCGTCCAGCTCCCAGGCGGTAGGCCGCGTGCCCAGAATGCTGCAGGCATGTACCCTCTGGATCGCAACACTGTATATTCTTTCTTTCAACAAACCAGCCGTATCCCATAAAGGCAGGGTGGCCAACCCAAAAAAATTTCTCTTTTTAAATTTAGTAATATATACAGGAGAAGGTGTTACTAGCACCTTGTTTCCGGCATTTTAGTCGCCTCTTACGACATGCATGGCTTAAGAATTCTGTAAAACTGGTACATTAGCAAGAACTCATTTAAAATTAAGTCCTTTCTAAAATTTTCTCTTATACATTTAAAGATATATTTTTACATTTATGCAAATATAAGAATTAATAATTTGTACCAATGGAACCTTTGGATACTTACCTAACCTTAATATAACAAACCCAGCTTAATTAAGCATAATCCAACTAAATTTATTTTATGTAAGTTTACAATAATTTAAAGATAAAACAAACACAATGAAATGTATTTTTTTTGTTAGATTCAGAATGTTTTTTGCAAAACTATCTCATACACAAATTTTCGCTTGACTTATTCAGCAAGAAGAGAGTTGCTATTTAAGCCAAAATCGTAAGTTTTACCTGTTCGACACGACTTACATATATTTTGTGTGTGTGTGTGTGTGTGTGTGTGTGTGTGTGTGTGTGTGTGTGTGTGTGTGTGTGTGTGTGTGTGTGTGTGTGTGTGTGTGTGTGTGTGTGTATATATATATATATAAATATATATATATATATATATATATATATATATATATATATATATATATATATATATATATATATATATATATATTTGTCGTGCCGAATATGTAAAATTGGTCAATTAGCAAGAACTCATTTAAAATTAAGTCCTTTCTAAAATTTTCTCTTATACGTTTAAAGATATATTTTTTTCATTAATGTTGAAGTAAAAAATTTTAATTTTGCTCCAAAAGTATCTTAGAAAACTTACCTAACCTTATTATAACAAGAACAATTTATTTTAGCATAACCCAACTAGATATATTTTAGATTTGTTTACAGTAATTAAATACTAAACAAACGCAGTGAAATATATTTTTTTTTTTTAGGTTCAGAATGATTTTGTCGAAATTATTGCATTAACAAATTTTCGCTTGTCCTATATGGCAAGATGAGCGTTGCTATTTAAGCCAAGATGGCAAGTTCTGCCTATTCGGCACGACATATATATATATATATATATATATATATATATATATATATATATATATATATATATATATATATATATATATATATATATATATATATATAAATATATATATATATATATATATATATATATATATATATATATATATATATAGATATATATATATATATATATACATATATATATATATATATATAGATATATATATATATATATATATATATATATATATATATATATATATATATATATATATATATATATATATATATGTATATATATATATATATATATATATATATATATATATATATATATATATATATATATATATATATATATATATATATATATATAAATATATATATATATATATATATATATATATATATATATATATATATATATATATATATATATATATATATATATATTATATATATATACGAATAAATACTTACGTCGCATTAATGACTTTACGATATTGCAGTATTTTTTATAAAAATGCAGCTTAATAATTCATTCTAGTATATTATTTATCACATACAATCTGAAAAGAGCAATACAATGACTTTATCACTAGAATTTATTCGTATTATGTATTTGCAGCTATTTTATTTCTTACTTTTTTGTATACGTACATGACAAAATTCGGAATCGTGTGTTTTTCGGGAAATGAAGCAATTTTGCCACAAAAGCCGCTAAACATGGATAAAAACAGATACAAAAAAATCCATTCTAAAAAGTTTAATGCCTGGGGATCACGAAACATTTCATAGATAAATTTTTGTAAACGGAATGAGAAAAAAATGGGATAATATATTCGGATTTTTGGTTTACAGTGAAAAGTTTTTAAGCAGAGACAAAAGGATAAAGATATACGAGAGGGAACGCAACCTACATCTGGAGTTAGAAAAGATAAATTGATAAAGTGAGAAAGAATACAGTGTCTTTTGAGCGATGCAGTTAAATAAAATAGAAGTATGATTCTTTTTTTGTTAATTTAGAAAGACCATTTTTCCTCATAATTTTTCAGGAAATTTAAAGAAAATGAAAGGTTATGAATATTATTATTATTATGATGATGATGAAGATGATGATGATTATTATTATTATTATTATTATTATTATTATTATTATTATTGTTATCGGTAGTAGATTTACTGTGCAATGGGGGATGATAATTGAATATATATATATATATATATATATATATATATATATATATATATATATATATATATATATATATATATATATACAACAAACCAGCCATATCCCACCGAGGCAAGAATTAATTCATGAGATGGGGGTTACCAGCCCCTTGTTTCAGGTATTTTAGTCGCCTTTTACGACAAACATAGCTTACGGAAGAACAATTCGTTTCCACTTCCCCATGGAGAAAAGAAGAAATAAAGAAGAACAAGAACTGTTAAGAAAATAAAAGAAAACACAGTTGGGTGTGTGTATATATATATGTTTGCACATGCATGTCTATCGTGACCTAAGTGTTATCCAACATGTTTATGAGACAGACCAAAAGGCACCAGGAAATCCTACTCACGTACAACAATTACAGGTTTCCATTTCACTCTCAATTGGCAGGACGGTATTACCTCCGTGCGTGGTTATGGTCAAGCATCCTACTACCTACTAAGTAGGTTTCAGAAGTGGTTGTCGAAGTGGTTGTAATTATGAGAGCAGTTGCGATGACTGCTCTCAGAAGTGATATTTGTAAAGGTGTGGTCGTAACAATTAACAGGAAAGATTATATTTAAAGATGATTATATTTTATGGTAGGTAGGTAGTTAACAAAAGTAATAATCGAATGCAAGAACTGTTAGGGTTATTTGAACATGCAGCTGTCATGTACTTCATCTTTGCCATGGGTTGTGTGTATTTTTTTTTTTTTGTGTGTACTAACTTATTTGTACTCACCTATTTGCGGTTGTAGGGGTCGAGACTCAGTTCTCGGCCCCACCTCTTCACTGATCGCTATTAGGACAGTCCCTTTAGCTCTGGAACTATCCTTGTTGCAAACCTTTGCAACTTTTCTCTAATTTCTTGACGTTGTGTGTGTGTGTGTGTGTGTGTGTGTGTGTGTGTGTGTGTGTGTGTGTGTGTGTGTGTGTGTGTGTGTGTGTGTGTGTGTGTGTGTGTGTGTGTGTGTGTGTGTGTGTGTGTGTGTGTGTGGGTATGGGTGTGTGTGTGTGTATGTGTGTATGTGTTTTAGTGTACTCATATATTTGTACTCACCAATCTGTTGATGCAGGTGTCATTTTACGGCTCCTGGCCCCTCTTCTCCGGTCTCTACTAGGCCTACTCTCTCCCTGCTCCATGAGCTTTATCCTATCTCTTAAAGCTATGTATGAATCCTGCTTCTACTACATCATTCAACAGATTGCTCCACTTCATTACAACTCTATGACTGAAGAAATACTTCCTAACATTCCTGTGACTCATCTGAGTTTTCAATTTCCAGTTGTGACCCCTATGTTGCTGTGTCCCAACTCTGAAACATCTTGTTCCTATCTACCTTGTCAATTTCCCTCAGAATTTTATATGTCGTTATCATGTCCTTCCTATCCCTTCTGTCCTAAGGAGTTGTCAGGTTGATTTCCCTTTAACCTATGTTCGTCGGGCATACCCCTTAGCTCCGAAATTTAGTCTTGCTACAAACCATCGCATTTTCTCTAATTACTTGATGTG
Source organism: Cherax quadricarinatus (assembly GCF_038502225.1). NCBI lineage: Eukaryota > Metazoa > Arthropoda > Malacostraca > Decapoda > Parastacidae > Cherax > Cherax quadricarinatus. The sequence continues at coordinate 11,141,206 of NC_091298.1, read as the reverse complement.
CTTTGTCAGGTGTGGGTTCCATAATGGTGCTGAGTGTGTGTGTGTGTGTGTGTGTGTGTGTGTGTGTGTGTGTGCGTGTGTGTGTGTGTGTGTGTATCTCCATGCTTGTTTCCTGACGAATAGGAGAGTGAGCACCTTTCCAACATGCCTGTTTCTGAGACCATAAATATGATAAAAAAAAAATTCGTCCAATAACAGTTCCATTACAGTTTCATCTATCAGATGGGAACCATTGGTGAAAAAAAAAATTACAAAAATAAACACAGAATGTGTTGATGAAAAAGTAAAACATGCCTCAGAGTCAAATTTTGGCAGAAACAACAACAAGCGTCGAGTAATAAACGTATTAGTAACTAAAAGTAATTGGTCGATCATGACCTCAACAGCGGCCATGGATGGGGTGGATGATGATAGTCATTGTGAACGTCATCTACTCCCGCCTTTCAAAAATATATTACTATCCTGCTATTATATATATATATATATATATATATATATATATATATATATATATATATATATATATATATATATATATATATATATATATATATATATATATATATATATATATATATATATATATATATATATATATAATATATATATATATATATATATATATATATATATATATATATATATATATATACATATATATATATGTATATATATAACATTTACCAAACTGCTGCAGGTCAGGGTCCACCCCAACACAAAGTACATGTCACCTTATCCACTCAGCCATCGATCCTACAAGGATCACGCACCCAGCAAAAATAGGTGTTTTTCGTTACCCGAGGACAATAGTGGCAGTGATATGTCATGTATATATATAATGTAGTTCTATGACAAGGTGAAAGCAGTAAGACAAGAGAGAAAGAGATGGGTAGACTGCGTTTTCTGGATTGTAAGAAGGCTTTTGACACAGTTCCACATAAGGTATCCCGTAGCTCGATCGTTAGCGCACTCAGCTTTCACAATGAGGTCCGGAGTTCGAATCTCCTCCGGTACGGCTGAAAAACATTAGAGACGTGTTTCCATAAGGGACCTATTGTCCCTGTTCACCGATCAGTATAAGCATTGGTACCTGAGTGTTAGTCAACTGGTGTGGGTGGCATGATGGAACAAAACTGACCTAATTTGTCCGAAATGTTCAGCATAACAAGCGGTTTTCTATATAGTAGTATGTCATTGATGTCAGCTAGGCTGTATACCTTGTACATGTACTTATACAAATAAAGATATACTATTATTATTATTATTATTATTATTATTATTATTATTATTATTATTATTATTATTATTATTATTATTGTTATTATCATCATCATCATAAGCTGGAAGACCAGGCAGGGATAACAGGGTAAGGCACAGCAATGGATCAGGGAATATATGTCGGGAAGACATCAGCGAGTGATGGTACGTGACGAGGTGTCAGAGTGGGCATCTGTGACGAGCGAGGTTCCTCAGGGGTCAGTCCTAGGACCGGTGCTGTTTCTGGTGTATGTGAATGACATGATGTAAGAAAGAGACTCAGAAGTGTCCATGTTTGCAGATGATGTGAAGTTGATGAGAAGAATTCCATCGGACGAGGATCAGGCTAAATAAGCAAAACTGGTCAATTAGCAAAAACTCGTTTAAAATTAAGTCCTTTCTGAAATTTTCTCTTATACGTTTAAAGATATGTTTTTTCATTAATGTTAATATAAAACTTTTTAATTTTGCACCAAAGGAATCTTAGAAAGCTTACCTAACCTTATTATACCAAGCGCAATTTATTTTAGCCTAACCCAACTAAATATATTTTAGATTTGATTACAGTAATTTAATATTAAACAAACACAATGAAATATATTTTTTTCGTTAGCTTCAGAATGATTTTGGCGAAATTATTGCATACACAAATTTTTCGCTTGTCTTGTATGGCAAGATGAGTGTTGCTATTTAAGCCAAGATCGCAAGTTCTGCCTATTCGGCACGACATATATATATATATGTATATATATATATATATATATATATATATATATATATATATATATATATATATATATATATATATATATATATATGTTGTTTTACTTTCTGTTGTATTTTTGTGAATGTTTGACCAATGTATTTTTGGCTTTAAATAAAACATACTTGAAATATAGGGGGTGGTAGGAGAAAATTCTCAAACAGCTTCAGGGAAAACCTTGAGTTTTCCGTGAAGCAAGTTTATTCTTTTCTCTGAGGATGAGGGTCCCTATGATAGCTCTAGAGGTGGTACCTCCCTATATTTTATATATATATACATATATATATATATATATATATATATATATATATATATATATATATATATATATATATATATATATATATATATATATATTTATATATATATATATATATATATATATAAATATATGTATATATGTATTATATAGGTTGAGAATGTTTCATTACTCTAAGAATTATTCAACGAGGTAACTGTCTCAAGTTACTTCTTTCGCAATTTTAAATTGCAGAATTATAAATAAATATCTGTTTCTGTGTATAGTAGCTCTACTATCTACGATACATAGTGTCAATATTTTGACTTGTTGCAAACATATCTGCCTATTCATACACTGATATATCTATTAGTGCAGAAAAGACGATACATGTGTGTAAACTATTTTTACCCGATCTTTCGCATGTTTTTAATAATTCAGTTTTCATATAATTAGAAATGCATTTGTGTATAATAAAATTTTATGTTACGTATTACTGGGACTCTTCTGTAAGAGTACTGTAGTTGACTTGAGCCAGTTTTGCTGAGTGCCTGGCACTATGCTACCCTGCACCTCCTACAAACCCTTGTCCCACCCTTACGATCTATCCCCCAGTCAGTCCATGGCACCATGCCACTCCTACCCCTCATCCCACTCCCCGGGAAACCCCGAAACTTCTTCCCAAACTCAGTGGGTAGCATAGAACTGCCCCGCTGTCCACCAGGTCACCACCTAACTCCATCCTACAAGGTTCTTGGCACCATACCTCTCCAACATAGGTAAACGACACCCAATCCCAACACCCCCTCATTCCCTTCCCAGAGTGCCAATTGCCATGTTCTTTCCCCATTCCCTTCGTCCCATCCATTCCCATCACCCCATCCTTGCAGTACTTCCATCCATGAAGTCTTCATTGCACCAGCTAGTGTAGGTTGACATACAATGAGCGATAATTCTTATGCATTCCACACTGTTCGTTATTATGTCCGAAAACTGCTGAAAATGTGTTGCACTCTGATCAAAGAACCAATAAAAAAAAGGAAAATGCACATTTGATCTTCAGAGAGAGAGAGAGAAAAAAAAAAACTGCGTTCTGCTGGGTCTCATCAAACTGTTTTTAGATTAATATAAGCAAGAACTGGAGGGATAGTGGGTGGTCTGTTCCCAGTAGCTCACAATCATTGCTTGACTCTCAGTTGTAAGAAAAACTACGTATATATTTACTCATACGTACATACATGGATATATATATATATATATATATATATATATATATATATATATATATATATATATATATATATATATATATATATATATATGTATATATATATATATATTTATATATATATATATATATATATATATATATATATATATATATATATATATATATATATATATATATATATATATATATATATATATATATATATATATATATATATATATATATATATATATATATATATACACATATATATAAATGCGCAAAACAACCACTCTGAAAGAATAGAGAAATTCCAAGCGCTTTCGTGACTACTCACATTATCAAGGAACTATGAAAGTGAAGCATCCAAGGAAGCTATATAAGGGGTCGGCCAGCACCTCACTATCAGATCCCACAACGGTTAAACACGTGTCGCGCGGCGAGCCAACTTGGATAGGTCCTTTGCAAAACTCACCCCCAAGCTATTTATTTGTCCAGTGTATTATTAAATTCTTCCCAAATTCTATTAATTATAAATGGATCTAATTTATATAAACCAAAGGAAATATTCATATTATTGTCAAAACTGCTTTTTATGAAACAAGATTCAATTATATTCCTGTCGACCATGGACTTGCTTGATACTACTTTCTCAACTTTTTGAAAATCAATTGGATGGTTAAAATCTCTTACATGAATAAATAGAGCATTGGAATCTTGTCCAGTTCTAATGCTATATTTATGTTGTTTTAATCTTAGTTCGAGATTTTTACCAGTTTGACCGTAATAAACTTTATCGCAAATTTTACAAGGAATCTTAAAGACACATCCATCAGCATTTTGGGGGGAATTCTTAATCAAAAGTTTTTTTACTGTATCAAGATTTTTGAATACAACTTTAATATTAAAAGTCTTAAGAAGAGAAGGCATATCAACCAAGTTTTCATGGTAAGGGAGAACCAACATATTTTTAGTTGAATAAGGCTGGTTACCCTTTTTTTGGATTATAAAAAGTGTTCCTAGCAACTTTAAAAGATTTATCAATTACATTTCTTGGGTATTTTAAATCATTACCTATTTCATAAATTTTGGATATTTCCTCATCTATGAACTCAGGACTACAAATTCGTAAAGCTCTCAAAAACATTGATGAGAAAACAGACAGTTTGACTCTATCTTGATGCGAGGAATAATAGTGGACATAGGAACAGTTATTTGTAGGTTTTCTGTAAATTTTAAATTTGAATTCATTATTACCCTTAATAATTAAAACATCTAGAAAAGGCAATGAGTTATTTTCTTCAAACTCAACAGTAAAGTTTATAGAATGGGCTAAGCTATTTAATTTTCCAAGAAAATGGTGTATATCTACATTTTTGGGCATAAGACACAAAATATCATCAACATATCTGAACCATTTAGCTCTATTAGGGAGGATTGTGTTAAGCAACCTTGTTTCAAAAAATTCCATGTATAGGTTACTAAGAACAGGTGAAAGAGGATTTCCCATTGCCATACCAAACTTCTGAGTGTAAAACTTATCATTAAATACAAATTTTGCATCAACAATGCAAAGTTTAATAAGTTTAATGATAGTAGGAACTGGCAATGGTAAATCATAGTTAACGAGTTCTTCAGATAAGAAACTTAATAAATCATCAACAGGAACTTTCGTAAACAAGGAAGTAACATCAAAACTAACCATGTTAAAATCATTTAAGTCAGTCAAGGAGCTTAATTTATCAACCAAGTCTATGTTGTTTTTAACATTAAAGTTAGAAATTTTGCCAACAATAGGGCTCAAAATATCAACAAGCCATTTGGATAATTTATATGAAACTGACCCTATGGAGCTAATAATTGGTCTGACTGGATTTCCTGGTTTGTGTGTTTTTATTAGTCCATACATGTAAGGTAAAGATGGATTAGTGGAAGTAAATTGTTTGACTAATTCATCTTTGCCTTTCAGTAGAAGTTTTATTGTTTTATTGAAATTGCTGTTAACGGTTTCTAGGGGATTTTTCCTAAGTTTAGAATAGGTTTCAGTATCATCTAAGAGATTATTCATTATTTCTTGGTAATCATTTTCTTTCATAATTACTATTGCATTTATTTTGTCTGCTTTAGTAAGGCGCAAATTTTTTGAAACAAGGTTGCTTAACACAATCCTCCCTAATAGAGCTAAATGGTTCAGATATGTTGATGATATTTTGTGTCTTATGCCCAAAAATGTAGATATACACCATTTTCTTGGAAAATTAAATAGCTTAGCCCATTCTATAAACTTTACTGTTGAGTTTGAAGAAAATAACTCATTGCCTTTTCTAGATGTTTTAATTATTAAGGGTAATAATGAATTCAAATTTAAAATTTACAGAAAACCTACAAATAACTGTTCCTATGTCCACTATTATTCCTCGCATCAAGATAGAGTCAAACTGTCTGTTTTCTCATCAGTGTTTTTGAGAGCTTTACGAATTTGTAGTCCTGAGTTCATAGATGAGGAAATATCCAAAATTTATGAAATAGGTAATGATTTAAAATACCCAAGAAACGTAATTGATAAATCTTTTAAAGTTGCTAGGAACACTTTTTATAATCCAAAAAAGGGCAACCAGCCTTATTCAACTAAAAATATGTTGGTTCTCCCTTACCATGAAAACTTGGTTGATATGCCTTCTCTTCTTAAGACTTTTAATATTAAAGTTGTATTCAAAAATCTTGATACAGTAAAAAAACTTTTGATTAAGAATTCCCCCCAAAATGCTGATGGATGTGTCTTTAAGATTCCTTGTAAAATTTGCGATAAAGTTTATTACGGTCAAACTGGTAAAAATCTCGAACTAAGATTAAAACAACATAAATATAGCATTAGAACTGGACAAGATTCCAATGCTCTATTTATTCATGTAAGAGATTTTAACCATCCAATTGATTTTCAAAAAGTTGAGAAAGTAGTATCAAGCAAGTCCATGGTCGACAGGAATATAATTGAATCTTGTTTCATAAAAAGCAGTTTTGACAATAATATGAATATTTCCTTTGGTTTATATAAATTAGATCCATTTATAATTAATAGAATTTGGGAAGAATTTAATAATACACTGGACAAATAAATAGCTTAGGGGTGAGTTTTGCAAAGGACCTATCCAAGTTGGCTCGCCGCGCGTCACGTGTTTAACCGTTGTGGGATCTGATAGTGAGGTGCTGGCCGACCCCTTATATAGCTTCCTTGGATGCTTCACTTTCATAGTTCCTTGATAATGTGAGTAGTCACGAAACCGCTTGGAATTTCTCTATTCTTTCAGAGTGGTTGTTTTGCATATTTTGAAATCACCTGTTTACTGTGATCTTATTGCATATATATATATATATATATATATATATATATATATATATATATATATATATATATATATATATATATCCATGTATGTACGTCTGTATAAATATATACGTAGTTTTTCTTACAACTGAGAGTCAAATAATGATTGGGAGCTACTGGGAACAGACAACCCACTAGCACTATAGAAGTGCTAGTTAGGTAACATATCAAGTAAAATTTATAAGCATCATGTCAAGCAAATTGAAATTTTGTCAAGATAGCTTCTAATAATCAAAAATTCTATTGATTATATAAATTAATATTATTTATTCAATCCCAAACTTTTATTCATATTGTAATAAATATTTTTTTATGAAGTGTGACTCTATTATATTTTGCACTACCATGTACTTGCTTGATACAACCTATTTGGTGGTTAAAATCTCTCACGTGAATAAACAAACAATGGACTCTTCCAATTTTGATGTGATATTTATGGTGTATTCATAGTTCAAGACCTATTCCACCTTTTCAAAAATGAACTTTATTCATTTTTTACAATGAATCTTATCATATCAAGATTTCTAATTACATTTAGGATACTAATGCAGAGAATGTACAGCAAGAAAGTTTTCGTGACAAGGTGGAATCAACATATTCTTGGCTGAATAAGATTGTTCATTTTAAGATTGTAAAATATATTCCACCCAGTTTTGGAAACTTGTCTATGAGTATTTTCAAGATATTTTAGATCGCACACTCTTTTATAAATCTTCAATATTCATGCTAAGTTTTCAATATTCATAGATGGAGAAATATTAAAGATTTATGAAAAGGCATAGGATCTAAAATATCCAAAGAAAATTAATTGATAATTCTTTTAAAATTATCATAAATACATTTTAAAATCTTTCATCCAAGAACCTGATGGCTCTACCTTATCACGAGAGCTTTTTTGATACAATAAAAAAGAATCATTCGATTAAGAATTCCCTCAAAAATGTTGACTGTAATTATATGTTTCTTATACAAATATTAGAATTTGCAGAACGGCCACTGAGAAGAAGTAATGATATTCCAAGCTCTTTCCTGATTTCTCACATTATCAGGGACCTGTCATAATACCAGAACACCAGAAAGCTAAATAAGGCTGAGACATCAGCCTAATTTTATGATTCAAATTAGTCAAACATAAATTAAATTCTTCTCAAATTTTATTAATTATAAATTAATTTAATCTGTATAATCCTAAAACAATATTCATATCAAAATCAAAACTATTTTTTATGAAGCTTGATTCATTTATATTTATATCAACCATAGACCTGTTTGATACAGTTTTCTCAGCCTTGTGAAAATCAATTGGATGGATAAACATAGTAGTAGACTCTCGTCCAGGTCTAATGCTACATTTATGTTTTTGTAATTATAGTTCAAAGCGTTTCCCTGCTTGACCATTATAAACTTTATTAAATTCCTTTACAAGGAATCATGCAGACACAGCCATCAGCATTTTTTAGGGAATTTTCAAACAGAAGTTTTCTTTTACTGTATCAAGATTTTTAAATACAACCTTAATTTTAAAATTCTAAAGTAGAGAAGGTATATCATGGTTTTCATGGTAAGGTGAGAACCAACATATTTTTGGGTGTATACGACTGTTTGTTATTCTTTGAATCGTAAAATGTATTTCTAGCAATTTTAAATGAATTATCAATTAACTAATTTGGGTATTTTAGATCACTAGCTACTTCATAAATCTTCAAGATTTTTTTCATCCATAAACTCCGGCTGCAAAAACCCAGAGCTCTCAAAAATGGGGGTGAGAATACACAAAGTTTAACTCTATCATATTATGAAGAGCACATAAAAACAGACACAAAGCATCAACTGATTTGTACCACGTAGCTCTTTGGGAAGGATTTTGATAAGCAGTCTTGTTGCAAAATATTTCACGTAATATCACCTGTTTACCAAGATCTTGTTGCATATTAGAACATATGGACATAATAATAAATAAATTCTCTTATTCATAATAATAATAAAATAATAATAATAATAATAATAATAATAATATTGTTATTATTATTATTATTATTATTATCATTATTATTATTATTATTATTATTATTATTATTATTATTATTATCATTATTATTATTACTATTACTATTTTACTGTTATTATTAATACCTTTATTATTATTATTATTTTGCTTTATTAATAAATTTTTCAAAAACGTTTATTTTGCCATGATTATTGGTGCTGGAAATTTATTAACATATTTTCTTACTGGATACTGTTCTTACGACCAAGATTTACAGTGTTATGGATACAACATAGCAACAGTTTAAAAAAATTCTTCGTTCTTTTACAGTTTTGCCTTAATATTCGGATCCAATTTTCTTAATTAAAAGAATACAATGTTGGTTATCTATGCCGGTCTTTGTTGTCTCACAATGAGATTTGAAACGCCAATAGAAGTGCAAACTTTTGCTGTTTCATGTCGAGTCTGAAAAATACTTCATTTTAAACCCGCTGTATATATATTTACGAAAAATATGAACTGTAATGCCTTAGTCTTATATACACACACACGCATGCACAGACGCACGCGCAGCCACACACACACACACACACACACACACACACACACACACACACACACACACACACACACACACACACACACACTTACACACACACACACACACACACACACACACACACACACACACACACAGACACACACACACACACACACGCACGCACACACACACACACACACACACACACACACACACACACACACACATACATGATAAAGCTCATGGAGCTGACTTAATGGCGAGCAGTGAAGAGGCGGGGCTAGGAGCTATGATTCAACCTCTGCAACCACAATTTGGTGCGGACAGTTAGGTGAGTATACACACACACGCAGGAAGGATAGGGGTGACATGATAACGAGATGTAAAATACTGAGAGGAATTGACAAGGAGGATAGGGATAGGATGTTCCAGAGATGGAACACAACAACAAGGGGTCACAGTTGGAAGCTGAAGACTCAGATGAGTCAAAAAGACGTTAGGAAGTATTTCTTCAGTCACAGAATTGTCAGGAAGTAGAACAATCTTGTGAGTGATATAGTGGAGGCAGGATCCATATATAGCTTTAAGAAGAGTTATGATAAACTCATGGAGCAGGGAGAGTGGACCTAGTAGCGACCAGCGAAGAGGCGGGGCCAGAAGTTGTGACTCAACTCATGTAACCACAAATAGATGAGTAATCACCCTGGTTATATATATATGGTTATATATATATATATATATATATATATATATATATATATATATATATATATATATATATATATATATATATAAGTATATATAATACATATATATATATATATATATATATATATATATATATATATATATATATATATATATATATATATATATATATATATATATATATATATATATATATATATATATATATATATATATATATATATATATATATATATATATATATATATATATATATAGTTATATATATATATATATAAATATATATATATATATATATATATATATATATATATATATATATATATATATATATATATATATATATATATAGTTATATATATATATATATATATATATATATATATATATATATATATATATATATATATATGAATGTATGTACGAGTGTATA
>NC_091298.1:11123184-11125684 GCF_038502225.1 Cherax quadricarinatus | reverse complement strand
TAATAATAATAATAATAATAATAATAATAATAATAATAATAATAATAATAATAATAATAACAATAATAATAATAATAATAATAATAATAATAATAATAACAATAATAATAATAAATACAATAATTATAATAATAATAATATTAATGATAATAATAATAAAAAATAATAACAATAACAATACTAATTATAATAATGACAATAATAATAGTAACTCAAACAGTCCTCTGCTCGAAATTGCTTCCAATATACTTTAAATTTTAAAGTTAGTACTTCTCATAATGGTTAAGACCAAGAAAGGCAAAGCATTCATCTTTGAACCTGTTCTTTTCTGGAACCAAATTACTGAGTTTATAGTAATACTTTTTTTTTAATATTTTTCAATGTTCAGTTTAAAGCTGGTTTTAACATCAGAATAATAGAAGTATCCAGACAAAATTGTGAGGGCGGGGAAAGATGTCCTTACGATAACTGATCCTATCATATTACGATATATCATGTAATCATCCGGACTTGGTTTATTTGGCAAGCATCTCTTTTTGGAAACAGGCTTAGTCCAAATTAATTATTATAACAACTCCGCAAAATCAGTCTGGTTATGATAATTATATTTTATTTATGTTAAATGTTAAAAATTACATTCATATTCAGATAAGTTTGGCAAGGTTCAGTTAGGTTGCTAAATTTTGGTATTATTAAATAATTTGCATGTAATATTATATCATGTGCGTATATTCGTTATTGTAAAAGCTCCTAACATGTTGTCGGTAATTCTGCTAACATGAATCCAAATGGCCCAATATTGACAATACAGAAAAAAACACAAACTTTCTAGAGCCAGCTTCCATTAGGACAATGTTTCACTCTCTTTAGGACATTACACATGGAGAAAAATTTACCCCAATAAAAGCTTGCACTGCTGCTTGTATCGTTTCTTCATAAATCACTTGAGATTTATATTCACGAAAGTGTTCAATAAAAGGGTTCAGGCTAACCTTCCAGTTAGTCATGGGAAGATTACTCATTAGACAATCCAAATATCATTACCTATATTCTTATCTTTGGGTGTTGCATCTAACAAATTATTGAAGGAGTTTTTGTCCGATCGCCTCAGAGGATGAATATATGACTTTTACGCAATCTTTCTAACCAGATGTTTTCTTAAAATTACAAATAATCCTACTGGCTTAGCCTCATCAATAAAAATATTGCCCAGTCAAGAAAAATATTGCCTCATCATGAAAAATATTGTTTCGTCAACAAATATATTGCCATAATCTTATATGTAGCTTTTGTCATTTAATGTTAGTTTGTTAGCGATCTTTTTAAGCTTCACTCCTAACATCAAAAAACACTGGTTTATCTGTAGCAGTGGATCGGCAGACCACTTTGGACTGCAAGGCTTCATTTGCCGTTACTTCAAAAAAATAGACACGAAGAACAGAACGATAATATCAACAGATGCCTGGCAAGAGGTCCCTGTCCAGAACAAAGGTTGCACCAGTTCTACAGATTTGATGTCAGCCATAAAACATTCAGATGGGGACACTATACTCTCTTGGGTAAATAAACCTGTACGTAAAAGATAGCCAATGTTTATTTCCTAAGCAAAAGACCGGAAGACTCTAAAAGTCAAAAGGTATACAGAAGTGAAAATACACTAGTTACGGAATAGTATTCGCCCTATACAGAGTGAGTTCTACGACTGGCTTTATTTTTTAAATAAATTCAATAAGCCTGATGCTGCCAGTTTCAAGGAGAACCACCCTCTAAAACCAAAACAAAAATTATGCATCACTACAGGGTAATAATATCAGGTGCGGAGGCCTCCCTCAAATTCCCTAAAAAAGAAAAATACACTCACATTTCTGAAAGAGTTGCTTAACAAACAGTTTCTTCTTCCAGCATCTCAGTGTTGCGATCCAAAGAGGTAATATCTTTTGCAGATTAAGCACAATCCCTAGCTCACAGATGCTGAATGAACTCTTTTAAATGAAAACACTTGTAGACATATTCGCATGTGCAATGTATGCCTTAGGGAATTTGTACCTAGCATATATATTTATATTTAGGGATTTACAAAACGGAGAAAATGAAAGGAAAATTGCATGAGAAATTTCATATACATTTAAGTAAATATCTTCGGAATTTATATCAATAAGAAGTGAAGCGAAGAACCCGGTATGTCGTGGCTTGAGCTCATGCTCATTATCAATAACTCACAAGATATGTAGCAACGTATTCATGACGTTAGAAACAAATACGTTACTGATTTTTTTTGACCCGAGTATTCGTTGTTATAATTAACGGACAGATGAACAGGCAGACACACAGATACACACACACACACACACACACACACACACACACACACACACACACTCACACACACCCACACACACACACACATACACACACACACACACACACACACACACACACACACACACACACACACACACACATACACACAAACAAACACCAATATGTGTATCTTACTGAT
>NC_091298.1:11115684-11118184 GCF_038502225.1 Cherax quadricarinatus | reverse complement strand
TTATTGCATATCGAGAGAAAGCACTAAACTCGTAAGGTGATACGAACACCAGAAGGCAAGGTCAAGCAAATAATGCAACTTTCTTAGATATCAAAACTAGTTTAGGATGATTTGGATTATCAGAGACGATGGCATTTAGGTTTGGTTAGGTCAGAATCGTTATGAAACAGGATAATTGTTTCGTGATGTGAGTCTTAGTCCTGTGTTTACCTGCCACTAGAGCTTTTGGTCACCTGGCCGAGGCCTTCCGCTGGCTTACCCGTCCATACACATGACACTGACACAAAGTAGACTGTCGTTTACATATATTAATAAACGAACATATGTCATGTGATTATATTATAATTAATCATACATATATAATTTGATTATAGACATTATCTTACATGTATCATTATTTAATGTGAATGATTCTTACGAACTCGGCGCTACCCTATAAATATTAAAATAAAAATAATCTGCAGTAAAAATAATTAGATACTAAAACCCAAAACTTGAGCGTACATGTCAATCATTACATCTCATTATACTTATTTTAGTATCATCTCTTCAAATAGGGGTGCATCGTTGCTAGGGAAAGGCTCTTGATCCAAGGCATTCAAACACGTCTTCCCTTAAACCAAATAAAAATTCTTCCTGTTCTCATTGTGCTAGAAGATTTCTTCACATAATAACAACAACAACAACAACAACAACAACAACAACAACAACAATAATATTAATAATAATAATAATAATAATAATAATAATAATAATAATAATAATAATGAAGATCATGAAAAGAAAAAGAAGAAGAATTCTAGCAGGATCAGTTTCATGACTGACAACAATTTATCAAACACTAAAGGAAATATAAAAATTTCAGTTGTGTAACGAAACTGATCCAAAATTAAGCAAATATGAGCTGTGTAGCTAGACTAAAAAAATACAATTTGTCTTGAATGAAAGACATTAACAAAAATGATACAAAAAGTAGAAGAAATGCGATATTAGTAGTGTGACGAAAACTAGCCCCGTTAGTAGGGTAATGAAACTAAGGAATGTTGGTAGAGTAATGAATACTAGAGTATTCTAGTTACGCAATGAATCTTAGCCATACTAGTAGTGTAATGAACACTAGAGATTGTTATTACTGCAATGAATACAAGCAAATGTTAGTAGAGTAAAGAACAATAGTCATTGTTGGTACTGCAATGAATACTAGCAAATGTTAGTAGTTCAATGAACACTAGTCAGTGTTAGTACTGCGCTGAATACTAGCAAATATTACTAGTGTAATTAACTCTAGCCATTGATTGTAGCAATGAATCCTAGCAAATGTTAATAGTGTAATGAACGCTAGTCAGTGTTAGAACCGCACTGAAAACTAGCAAATATTACTAGTGCAATTAACTCTAACCATTATTAGTACGGCACTGAATACTAGTAAATGTTAGTAGTGTAATGAACATTAGCTAATGGAAACTTACACAACTTCTGGGCAACATTAATGTAGAAGATTGAGACACTTATGCAACATATGGGAATCTTTATTCAGGAAACGTTTCACCACACAGTGGCTTCATCAGTCCAATACAAAGTAGAAATGCGTAAGAAGAGGAGGAGTTTGAGGTAATCAGTCCCTCAGCCTGGAGCCGTAGACGTGGCTTATATACTGTAGAGAGGTGAGGCGAAGCAGGAGGAGGTGGGGTCATAGTGGTACCATCCACTAGTCGAAGTAGGTCTTCGTCCAAAGGTTGGACTAATGAAGCCACTGTGTGGCGAAACGTTTCCTGAATAAAGATTCCCATATGTTGCATAAGTGTCTCAAACTTCAACTTGTCGGTTTTTCAAACCATTCATCACAACATTAATGCAACAAGATACAAAGAGGAGACCTGCAATCGCAAAAGGGAGCAACAGTTAAATACCGAAATGTGAAAACCATTTTCTTTTTTTTTCCCTTTTCCATGTGATCCTTCAAGAGAGTTTCTCCTCCTCAACGGAGGAAATGATTAGTAGGGAAAAAATACATAACGTTAGAAAGTTAATGAAGAACCAGTGCAAAGAAAAAACGATTACAAGAAAAACGTTTTTTTTTTCTACAGATAGAATAAGTAACGAGATCAATTTGTTCCAGGCAGAGCTGCTGCGAAGCAAAGGAAAAAAATACAAACACCACAAACTTTTCTCTTCTTTAGCTACTAACAGATAAAATGGGTAATTAGAGAAAATCCCACTTCAAAAAATCTTTCATCTTTTATCAAAAGTTTTTCCTTTTTTTTTTTTGTAAAGCTGATTCCTAAAAGTTTTAAATTCTTCATAAAACATATGTATTATAGAGAAAGGTAATAAAACATAATTTTTTCAGAAACAATATAGTCTTTGCAGTAGAGTTACAAGAAATAAATTAAAAAATTATATACACTGTGTTATGAAAGAAACTAAAATGCAACTCTTGCTAATATTATTATTAATATTTTAATTATTATTAATTATTACTTATAAATATATTTATTAA
>NC_091298.1:11100684-11105684 GCF_038502225.1 Cherax quadricarinatus | reverse complement strand
CTTCTAATTTCCATTCTACGAATTCTCTGCATTATATTCACACTACTGCCTCAAGCCTTCTGGTTGCAACATTCATGAACCATGTTTCACACCCATATAAGAGCGTTGGTATAACTATACGGACATACATTCCCTTCTTTGCTTCTATGGACAAGTTTCTTTCTCTCCACAGAATCCTAAGCGCACTACTCACCTTTTTCCGCCTCATCAATTCTATGATTCACTTCATCTATATATATATATGTATATATATATATATATATATATATATATGTATATATATATATATATATATATATATATATATATATATATATATATATATATATATATATATGTATATATATATATATATATATATATATATATATATATATATATATATATATATATATATATATATGTCGTGCCGAATAGGCAGAACTTGCAATATTGGCTTAAACAGCAACGCTCATCCTGCCATATAGGACAAGCGAAAATTTGTGTATGCAATAATTTCGCCAAAATCATTCTAAATCTAGCAAGAAAAGTATATTTCACTGTGTTTGTTTAGTATTAAATTATTGTAAACAAATCTAAAATATATTTAGTTAGGTTAGGCTAAAATAAATTGTTCTTGTTATAATAAGGTTAGGTAAGTTTTCTAAGATTCTTTTGATGCAAAATTATAAATTTTTACATTATCATTAATGAAAAAAATATATCTTTAAACGTACAAGAGAAAATTTTAGAAAGGACTTAATTTTAAAAGAGTTCTTGCTAACTGACCAGCTTTACATATTCGGCACGACATTTTATATATATATATATATATATATATATGTATATATATATATATGTATGTATATATGTATATATATATATATATATATATATCTATGTATGTATATATATATATATATATATATATATATATATATATATATATATATATATATATATATGTATATATTTATATGTGTGTGTGTGTGTGTGTGTGTACTCACCTAGCTGTACTCACCTAGTTGTACTCACCTAGTTGTACTTACCTAGTTGAGGATGCAGGGGTCGAGTCCAAGCTCCTGGTCCCACATCTTCACTGGTCGCTACTATGTCACTCTTCCTGAACCGTGAGCTTTATCATACCTGTGCTTAAAGCTAAATATGGATTCTGCCTCCACTACATCGCTTCCCAGACTATTCCTAACATCACTGTGATTCATCTGTGTCTTCAACTTCCAACTGTGTCCCCTTGTAGCTGTGTCCAATCTCTGGAACATCATGTCTTTGTCCACCATGTCAATTCCTCTCAGTATTTTGTATGTCGTTATCATGTCCCCCCTATCTCTCCTGTCCTCCAGTGTCTTCAGGTTGATTTCCCTTAACCTCTCCTCGTAGGACATACCTCTTAGCCCCTGGACTAGTCTTGTTGCAAACCTATGCAATTTCTCTAGTTTCTTTACGTGCTTGGCTAGGTGTGGGTTCCAAACTGGTGCCGCATACTCCAATATGGGCCTAACGTACACGGTGTACAGGGTCCTGAACGATTCCTTATTAAGATGTCGGAATACTGTTCTGAGGTTTGCTAGGCGCCCATATGCTGCAGCAGTTATTTGGTTGATGTGCGCTTCATGAGATGTGCCTGGTGTTATACTCACCCCAAGATCTTTTTCCTTGAGTGAGGTTTGTAGTCTCTGGCCCCCTAGACTGTACTCCGTCTGCGGTCTTCTTTGCCCTTCCCCAATCTTCATGACTTTGCACTTGGTGGGGTTGAACTCCAGGAGCCAATTGCTGAACCAGGTCTGCAGCCTGTCCAGATCCCTTTGTAGTTCTGCCTGGTCTTCGATCGAATGTGTGTGTGTGTGTGTGTGTGTGTGTGTGTGTGTGTGTGTGTGTGTGTGTGTGTGTGTGTGTGTGTGTGTGTGTGTGTGTGTGTGCCGAATAGGTAAAACTTGCTATTATAGCTTAAAAAGCAACGTTCTTCTTGCCGAATAAGCCATGCAAAAATTTGTGTATGCAATAATTTCACAAAAATCATTCAGAACTTAAAATTATATATTTCATTCTTTTTATTTTTTATTAAATTATTGTGAATATTTAAAATGTATTTAGTTGGATTAGGCTAAATTAAATTGTGCTTGTTATAGTAAGGTTCTATTCGTACATTATTATTATTATTATTATTATTATTATTATTATTATTATTATTATTATTATTATTATTATTATTATTTACATTAACATAAATTTATCTTTAAAAGTACAAAATTTTTTTAGAAAGGACTTAATTTTAAATGAGTTCTTGTTAATTGACCAGTTTTACCTATTCGGCACGATATATATATATATATATATTTAAATATATATATATATATATATATATATATATATATATATATATATATATATATATATATATATATATATATATATATATATATATATATATATATATATATATATATATATATATATATATATATATATATATATGTATATATATATATATATATATATATATATATATATATATATATATATATATACATATATATATATATATATATATATATATATATATATATATATATATATATATATATATATATATATATATATATGTATATATATATATATATATGTGTGTGTGCGTGTATATAATTTTTTTAATTACAGTTTGCTGAAGATGTATGTAATATTTCAATATGCTGTATTTGAGGTATGTGCTTAGATAAGTTACTCGAGTTCTGTATTATGGAAAAATTATTCAGCCTTAATAATCATGAGGGCCAGAAAAAGTTCCCCCAATATTTCGTACACCTTGTTTCATCAATTCCCCTCAGGAGGGAGAGAAATAAATCCCGCCGAAGATTACTAACCTCGGCAGAGAGCTCCTCTCCATCCTCCGTCCTTACCACGTCCCTCCCCCTGCAAGCCTCCGTATATATGAATATTTCTCTACCTTACCTCCCCCCTCCCCTGTGGGTGAAATTCTGGCGTGCATGACCAGCTGCGGTAGTCTGGTTCGCATGTTGCTCTATAATATGCCCTAGGATGAGAGAGATGAGAGAGAGAGAGAGGGGGGGGGGTGCTTTATGGAAGGGGTGGGACGGGAAGGTAGAATCATCGAAGCCGTATCTATTAATCTTTAATAGAATTCCGAGAATATTTATTTTATATATCTGATGTACAATGATCGTAAAGAAAGAATATGCCGGGGATATCATATATATTTTTATATTATTTTTTTCGGAAGATCGCTTCCGCGTCGGCCGAGTTGTCGGGTCCTGAGCGGCCGGGATTATCTATCAGCGACTCCGAGTCCAACAATTGCCCGAAATTACTATTCCCGGAGCATGATAGCCTCGTTCCAATAATTTTTAAAGCGCCATCGTTCTTTTTTTTTGTACCCCGTGACAGTCAAAAGCACGAATGCAAAAGCTCTTATGCATTCGCTTTGCTGGACGGCGGACGCTCGCTGGCCAAGCACCCCCGACCCAGGCACCCCCAAGTGCAGTGCAATCAGTGTGTTGCCAGATGATCTGTGCCGCAAAATATTTCCAATACCGAGGTAATTACTCTCACACGGCAGTAACTAATATGGTCAACGTTACGGGTCATCTAAGATACATCGACTCCTGCTACCACCGCCGCTGCCCTGCGTCTTCCTTCTCCGGACAGTTAGAGATAATCAAGTAAGTAATTGAACTCTTGGTTACGGAGGCTGGCAAACCAACAAAGGTTGCAAAACATTGCCGGCATGATTATACTTCAAACATGAAACTCATTTCTAAAGTTTCGAAAAACAACAACTCCAATCATTTCCAAGTGCTCGATTGTACACTGACGTAAAATAATCAACAGAAAAAACGCGCAGTCAATGCAAAATACTAGATAGATCACTGGAAGCCATTTTGGAAACGTAATTCTCCGCGAGTGAGGCTTCGAACTATCGGGATCCTGAGGTTCATTGCCTCCCCTGGACTCTCCCGCGCCGCCCGCGATCACCTGCTTGCCAATTATTACTTGAGGATTATTATTAATAATAATTTGTCCTTGTTTTGGTGGCGTTTTTAACCTGTTATCCCGAAGAGCGGGGGAAGTGGGTATAGGAAATATGGAGAGGGTGCAGGAAGGAGGGAGGGTGTGTTGAATATACATATATATATATATATATATATATATATATATATATATATATATATATATATATATATATATATATCTATATGTATATATATGTATGTATGTATATGTATCTATATATATATATATATATGTATATGTATGTATATATATATATATATATATATATATATATATATATATAGAGAGAGAGAGAGAGAGGAGAGACAACAAGGGTAGTCAGTACTTCAGAACTATTGGAAATTGTTAAGAGTTTATTAAAACTTCTAATAAATATTATGATCAATCTAGAACTGAGAAAAGATAAAGGAAAATACATGAACAGTGTGAAAATTTAAAACAGCTCAAGCTGTAGCGATAGAAAAGAGCTGAGATAAACTTAAGAATGTTTAGTTTCATCTTCATCATCATCAGCTGCAACAACAACAACAGAGGCGAAAAGCGTCAGCAAGCAGAGAAGCAAGTAAAAGTTGCAGCAGCAGAAGCAACAGCAACAATATGAATAGCAAGCAGAAGGAGGAGCAGCAGCAGCAAGCACAGAAGCAAGTAGCAGCAGCAGCAACAACAAGAAGCACAAAAGCAAGCAGAAGGAAAAGGAGCAGCAGCAAGCACAGATGCAAGTAACAATACCAGCAGCAGCAGCAGCAAGAAGTACAGAAGCAAGCAGAATGAGGAGGAGCAGCAGCAGTAGCAGCAGCTGCAGTCAAGAGAGAAGCAAGAAGTAATAACAGCAAGTACAGAAGCAAGCAGTAACAGCAGCAGCAAGTACAAAAGCAAGCAGAAGGAGGAGAAGAGCAACAGTAAGTACCGAAGTAAGCAGTAGCAGCAGCCACTGTAAAGATAGAACCAAGCAGTAACAACAGCAGCAGAAGCAT
>NC_091298.1:11070684-11093184 GCF_038502225.1 Cherax quadricarinatus | reverse complement strand
TATTAAACGTGCTATTTTTCCGGAGATCCTTGCAGGGAAAGGGTTATTAAACATGTAATTTATGTCTGTTGTTGCAATGTATTGTTGTGGTTATATATAATTAATATTCTTGTATTGTGTACGTACGTATGTAGTTCCTGGCCTCGCCTGTTGATACCTATAACTGACCCACACCTAATACATCTCACCAGCGATCATATACAATCAATATGACTTCAGTATGTGACCCACACTGACTCTTATCATGCCATATAATGTATTCAGATGTATTAGACACCTGTGTAACGTGAGGACACTCTTGCTAGGACTCGTTTCGCTTTCGAGGTGAAACCCTTATGTGCGAAATGTATCCCGGTAAAAGATTCGTCACGTTGCGTATATGTAAATTTTGATATCATATCTAATGCTTCGAAAAACAAAGGGAGAGAGAGAGAGAGAGAGAGAGAGAGAGAGAGAGAGAGAGAGAGAGAGAGAGAGAGAGAGAGAGAGAGAGAGAGAGAGAGAGAGGAGGGGGTCAACAGGAAATATTCATTGATTGCCAGTCTGTAGTGTTTATTTATGGATGAAATGTTACATAACAGAGCTGGCCGTTTAGCTGTACTTATTGTTGGCGTTCCCCCTCCTCTTCCACAGAAGACCATTGCCAGCCATACATCACAGTTCCAGCCATATATCACAGTGCCAGTCACATATCACAGTGCCAGAAATACCTCTCAGCGCCAGCCATACATTACAGTGCCGGCCATACATCACGGTGAAATTCTGACTTGACAGTGACAGGCATACAACACAGTGCCAGGCATGCATCACAGTGCCAAGTATACAGCCCAGTGTCAGGCAGAAATCAGAGTGCCGTGCATATATCAAAGTGATAATCATACAGCACAGAGGCAAGCATACAACTCAGAGCCAAACATACACATCAGTGCAAAGAATAAACACAGTGCTAAGAAATCATGAGAGTGCAAAGCGTATAAAACAGTTATAAATACTTGAACCATTAACTAGTCAAAGCAGTTAATGGTGTGACTAGTCAACAGTCCGACCCGGATCGAAACGTCGTGATACGTTTCAGTCACCTATGTGCGAGTTATTTTTGCATTGTCCTGGTCAAGGTATGAATTTGTATTCTCAAAAAAAAAAAAAAAAATCAAGCCAATTCTCAGTGTATAGAAACTGACAGATACACTCCTTGAGTTCCATGAATAGTTTGGTGTTTTGGTAACTTTGGTTTCAAGCCTATCGACTACCTGAGCCTCATTAAGGCTGCATAGAACCTGCTCACCACCAGTCAAGAACTCTCAATATATGTACACCGAATAATATGCAACTGTAGGTGAATATATAGATTTGTTTTTTTTACTAGCGATAGTTTATGTATGTTTAGTTTCTACTTCGTTATTATTATTATTGTTATTATTATTATTATTATTATTATTATTATTATTATTATTATTATTATTACTATTATTATTATTATTATTATTACTATTATTATTACTATTATTATTATTATTATTATTATTATTATTATTATTATTATTATTATTATTATTATTGCTATTATTATTATTATTATTATTATTATTATTATTATTATTATTATGCATTATTATTCTCATTCATGTTATGTAATATTACTGTATTTGTTGTTGTTGTTTTTGGTGGTGATGTTAATGTTGCTTATTTTGGTATCAGTTTTTTTTTAATCATTATTTTACGAATATTATAACTAAGTTTAATTTCATTATCATAGAAATTATTAGCAGTAAAACTGATAATAAAATCACTGATAGTAAACGTGTAAGTACATTTGTTGATATTTTTATTAATATCATTACTATTAATTTTAACAATGTTTTTCTAATAATGACATCATTAATATTTTATCATTGACAATTTTACTATTTATATTACCATCAATCATCTGTGACAGTGATAACCTATTAACTAGTAATATGCATAAATGAGGCTATCAAACTCTGCGAGTTCAGAGCAGAGTCAGATTCACTATAATTCCATTATGTGATTTTCTAAGGTGTGATGCGTTCTATAAAAATAACCATTAAGTAGGCTTCATGAAAAATAATTGCTATTCATTTCTTAAGTTTTATTAGATTACACAATGCCTACATCAAAATCTTGACCGAATAAGCTCTTTAAGTTATCGTATTTTTATAAATTTCAATTAAGTATTTTTCCAATAAAGTCTGGTTTATCAAGGTAAGATTATATATAAATCTGGCCTTTCAGTGTTCCTCCATGATCTGTCTTGATACTGCTTAGATTTCCTAAGATGTCTACATTAACATTCGTCTTTTCATATATATTGATTTCTACGAGCGTTCTAAATCCATCTGTTAAAAAGAATCTTGGTATAAATTGGTGACACTGTCAAAAATAATTGCAAGATCATAAGGGTAAATTTTTGTACACATTCTGTGTACATGTAGGATTAGTTGCTTTCTACAATATTTATTAACAGTTCAAAATTCACTTATTTTAGCAACATTAATAAATACTATCATGTGATCCATACATCACTCGGAGAAAATCTTTAAGGCAATTCTTGAATTTAGAAATGTTATATATAAAACAAACGAATTACTTCAAAATTATCATTTACTGCATATTTGCTGTATAGGGAGAGGAAGTGTAACTTGTAGAATTAAGAACAGGAATTTGGAATTTCGAGCTATTCCAATGTATTAGAATAAATCTATTAAAAATGTTAAAGAATTTTTCAAACTGAAGATGTAGTACTTTTAACAAGAGTTAGATACACACACACACACACACACACACACACACACACACACATACACACACACACACACACACACACACACACACACACACACACACACACACACACACACACACACACACTATAGTGTAGGAGTGCCTCTGGCAAGACAGTGATGAAGTGAATGATGAATGTATGAAAGTTTTTCTTTTTCGGGCCACCTTACCTTGGTGAGAAACGGCCGATGTGTTATAAATTAATAATAAATAATAAATATATACTTTGTGCAGAATAGGTAAAACTAGTCAATTAGCAAGAACTCATTTAAAATTAAGTTCTTTCTAAAATTTTCTCTTATGTGTATAAAGATATATTTTTTTGATTTATGTTAATGTAAAAACTAATAATTTTGTACCAAAAGTTCCTGACGACTCTGTGACTGAAGAAGTACTTGTTAACATCCCTTTGACTCGTTTGAGTCTCCAGCTTCCAACTGTGACCCCTTGTTCCTGTGTCCCATCTCTGGAACATCCTGTGTCTGTCCACCTTGTCTATTCCACTCATTATTTTGTATGTTGTTATCATGTCTCCCTTGACCCTCCTGTCCTCCAGTGCTGTCAGTCCGATTTCCCTCAACCTTTCTTCGTAGGACATTCTCTTGAGCTCCGGAACTAGCCTTGTTGCAAACCTTTGTACTTTCTCTAATTTCTTGACGTGCTTGACCAGGTGTGGGTTCCAAACTGGCACTGCATAACCCAGTATTGGCCTGACATACACAGTGCACAGTGTCTTTAACGATTCTTTACTAAGGTATCGGGATGCTATTCTCAGGTTTGCCAGGCGCTCACATGCTGCAGCAGTTATCTGGTTGATGTGTGCCTCCGGAGACGTGTTCGGTGTTATGGTCACCCCAAGATCTTTCTCCTTGAGTGAGGTTTGCAGCCTTTGTCCACCTATTATATACTCTGCCTGCGGTCTTCTTTGCCCTTCCCCAATCCTCATGACTTTGCATTTGGCAGGGTTGAAATAGAGAAGCCAGTTGCTGGACCACGTGTGCAGCCTGTCCAGGTCTCTTTGTAGTCCTGCCTGGTCCTCACCCGATTTAATCCTTCTCATTAGCTTCACATCATCTGCAAACAGGGACACTTCAAATTCTCTCCCTTCCATCATGTCATTCACATATATCAAAAATAGCACTGGTCCTAGGACTGACCTCTGTGGGACCACGCTCTTCACAGGTGCCCACTGTGATACCTCATCACGTACCATGACTAGTTGTTGCCTCCCTGTCAGGTATTCTCTGATCCATTGCAGTGCCCTTCCTGTAGTGCCCTTCCTGATCCTCCAGCTTCTCCACTAATCTCCTGTGAGGAACTGTGTCGAAGACCTTCCTGCTGTCCAGGAAAATGCAATCAACCCACCCCTCTCACTCGTGTCTTACTTCTGTTACCTTGTGTTTGTGTGTGTGTGTGTGTGTGTGTACTCATATATTTGTTGTTGCAGGGGTCGAGTCATAGCTCTTGGCCTTGTCTCTACACTTATCGCTACTAGGTCTTCTCTCTCCCTGCTCCATGAGCTTAATCAAACCTCGTCTTAAAACTGTGTATGGTTCCTGCCTCCACTACGTCACTTTCCAGACTATTCCACTTCCTGACAAATCTGTGATTGAAAAAATACTTCCTAACATAGCTTTGACTCATCTGAGTCTTCAACTTCCAATTGTGACCCCTTGTTTCTGTGTCCCATCTCTGGAACATCCTGTCTCTGTCCACCTTGTCAATTTCTCGCAGAATTTTATGTGTGCCCGTTTTCTTGCGTATATGTTATTGATTTATTTTGGAACAGCAAAATAAATTTTAATCGAATGGCTTGATTGTTTATTTTTAATACAAGGTTGTCTTGAGACGCCATTGTCTTACTCTCTTTACCGAGACCCTTTCAGATCGGTGCTTTGAAGCTGCTGAAGTTTTCTTGATCTGAGGAAATGGAGCGGTCCTGCCCTTCTTCGGATCAAACCTGATTACCGACCATTCAGCAGGCGTCTCACGCCTGCTGAATTACTTAATGATATTAATGATATTCCATTACTTAAAGATATTAATCATCAGTACCGGTTGACATCACAGTTCAGTACATTTGTATTTATAAGAAATATTTTCCTCTTACGCTAATTTTTTAACATCATGCATTATCTAATATATATTGAATTTCCTGAGGTTCTCACAACTGTTCGTGTATTGTATTTACTTCCGTTGTGTATGGTAAGAAGAGTCTATTTTGTTCTTTGATATAGCTAATATTATTCATTTTTCCTTAAAACAGATATCTTCTGCATCTATTTTGAATTATCTACTTCAAATCTGATCTTTAAACAGATTATGTCACCAGAATAAATCGCAAACAATACATAAGCTTTATCTTGAAACAGATTAGTTCACTAGTATTTATCTTAATGCATATTTATGCAAATACACTTAACATAACAAATGTCATTATCTTACATCATCTTCTATAAACTATAGCATGGAATAAACTATGCCAACTGCATCTATCTTGAATTACCTCATGCCAACTAAATTTGGCTAACTAAAATATCATCACACGGCAGTAATATGCAGTTAAAAAAAATATATCAATTCTATTTAGCTGAACCCAGCAAAATTTACCATACAAATCAAATTATACAAATTACATGAAGTGTGAGAAGCTTTCAATGCCCAACTAAAACTAGCTAAATCATATAAAACAAACTGCATCTAGTGTTAAAAATGCAGCATAAGGCGGAGAACATGGATGCTGTTATGCCGTCCTCTCAGTGGGATTCTGCCGTGCCAAGACCGACCCGGCGCGTCATGACGCGCCGGGTCTTCCAGTAAAAGGTCTTCCAGTGATCAGTACAGTTTCTTCATCGGTGCATCGGTAGTCTTCCGCTCAGTACACGGAAGATTAGGATTCTTGTTCTAATCTGTACGACGATTGTTTATACGGGATTGATGTAGAAGGTAAGTGTAATATGAAAAATAAAAGGGAAGGGTATTATCAAACTAATACAGCCTATTACGTTTACATATATTATAGGAATTGAATAAGTGAACAAACGTTTATTATAAAACATATACATTCGCCTTCATTTATTCAACTCCTATGCCAGAAGTATGCAGGAATCGCAGCTCCAATGATCTTCCTTCACCAGATAAAAGGGGTCTCAAGAATAGAGCTTCTGTCTGAGATCGAACCGCGAAGATTCCACGCACTCTTTGTTTTACTGTCTATCAGTGTGGAACTGTTGTTACACATGTGAATGCGTTTCAGCATATAGGTGTGCTTCCCAGGCTTGTAAATATATAACATGATAATCATTCACTTTCTTTGTATGTGGCTCTTTATGGAAGGTAGTTTGATGCTAGTGAAGAGTTTTTCTTCTGAGGAATTAGAAGTACTCTTCCGTTCCTTGAACCAAACTTAAGTCCCTCCCATTCTCCTATGAATATAATAATAATAATAATAATAATAATAATAATAATAATAATAATAATAATAATAATAATAATAATTAATAATAATAATAATAATAATAATAATAATAATAATAATAATAATAATAATAATAATAGTAAGAGACTCATTCACAAGTAAGATAATAACAATTGATTCCACGTCGTTAATACATCATTTTTTCTTAATTTTTCCTGTAGCAGATTGATCGAAATTCCAGTAACATAATGGGAAAATTTATCAACTATTGGCTACACTGTAGTGAGTAATGGTAATGATCAGCAAACACTGAATATTTCGTTTCTGCAGACTCTGTTGACTCGAACGGGCTCTAGATTTATATTTCACAAGCCGTGAATGATGTGCGTGTACTCAGTGAGATGTACTCACTGAACTGTACTCGCTGAATTGTGTTTCCGCAAGTAGAGACTTAGCTCATGGCCCACTTCCTAGATAGACTTTCTTTCATCGTCATTACTCATTTCGGGTCTGTTGGGCCATAGTACATCCACCACTGCCTCATCTAAGTCATTCCACTTCTAATCGCCTTGAGACTTAAGAAATACTTCCTTTCGTACACATGGATCATCTATGTTTTCAGTTATTTGCTTCCTATACATCCTGATCATCTTAATCCAAAGAGTCTGTATATCGTAATTATGTCTCCCCATATCCTCTCAGCTAAGATCGTCAAGTTTAGTTCCTTCATTCTCTACTCATAGTGCATTCCTCTTAATTCTATAAGTAGCCTGATTTCAAACCTTTGGACCTTATCGAGCTTCAAGTGAATGATCAGGTGTGAGCTTCATGTGTGTGCGTACTCACCTAATTGTGGTTCCAAAGGGTCGAAACTCAGCTCCTGGCCCCTCCACTTCATTGGTCGCCACTAGGTCCTACTACTAGGTGTGTGTGTGTGTACTCACCTATTTGTACTCACCTATTTGTGGTTGCAGGGGTCGATTCACAGCTCCTGGCCCCGCCTCTTCGCTGATTGCTATTAGGTCCTCTCTTTCCCTGCCCCATGAGCTCAATCATACCTCGCCTTAAAACTATGTATGGTTCCCGCCTCCACTACGTCACTTTCTAGGCTATTCCACGGCCTGACAACTCTATGACTGAAGAAATACTTCCTAACATCCCTTTGATTCATCTGAGTCTTCAACTTCCAATTGTGACCTCTTGTGTCTGTGTCCCTTCTCTGGAACATCCCGTCTTTGTCCACCTTGTCTATTCAGCACAGTATTTTATATGTCGTTATCATGTCTCCCCTGACCCTCGTGTCCTCCAGTGTCGTCAGGCCGATTTCCCTCAACCTTTCTTCGTAGGACAATCCCCATAGCTCTGGGACTAGTCTTGTTGCAAACCTTTGCACTTTCTCTAATTTCTTGACGTGCTTGACTAGGTGTGGATTCCAAACTGGTGCTGCATACTCCAGTATGGGCCTGACGTAAATGGTATACAGAGTCTTAAACGAATAATTATTGAGGTATCGGAACGCTATCCGTAGGTTTGCCAGGCGCCCGTATGCTGCAGCAGTTATCTGATTGATGTGAGCCTCAGGAGATATGCTCGGTGTTATACTCACCCCCAGATCTTTTTCCTTGAGTGAGGTTTGCAGTCTTTGGCCACCTAAACTATATTGTGTCTGCGGTCTTCTTTGCCCTTCCCCAATCTTCATGACTTTGCATTTAGCAGGGTTAAATTCAAGGAGCCAGTTGCTGGACCAGGCTTGTAGCCTGTCCAGGTCTCTTTGTAGTCCTGCCTGATCCTCATCCGATTTGATTCTTCTCATTAACTTCGCATCATCTGCAAACAAGGACACTTCTAAGTCTATCCCTTCCGTTATGTCGTTCACATATACCAAGAACAGCACAGGTCCTAGGACTGACCCCTGTGGAACCCCGCTTGTCACAGGCGCCCACTCTGGTACCTCGTTGCGTACCATGACTCGTTGTTGCCTCCCTGCCAGATATTCTCTGATCCATTGCAGTGCCTTTCCTGTTATGTGTGCCTGATCCTCTAGCTTTTGCAGTAACCTCTTGTGAGGAACTGTGTCGAAGGCCTTCTTGCAGTCCAAAAATATGCAGTCGATCCACCCCTCTCTCTCTTGTCTTACTTCTGTCACCTTGTAATAAAACTCTAGTAGGTTTGTGACACAGGATTTTCCTTCCCTGAAACCGTGCTGGTTGTCAATTATACACTTGTTTCTTTCCAGGTGCCCCACCACTCTCCTCCTGATGATCTCCATGACCTTGCATACTATACACGTTAGTGATACAGGTCTGTAGTTTAGTGCCTCATGTCTGTCTCCCTTTTTAAAAATTGAGACTACATTTGCCATTTTCCATACCTCAGGGAGTTGCCCAGTTTCAAATGATGTATTGAAGATCTTTGTTAATGGCTCACACAATATCTCTGCTCCCTCTTTAAGGACCCATGGAGAGATGTTGTCTGGTCCCACCGCCTTTGAGGTGTCAAGTTCGCATAGCAGCTTCTTCACCTCCTCCTTGGTTATATGTACCTCATCCAGCACTTGCTGGTGTGCCCCCCTGTTCTGATTTCCTGGAGTCCTACTGGTTTCCACTGTAAATACCTCTTTAAATCTTGTGTTGAGCTCCTGACATACCTCTTGGTCGTTTCTTGTGAATTCCCCATCACCCTTCCTCAGTCTGATTACCTGGTCCTTGACTGTTGTTTTCCTCCTGATGTGGCTATACAACAGCTTCGGGTCAGTCTTTACTTTTGATGCTATGTCATTTTCATATTGTCTCTGAGCCTCCCTTCTTATCTGTGCATATTCGCTTCTGGCTCTTCGGCTGATTTCTTTATTTTCCTGAGTTCTCTGTATTCTGTACCTTTTCCATTCTCTAGTACACCTAGTTTTTGCCTCCCTACACCTTTGGGTGAACCAAGGACTCGTTCTGTTCTTCCCATTATTTCTGTTTCCCTTGGGAACAAACCTCTCATCTGCCTCCTTGCATTTTGTTGCTACATATTCCATCATTTCTTGTACTGGTTTTCCTGTCAGTTCCCTTTCCCACTGAATGTATTGAAGGAAGTTCCTCATGCCTGAGTAGTTCCCCCTTTTGTAGTTTGGTTTTTCCCAGCCTATTCCTCCTGCTCTCTCCACTTGGAGCTCAACTATGTAGTCGAAGCACAGAACCACATGATCACTAGCTCCCAGGGGCCTTTCATACATGATACCCTCGATGTCCGAACTACTCATGGTGAATACAAGGTCCAGCCTTGCTGGTTCATCCTCTCCTCTCTCTCTGGTAGTGTCTCTAACATGTTGATGCATGAGGTTTTCCAGTACCACATCCATCATCTTGGCTCTCCATGTTTCGGGACCCCATGCGGCTCCAGGTTTTCCCAGTCAATCTCCTTGTGATTGAAATCACCCATAACTAGTAACTTTGTTCCCCCGATGTGTGCTCTCCTGGCCACCTCGGCTAGTGTGTCGATCATTGCTCTGTTGCTCTCATCGTATTCTTCTCTTGGCCTCCTGCAGTTCTGTGGTGGGTTGTACATTACTGCAATTATCACATTATGTCCCTCAGACTGGATTGTTCCTACTATGTAGTCCCTTTCGCCCTTGCCATCCATTCCTTCCATTTTCTCAAAACCCCACTGGTTTTTAATGAGCAGTGCAATTCCTCCTCCCCCTCTCCTCCCTCTGTCTTTCCTGAGGATTTGATATCCGGATGGAAAGATTGAATTTATTATTATTCTGGTGAGTTTTGTTTCTGTGAGTGCTATTATGTCTGGGGATGTCTCTTTGATTCTTTCGTGCCACTCCTCATACTTGTTTGTTATTCCATCTGCATTTGTATACCACACCTTCGACTTCTTTTCTAAGACTGTGGTCTGGGAGGTATATTGGGGTTGGGGAAGTGGGAGACCTGGTAAGGAACTATGGGTTGTTGCTGTGGAGGTGGAGTTTGTAATGTAGTGGGTGGGGGCATTGGATGTGGCATGGGTGTTTTGATTTAGAGTGTTTGGTTGCACTGGGGTTGACCTGGTTGGGAGGCTTCTATAGGAGTTGTGAGGGAGGCTGTATTTGATCTTCTTCCTGGGTCTGGGATCTCCTGTCTGTCTTCTCCATCCCCTCTCTTTCCTCCTTTCGCCTTTGTACCATCTCTCTCAGTTTCTGCCTTTCTTCTTGTGTTCTGTCACGGTCGAGATACACCTTCCTGTATGCCGGCATGTCCCTTAATCGTGCTTTCTCCTGCGGGATCCTGGTCCGAGTCGCTTCTGTCTTGAAAGTCACTTTCACTGGCCGGGTTCTTTTTTTTACAAACCCCCCTATTCTCCGAAAATTTTCCAGCTGGGTCATGTCGTCTTCTCCTATTGCTTTCATGATGCTTTCAATTGCTTTATTTCCCCTTGTTTTCTTGCTTCATATGTTTCCCCTTCAACTTCCTTGAGCCCATACACAAAGACTGACCTCACCCTTTCATTCTCCCACTGCATATCCCTGTGTATCCCCTCATTTAATTTGGTTTCCTCCACTGCAGCTTTCCTTTCTTCAGTTTCACTGGCTAATGTACTTGGGCTCAGTGGCCTGTCATTTTCCCTATTCGGCTTTCCTTGGGCTCTTAGTTGTGGTTGCAGAGATCAAGTCACAGCTCCTGGCACCGCCTCTTCACTGGCCGCTACAGGATCACTCTCCCTGCACCATGAGATTTATCATACCTCTTCTTAAACCTATGAATGAATCCTGCCTCCACTACATCGCTTTCCAAACTATTCCTCTTCCTGTGACTGAAGAAATACTTCCTAACATCTCTGTGATTCATCTGAGTCTTCAACTTCCAACTGTGTCCCCCTGTTGCTGTGTCCCATCTCTGGAACATTCTGTCTCTGTCCACCTTGTCAATTCCTCTCAGTATTTTTTATGTCGTTATCATGTCACCCTGTCTCTCCTGTCCTCCAGTGTCGTTAGGTCGAATTCCCTTAACCTCTACTCGTAGGACATACCCCTTCGCTCTGGGACTAGTCTTGTTGCAAACCTTTGCACTTTCTCTAGTTTCTTTACGTCCTTGGCTAGATGTGGATTCCAAACTGGTGCCGCATACTCCAATATGGGCCTAACATACACAGTGTACAGGGTCCTGAACGATTCCTTATTAAGATGTCGGAATGCTGTTCTTAGGTTTGATAGGCGGTGATGTGCGCTTCATGAGATGTGCCTGGTGTTATACTCACCCCAAGATCTTTTTCCTTGAGTGAGGTTTGTAGTCTCTGTCCCCCTAGACTGTACTCCGTCTGCGGCCTTCTTTGCCCTTTCCCAATCTTCATGACTTTGCAATTGGTGGGGTTGAACTCCAGGAGCCAATTGTGTGTGTGTGTGTGTGTAGCTGTGTGTGTGTACTCACCTAGTTACTCACCTAGTTGAGGTTGCAGGGGTCGAGTCCAAGCTCCTGGCCCCGCCTCTTCACTGGTCGCCACTAGGTCACTCTCCCTGAACCATGAGCTTTATCGTACCTCTGCTTAAAGCTATGTATGGATGCTGACTCCACTACATCGCTTCCCAAACTATTCCACTTCCTGACTACTCTGTGGCTGAAGAAATACTTCCTAACATCCCTTTGATTCATCTGTGTCTTCAACTTCCAACTGTGTCCCCTTGTTACTGTGTCCAGTCTCTGGAACATCCTGTCTTTGTCCACCTTGTCAATTCCTCTCAGTATTTTGTAAGTCGTTATCATGTCCCCCCTATCTCTCCTGTCCTCCAGTGTCGTCAGGTTGATTTCCCTTAACCTCTCCTCATAGGACATACCTCTTAGCTCTGGGACTAGTCTTGTTGCAAACCTTTGCACTTTCTCTAGTTTCTTTACATGCTTGGCTAGGTGTGGGTTCCAAACTTGTGCCGCATACTCCAATACAGGCCTAACGTACACGGTGTATAGGGTCCTGAACGATTCCTTATTAAGATGTCGGAATGCTGTTCTGAGGTTTGCCAGGCGCCCATATGCTGCAGCAGTTATTTGGTTTATGTGCGCTTCAGGAGATGTGCCTGGTGTTATACTCACCCCAAGATCTTTTTCCTTGAGTGATGTTTGTAGTCTCTGGCCCCCTAGACTGTACTCCATCTGCGGTCTTCTTTGCCCTTCCCCAATCCTCATGACTTTGCACTTGGTGGGATTGAACTCCAGGAGCCAGTTGCTGGACCAGGTCTGCAGCCTCTCCAGATCCCTTTGTATTTCTGCCTGGTCTTCGATCGAATGAACTCTTCTCATCAACTTCACGTCATCTGCAAACAGTGACACCTCGGAGTTTATTCCTTCCGTTATGTCGTTCACAAATACCAGAAACAGCACTGGTCCTAGGACTGACTCCTGTGGGACCCCACTGGTCACAGGTGCCCACTCTGACACCTCGCCTCGTACCATTACTCGCTGCTGTCTTCCTGACAAGTATTCCCTGATCCATTGCAGTGCCTTCCCTGTTATTCCTGCTTGGTCCTCCAGTTTTTGCATTAATCTCTTGTGTGGTACTGTGTCAAACGCCTTCTTGCAGTCTAAGAAAATGCAATCCACCCACCCCTCTCTCTCTTCTCTTACTGCTGTCACCATGTCATAGAACTCCAGTAGGTTTGTGACACAGGATTTCCCGTCTCTGAAACCATGTTGTCTGCTGGTGATGAGATCATTCCTTTCTAGATGTTCCACCATTCTTCTCCTGACAATCTTTTCCATGATTTTGCATACTATACATGTCAGTGACACTGGTCTATAGTTTAGTGCTTCATGTCTGTCTCCTTTTTTAAAGATTGGTACCACATTTGTTGTCTTCCATGCCTCAGGCAATCTCCCTGTTTCGATAGATGTATTGAATATTGTTGTTAGGGGTACACATAGCGCCTCTGCTCCCTCTCTCAGGACCCATGGAGAGATGTTATCTGGCCCCATTGCCTTTGAGGTATCTAGCTCACTCAGAAGCCTCTTCAC
The DNA here is from genome assembly GCF_038502225.1 of Cherax quadricarinatus. NCBI lineage: Eukaryota > Metazoa > Arthropoda > Malacostraca > Decapoda > Parastacidae > Cherax > Cherax quadricarinatus. Next base: position 11,079,990 of record NC_091298.1, on the reverse strand, counting down.
TTCTTCCTCGGTTGTGTGTACTGTGTCCAGCACATGGTGGTGTACCCCACCTCTCCGTCTTTCTGGAGCCCCTTCTGTCTCCTCTGTGAACACTTCTTTGAATCTCTTGTTGAGTTCCTCACATACTTCACTGTCATTTCTTGTTGTCTCTCCTCCTTCCTTCCTTAGCCTGATTACCTGGTCTTTGACGGTTGTTTTCTTCCTGATGTGGCTGTATAACAGCTTCTGGTCAGATTTGGCTTTCACTGCTATGTCGTTTTCATATTGTCGTTGGGCCTCCCTTCTTATCTGTGCATATTCATTTCTGCCTCTACGACTGCTCTCCTCATTGTCCTTTGTCCTTTGTCTTCTATATTTCTTCCATTCCCTACCACACTTGATGTTTGCCTCCCTGCACCTTTGGGTGAACCATGGGCTCATCCTGGCTTTTTCATTATTCCTGTTACCCTTGGGTACAAACCTCTCCTCAGCTTCCTTGCACATTGTTGCTAAATATTTCATCATCTCTTTAACTGTCTTCACTGCCAGTTCTCTGTCCCACTGAACCCCGTTCAGGAAGTTCCTCATTCCCGTGTAGTCCCCTTTCTTGTAGTTTGGCTTCATTCGTCCTAGCCTTCCTGCTTCCCCCTCCACTTGTAGCTCTACTGTGTATTCGAAGCTTAAAACCACATGATCGCTGGCCCCAAGGGGTCTTTCATATGTGATCTCCTCAATATCTCCACTACTCAAGGTGAATACTAGGTCCAGTCTTGCTGGCTCATCCTCTCCTCTCTCTCTTGTAGTGTCCCTTACGTGTTGGTACATGACGTTTTCCAGTACCACCTCCATCATCTTAGCCCTCCATGTATCTTGGCCCCCATGTGGCTCCAAGTTCTCCCAATCGATCTCCTTGTGGTTAAAGTCACCCATGATCAGGAGCTTAGCCCTGCTTGCATGAGCTCTTCTGGCCACTGCAGCCAGTGTGTCAACCATCGCTCTATTGCTCTCGTTATACTCTTGCCTTGGCCTCCTGCTGTTCTGTGGTGGGTTATACATTACTGCAATTACCACCTTGGGACCTACAGAGTGAAGTGTTCCCTCTATGTAATCGCTTGTTTCTCCACTGTCTCAGAATGTGTGTGTGTGTGTGTGTGTGTGTGTGTGTGTGTGTGTGTGTGTGTGTGTGTGTGTGTGTGTGTGTGTGTGTGTGTGTACTCACCTAGTTGAGGTTGCGGGGGTCGAGTCCGAGCTCCTGGCCCCGCCTCTTCACTGATCGCTACTAGGTCACTCTCCCTGAGCCGTGAGCTTTATCATACCTCTGCTTAAAGCTATGTATGGATCCTGCCTCCACTACATCGCTTCCCAAACTATTCCACTTACTGACTACTCTGTGGCTGAAGAAATACTTCCTAACATCCCTGTGATTCATCTGTGTCTTCAGCTTCCAACTGTGTCCCCTTGTTACTGTGTCCAATCTCTGGAACATCCTGTCTTTGTCCACCTTGTCAATTCCTCTCAGTATTTTGTATGTCGTTATCATGTCCCCCCTATCTCTCCTGTCCTCCAGTGTCGTCAGGTTGATTTCCCTTAACCTCTCCTCGTAGGACATACCTCTTAGCTCCGGGACTAGTCTTGTTGCAAACCTTTGCAGCCTGTCCAGTTCCCTTTGTAGTTCTGCCTGGTCTTCGATCGAGTGAATTCTTCTCATCAACTTCACGTCATCTGCAAACAGGGACACCTCAGAGTCTATTCCTTCCGTCATGTCGTTCACAAATACCAGAAACAGCACTGGTCCTAGGACTGACCCCTGTGGGACCCCGCTGGTCACAGGTGCCCACTCTGACACCTCGCCACGTACCATGACTCGCTGCTGTCTTCCTGACAAGTATTCCCTGATCCAATGTAGTGCCTTGCCTGGTATCCCTGCTTGGTCCTCCAGTTTTTGCACCAATCTCTTGTGTGGAACTGTGTCAAACGCCTTCTTGCAGTCCAAGAAAATGCAATCCACCCACCCCTCTCTCTCTTGTCTTACTGCTGTCACCATGTCATAGAACTCCAGTAGGTTTGTGACACAGGATTTCCCGTCCCTGAAACCATGTTGGCTGCTGTTGTGTGTGTGTGTGTGTGTGTGTGTGTGTGTGTGTGTGTGTGTGTGTGTGTGTGTGTGTGTGTATGTGTGGCTTCTGTGTGTGTAATTACATTAGTAATCTTTTTCATAAAAATATTCCAAGAGTTTTAACGCCTACTACTTCCACTTTTAATTGATTATATTGATCTAACACTTTGTTTGCGAGGGAAAAACTTTCTTATTTTCCTTCGGCTCCATCTTTTACCTCAGTTTACCAAGGTAGATTCTTCTTGTTGCAAGTATTATGAATTCTGTTTTATATATTCTTATATAACTTATTTGTTCATCAGCCAGAGTGGATATCTTTCATAATATAACCTTTTCTTCATTATTCATGTTAAACAGTAATTGGAGCCATTGTTAGGCTCTTCTTTCAATATTTTCAAGCTTATCCACATCTTTTATTAAGGTGTGGGCATCACACAGTTGTTGCATTTTTCAATTTCACTTCCGTGATCTTCCGGTGACACTTTTTCGCTAATATTACCTACTAGAATCTCACACAGTCTATATTCTTCATGTGGCCTGATTTCACTTTCTCCGATTATCCTTCACTCTATTTTCTTAATTTAACCAGGTCATCCTTCAGTGATTTACAATCAATTTTGTTGGTTATTTTACCCAAGATCTTTTCATCATATGCAAACCTATTTATATAATTTCCTATTCCTTTTGATAAGTCGTAGATATAAATTTAAGGCATCTGAGCAAGTATAAATCGTTTTGGTTTTCCAGTCGTAACATAAAACCACGAAAGTTATTTTTTCCACTTCTCTCAGTTCGGATTTTCCTTTCAAGCAGAAATTCCCTCATCCTCTGCAATAATTTTCCTTTTATTCCTCCTATATTTTGCAGTTTCCAAAACAGTTTTTTATGAGAACTCTGTTGAAAGCTTAAAGTTTTTGTAAATTCAATCAGTCCACACATTTCTTTCTTGTGGCAGAGTCGTAGTATCTGAATACATTTGATATATACATTAGTACTGGATATAGCACTAGAATTGATTTTCGAAAGGCCTACGAAGTTGCATCAAGCAGGTCTTTGGTTAAGAAATTATAACTGAATTAAGCTTCCATTAAAACAGTTTTCATTTTAATATGAATATTGGTTTAGGACTATATAAATTAGATTCATTTATAAATAATAAAATTTAGGAAAAATTTTATCCATGACAAATTGGAATAATAAAATTTGGGAAAAATTTAACCTATGTATGACTAGTCCTTGACCATCCCACCATGTGATGGGTGTAATGTTGAAGGTGACTGAGAGGTGATATCTCAGTCTTATTTAGCCTTCTGCTGTTCTATTATTATTACACATCCTTGATAATGTGAGAAATTACGAATGGGCTTGGAATTCTACAGTATTTGTTTTGCTTATTGTGATATAACCTGCTTACTGTAATCTTATTGTAATATTTCATTTACCTGAATTCGCAGACCAGGAACCGAATTGCTTACTAATAAGTTATGCTCTCCAAGTATTTTATCCACTTTCCTCTAATGACGTTTTCTAATTTAAATTTTACATTACATGTCAACGAAATTGGCCTGTAGCTTAAAGGGTCTTCCCTGTTAAAAATTTTTAAATATCTGTGTAATGTGTGCTATCGTCCACCTGCTTGCTACTATAATCTTGTAGTAAAACTCTCTCTCCTCCCCCCTTCCCCAAAGAAAGTTGATATTTTAACTCTTTTCAATATTCTTTTAACAGCCATGGTGATATCCAGCTCAATTATAATGTCATTTCTTGCACTTTAAGTATTTTCAATATCCTCAATTTCATCTTTCTTTACACATAAAATATCCTCTTTAAATACACTCTGAAATGTTCAGTTTAATTAATACTTTACATATTTCCTTATCAACAAAAACAAATTTGCCGTTATTCTTCATTTTTCTAGTTTATTTTCAGTGGGACCGAATTCATCAGGTTTCTTCTAATATACTGTGTCCCTTAGTCCTATTCTTTTCTGATATCTTTATTTATATTAAAATACGAAATATTTAAGATTATATTCATCTCACTAATTTTTCTTTTCTCTTTGTTTTAAATTGGTTTTTTTCCCTACTGTATTTTTTTCTTTGGCAATAAATCCCTTTTCTTCCTCGCTTAACTTTGCAGCAGTGTTTATGACGGTCTTTATTTTCATGTTATCATTTTATGAAACGTTTGGTACAATTTGTATAACCTAATAACCTTCTAATTTCTTAGCTTTCTCTAGCAATTCTACTTTATGCTTAGTCTGCAAGTTATTTTTTGTAGCTAGTTATCTTTCTCACAGTTTCCAACTCGACTGTATCCCACTGTATGCTCTTGAATGATAAAATCCCATAAGCATTTTAACATCTTATTTGTGTGTCATTCTTTAATTCTTTCTCTTCTTGATTTTATGTCTTTTCCTGCAGAGTTCAAAACGATAACTACTTCTCTCTGTCAAAAGTCTTCATCAAAAGATTAAAATTATTTGCAATGTTTTTTTTTTTTTTTACATTTTAAAACAATGATGCAATAAGATCACAGTAAACAGGTGATATCACAATATGCAAAACATCCACTGTGAAAAAATAGTGAAATTCCAAGACGTTTCTTGACTTCTCACATAATCAAGGAACTATCATAGTTCCTTGATAATGTAAGAAGGCACGAAAGAGCTTGGAATTTCACTATTTTTTCACAGTGGTGTTTTGCATTTTAAAGCAAATATCTGTTCCAGCAGTAATTTCCTTAACTTTAATTACATGCTCTCTGTCTTTTCTGTAATAATTGTGGCAAAACTATCTCTTATTTCACTTTTATAGTCTTCTAACTCATTCATTTCCTCAAAACTTGTTTTCCGATGTATTCTGAGACAGCTACACGTGCTGTCCTAGTTCTGTCTTGTCTTCTTTTGACAGCATAAGCATCTTCTATATGAGTTTCGTATTTCCTCCAGCTTTTATTTCACTCTCTGTGTCATCCTTTTTTTATAAACTTCTGTCCTATATCCAATCTTTTTATTATATCAGCTTGCTTTATTAGTGTTTTCTGCATTTATTGTACTGAACCTTCGCTTTTATTTTGGTTTTCAAAATTATATTTTTCTTATTTAATTTGTCTATCAATTATTCCCATCTTCCCTGATTCTCACTAAATTTTGTCAATTTGACCATCCATCCACTAGATTTGTTTTAACGTATGTTTTGATTCAGTGGGTTTAGCCATATTGTAAAGAAAGGCTACTACTCCTACTACTACTATTATCATTACTGCAAATATAATACTGTTACTTCTACCATTACTATTACTACTACTACTACTACTACTAATAATAATAATAATAAAAATAATAATAATAATTAATTATAATAAGAGGGAATTATATTTCAGTATACTAGTACCAACAAGAAAAAAAATCAAGATCAAAAGCAAAAACTGTTATTATTATTATTATTATTATTATTATTATTATTATTATTATTATTATTATTATTATTATTATTATTATTATTATTATTATTATTATTATTATTATTATTATTGCAATTTTTACCTGGTATACGGGTTAAACGATTCAACGATGTAGCAGAAAGATGTTAAATATTAATTTAAGTAATAATTACATCAGGGGTACGGAATATTAGCTATATAATTGAGGTTGGAGGTGGCTGTATCGAAAAAAAATCCACCATCAGGAAACCACTCTTGTGGGAAGCTATAGTCGTTATTTTATGATATCGTGCCTAAAAGGAATACATAGCATATTGTAATTACATTTTCAGGCACAAACCCTATTGGATATTTTCTCTGCTAACCAAATACTTCGTTACTATAGTGATAGTATATAAACACGATCCGAAATGTGGAGCCATTTCGAGGAATTTTACAGAAATTTGCTTTGCTAGATTATATTATTTTCCCCATTTGCCATGAGGCTTAAATGATTAAAAAAAAAGGAAAACAATACCAAATATCATATTTATGCCATAAGAATTTTCACACCCAGCTCAGGAAGAGAATTGATACTAAAGTAATAGGCTTCAAATCCTAATTGAGTTTCCGGAGGTTAATTATCTTGGGGAATTGGACATCAAGTGTGTATATCCTAATTTTCCCTGACTGGGACAAGGTCCTATCCCCCGTCCTTCCCACCCACACTACTCTCTTGTTTTATATCGCAAAACTGGATACAACAGCTATGTGCTGCTACCTTCTTATATGTTATAGTTACATAGCGGGAACAAAAGCTTGGTATGATTTTTCTGTCATATTCCATTACCCAGGATATGTTACACACTGTTGAAATCTGTTAGCCTGAGTTAGGAGACTTCAATAGGGCAATGAGGATATCGTCAAGTATTCCATTAAGGGTTCAGGAGATAAGGGATCTCCAAATATTGCGTTCCAGCAGATCTGGAGGTGGTGGGTGGGTGGGTGAACTGAAGACATTACCCTTCAGCTATGCTTTCTGTGGCTCCTTTTTTCAGGAAGGATGAGAGTGGTTCCTTGATGCTGGTAAAGGACTAATTATCAATAGAATTGCAGTTACTCTTTCCTCATCGTTGGATCATACCTCATTACCTAACATTCCCAAGGAGGCTCATGTCATTCAGAATTATAGTTCACAGAATTAAAGCATTCAGAATTATTTTACGAAGAATGATAATATTCAGAAATGTGACATTCAAAATTGTGACATTTGGCATTCTGTCATTATTATTAAGACATTCCTAATTATTGATTTTAGAATTATGAAAATCAACTTTAAAGCATTAAGCATTTGGCCACCCAGAATTTTGGCACTCAGCATTGCAGTAGTTTTGTATCCATGGCACTCTCTGCCTAAGCAGAGAGTGCCAAAAATTGCCTCAGGTTACAAGCTTTCACACTAATTTTCATAATTTTCATAATCGCTACATACTTCCAGATGCGCTAATGTTTCCTCTTTTCTTTAAAAGACATAATTATTTTTCTGGACAGTTTCATCGTATGGAATTTACTGTAGTTATTATATTTATGGGGAAGCGCTAAATTGGTAGGGGTCATACAGTACCTGAAGAAAGGAAACAAACAGGTTGGATCAGAGAAGGGGAGATTGCCTCTAATATATTTCCTCAAGAGTGTTAACAAGTATCAAGGCACCTGTCTGCCTTGAAGGGTTATTGAAAAAGAAATCACCATGATTCCCCGGTATGCTTTTGCATTTGTCATAGAATCCATTTAGTTTATCAAGAATTATCAGCACTCTCATATACATGTGAACAATTTGCAGTTATTTGGACTAGCGTCTAGTGCCTGCACTCATGTTCTGCTGTGCATATAAGGTGTTTAACATCAGAAAGCATCACAAGTGAATTTGAGGTTGCAAGAGCTGTGAACTTTTGCAATGTCCAAATTTGCGTTTAGTCTAAAACTTGATGACTACAAGCAGCAATAGCGGATTAAATTTCTTTTAAATACCCCAGTAATTTCGTTTCTCCTTTCCCGTAGGTCAGAATTAATATTCTTTAAGCGTGGGGGAAATAATGAAGAGTGTAAGAAGGATGATGGTAAAGGGTCCAACCCAGGTGGAAGAAAAGTGCAAAATAATTGAGCTGGAAACATAAGGGTGTAAAAGGAATGTTGTAAGAAGCTCTTAAGGAAGTGGACAAAACTTCAGTATATTCTCAGACATCCCACCCTTCACAACAGGCCTTACAGCAACTTACGACATTTATAATAATAATAATAATAATAATAATAATAATAATAATATTATTATTATTATTATTATTATTATTATTATTATTATTATTATTATTATTATTATTATTATTATTATTACAGGTAATATATTATTTATTAGATTTTTATCTACTCTATGTTATAAACATAAATGCATAAATATTTATTCACAATGATTTAGTTCACAAATTATATTTACATTACACAGCAAAGTCCACAGTGTGTTGATATATTTAAAGTAATAATTTACGTAAACAATATTTTGAAAAAAATGAAGGTTTTAAGACGGGAAGTATATTATATTATAACCTATAATGCAGATAAGTTATCAGTTGCTAATTGCTGGATTTGAAGTTTAAATTTAAAAGTTAGAAAATCAGAAAGTTATTCCATATAAGGAGATGAAAGCATTAAATGAGGATGATTAAGATACCTATTGTTGTGATGATAATCTGTGCTCTTTTATAATTGGCAATCCTTTCAGCAAAATTATATCCTTATTTGATAAAGAATAATTGCAAATTAATTAATTTGTTGATTATTATGAATTCATTATTGCTTAAGTTGCCCTCGGAGTTGGTAACATCTAGTAATAAGCTGATGATTGTTAGAAAAAGAAATGAATAATCATTAAAAAATCAATTAATATATAAATATACTCGCGACCACAAATGCACAAGCATAAACACGCACGTGAGCGCGCGTACACACACACACACACACACACACACACACACACACACACACACACACACACACACACACACACACACACACACACACACACACACACACACACACACACACACACACACACACACAGGAAAGATAGGGGGGACATGATAACGACATACAAAATACTGAGAGGAATTGACAAGGTGGACAAAGACAGGATGTTCCAGACATTGGACACAGTAACAAGGGGACACAGTTGGAAGTTGAAGACTCAGAAGTGTCACAGAGATGTTAGGAAGTATTTCTTCAGCCACAGAGTAGTCAGTAAGTGGAATAGTTTGGGAAGCCATGTAGTGGAGGCAGGATCCATACATAGCTTTAAGCAGAGATATGATAAAGCTCACGGTTCAGGGAGAGTGACCTAGTAGCGATCAGTGAAGAGGCGGGGCCAGGAGCTCGGACTCGACCCCCGCAACCTCAACTAGGTGAGTACAACTAGGTGAGTACACACACACACACACACACACACACACACACACACACACACACACACACACACACACACACACACACACACACACACACACACACACACACACACACACACACACACACACACACACACACATATACACACACACACACACACACACACACATACACACACAGAAGTTCCATTATTAAGTTATCAGAATTTAACATGAAAATATATTAAAATTATCTTAAAGACATATTGATGTTTTGAGCACATGAACATATATTACGTACATTTCATATATTACGTACATTTCATATATTAAGTACATTTCATATATTAC
>NC_091298.1:11030684-11058184 GCF_038502225.1 Cherax quadricarinatus | reverse complement strand
ACAAGAGAGAGAGGGGTGGGTGGATTGCATTTTCTTGGACTGCAAGAAGGCGTTTGACACAGTTCCCCACAAGAGATTGGTGCAAAAACTGGAGGACCAAGCAGGGATAACAGGGAAGGCACTACAATGGATCAGGGAATACTTGTCAGGAAGACAGCAGCGAGTCATGGTACGTGGCGAGGTGTCAGAGTGGGCACCTGTGACCAGCGGGGTCCCGCAGGGGTCAGTCCTAGGACCAGTGCTGTTTCTGGTATTTGTGAACGACATGACGGAAGGAATAGACTCTGAGGTGTCCCTGTTTGCAGATGACGTGAAGTTGATGAGAAGAATACACTCGATCGAAGACCAGGCAGAACTACAAAGGGATCTGGACAGGCTGCAGACCTGGTCCAGCAATTGGCTCCTGGAGTTCAATCCCACCAAGTGCAAAGTCATGAAGATTGGGGAAGGGCAAAGAAGGCCGCAGACGGAGTACAGTCTAGGGGGTCAGAGACTACAAACCTCACTCAAGGAAAAAGATCTTGGGGTGAGTATAACACCAGGCACATCTCCTGAAGCGCACATCAACCAAATAACTGCTGCAGCATATGGGCGCCTAGCAAACCTCAGAACAGCATTCCGACATCTTAATAAGGAATCGTTCAGGACCCTGTACACCGTATACGTTAGGCCCATATTGGAGTATGCGGCACCAGTTTGGAACCCACACCTAGCCAAGCACGTAAAGAAACTAGAGAAAGTGCAAAGGTTTGCAACAAGACTAGTCCCAGAGCTAAGAGGTATGTCCTACGAGGAGAGGTTAAGGGAAATCAACCTGACGACACTGGAGGACAGGAGAGATAGGGGGGACATGATAACGACATACAAAATACTGAGGGGAATTGACAAGGTGGACAAAGACAGGATGTTCCAGAGTTTGGACACAGCAACAAGGGGACACAGTTGGAAGCTAAAGACACAGATGAATCACAGAGATGTTAGGAAGTATTTCTTCAGCCACAGAGTAGTCAGTAAGTGGAATAGTTTGGGAAGCGATGTAGTGGAGGCAGGATCCATACATAGCTTTAAGCAGAGGTATGATAAAGCTCACGGCTCGGGGAGAGTGACCTAGTAGCGATCAGTGAAGAGGCGGGGCCAGGAGCTCGGACTCGACCCCCGCAACCTCAACTAGGTGAGTACAACTAGGTGAGTACACACACACACACACACACACACACACACACCTGGCAAATCTGAGAACAGCGTTCCGATACTAAGGAATCGTTCAAGACACTGTACACCGTGTACGTCAGGCCCATACTGGAGTATGCAGCACTTGTCTGGAACCCGCACTTAATTAAACGCGTCAAGAAATCAGAGAAAGTGCTAAGGTTTGCTACAAGGTTAGTTCCAAAGCTAAGGGAGATGTCCTATGAAGAAAGGTTAAAGGAAATCCGACTGGCGACACTGGAGGACAGAAGGGTTAGGGGAGACATGATAACGACATACAAAATACTGCGTGGAATAGACAAGGTGGAGAGAGACAGGATGTTCCAAAGAGGGGACACAGAAACAAGGGGTCACAATTGGAAGTTGCAGAATCAAAGGGATGCTAGGAATTATTTCTGCAGTCATAGAGTAGTCAGAAAGTGGAATAGCCTAGAAAGTGAGGTAGTGGAGGCAAGAACCATACATAGCTTTAAGATGAGGTATCATAAAGCTCATGGAGCGGGGAGAAAGTGGAACTAGTAGCTCTCATTGAAGAGTCTCGACCTTTGCAATCACAATTAGGTGAGTACACACACACACCCACACACCCACACACACACACACACACACACACACATACATACACAGACACACACACATACATACACAGACACACACACATACACACACGCACATATATATATCTAGATATATATATATATATATATATATATATATATATATTTATATATATATATATGTATACGTATATGATTGTATATGTATATATATATATATATATATATATATATATATATATATATATATATATATATATATATATATATATATATATATATATATATATGTATATATATATATATATATATATATATATATATATATATATACATAAACATATATATATATATATATATGTGCGTGTGTGTATGTATGTGTATATGTATGTATGCAATAAGATCACAGTAAACAGGTGATTTCAGAATATGCAAAACAAACACTCTGAAAGAATAGAGAAATTCCAAGCGCTTTCGTGACTACTCACATTATCAAGGAACTATTCTTTCAGAGTGGTTGTTTTGCATATGTATGTATGTATAAGTAGTAGGTTGGTAGACAGCAACCACCCAGGGAGGTACTACCGTCCTGCCAAGTGAGTGTAAAACGAAAGCCTGTAATTGTTTTACATGATGGTAGGATTGCTGGTGTCCTTTTTTCTGTCTCATGAACATGCAAGATTTCAGGTACGTCTTGCTACTTCTACTTACACTTAGGTCACACTACACATACATGTACAAGCATATATATACACAAACCTCTAGGTTTTCTTCTATTTTCTTTCTAGTTCTTATTCTTGTTTATTTCCTCTTATCTCCATGGGGAAGTGGAACAGAATTCTTCTTCCGTAAGCCATGCGTGTTGTAAGAAGCGACTTATAAAATGCCGGGAGCAAGGGACTAGTAACCTCTTCTCCTGTATATATTACTAAATGTAAAAGGAGAAACTTTCGTTTTTCCATTTGGGCCACCCCGCCTCGGTGGGATACGGCCGGTGTGTTGGAAGATATATATATATATATATATATATATATATATATATATATATATATATATATATATATATATATATAGCTAAAATAATATCTGTTGGTTTTAGTGGAGTTATATGACTTTTGTTTTTTAGTCTTGGTCCAACATTAAAACCTTTATATTATTATAATTAAAAAAACAAGTGATCAAACTTTCTGCAAAAGAATTTTCTGGAAGATTATTGTTTAAGATATTTCAGTATATGTATGTATATATTACTCTCAGAGGTCACTTTATTAGCTGACAGAAGTGTTATAAGTATATTCGTTACCACACTAAGCTCAGAACTGTCTGTTTCCATTAAATTCATTTATATATACAGTACAATGATCACATCCTGAAGATAGGACCCATCCAAAATTTACATTCATATTCATTCTCTCCGATTTATCATGCTCTCATATGCTTCCTTTTTCTCTATGCCTTTTTCATACCCTTCTAACTTTTTTCCTTCACCATCTTTCATAAATCTCAGATTTAATAAACCCCTTAATCAACCTAACTTGTTCATTTTTTCTACAGTATAAAACAGTACCGTCATCTTTTTTACTATCTGGATAATAAATGTCAAAAGATATTGTTAATTCCGTGTAATATTATTTTTCTCCTAAATCTCTTCAAAATATTTACACTACAGTCTTAACATCAACACAACATTTCACTGCGTCCAGCCTACTGGTTGCAAAGTTTTTAACTCATTCAAAAAGCTTCGATCCCTTTATGCTTTATTATATTCTAGTTTTACATCCAATAAAGAACTTATTTCCGTAGATTTCTCAACAACTCCATATTTTTTTTCTTTCACTAATCTATTCTGTGGTTTGCATCAACTTTCATAAACCTATCCGCCTCTGATCTTCTAAGTTCTTATACTTCTTCTAACTCCAATTACCATGTTTTTTTCTGTGTTCACTTTCAACTTAACTGTTTTACACACTCTACCAACCATCTCCAACTTAACTGTTTTACACACTCTACCAACCGTCTCCAACTTAACTGTTTTACACACTCTACCAACCGTCTCCAACTTAACTGTTTTACACACTCTACCAACCATCTCCAACTTAACTGTTTTACACACTCTACCAACCATCTCCAACTTAACTGTTTTACACACTCTACCAACCATCTCCAACTTAACTGTTTTACACACTCTACCAACCATCTCCAACTTAACTGTTTTACACACTCTACCAACCATCTCCAACTTAACTGTTTTACACACTCTACCAACCATCTCCAACTTAACTGTTTTACACACTCTACCAACCATCTCCAACTTAACTGTTTTACACACTCTACCAACCGTCTCCAACTTAACTGTTTTACACACTCTACCAACCATCTCCAACTTAACTGTTTTACACACTCTACCAACCGTTTTACACACTCTACCAACCATCTCCAACTTAACTGTTTTACACACTCTACCAACCATCTCCAACTTAACTGTTTTACACACCCTACCAACCATCTCCAACTTAACTGTTTTACACTTCCAACCGTCTCCAACTTAACTGTTTTACACACTCTACCAACCATCTCCAACTTAACTGTTTTACACACTCTACCAACCATCTCCAACTTAACTGTTTTACAAACTCTACCAACCATCTCCAACTTAACTGTTTTACACACTCTACCAACCATCTCCAACTTAACTGTTTTACACACTCTACCAACCATCTCCAACTTAACTGTTTTACAAACTCTACCAACCATCTCCAACTTAACTGTTTTACACACTCTACCAACCGTCTCCAACTTAACTGTTTTACAAACTCTACCAACCATCTCCAACTTAACTGTTTTACACACTCTACCAACCGTCTCCAACTTAACTGTTTTACAAACTCTACCAACCATCTCCAACTTAACTGTTTTACACACTCTACCAACCATCTCCAACTTAACTGTTTTACACACTCTACCAACCATCTCCAACTTAACTGTTTTACAAACTCTACCAACCGTCTCCAACTTAACTGTTTTACAAACTCTACCAACCATCTCCAACTTAACTGTTTTACAAACTCTACCAACCATCTCCAACTTAACTGTTTTACACACCCTACCAACCATCTCCAACTTAACTGTTTTACACACTCTACCAACCATCTCCAACTTAACTGTTTTACACACTCTACCAACCGTCTCCAACTTAACTGTTTTACAAACTCTACCAACCATCTCCAACTTAACTGTTTTACACACTCTACCAACCGTCTCCAACTTAACTGTTTTACAAACTCTACCAACCATCTCCAACTTAACTGTTTTACACACTCTACCAACCATCTCCAACTTAACTGTTTTACACACTCTACCAACCATCTCCAACTTAACTGTTTTACAAACTCTACCAACCGTCTCCAACTTAACTGTTTTACAAACTCTACCAACCATCTCCAACTTAACTGTTTTACAAACTCTACCAACCATCTCCAACTTAACTGTTTTACAAACTCTACCAACCATCTCCAACTTAACTGTTTTACAAACTCTACCAACCATCTCCAACTTAACTGTTTTACACACCCTACCAACCATCTCCAACTTAACTGTTTTACACACTCTACCAACCATCTCCAACTTAACTGTTTTACACACTCTACCAACCATCTCCAACTTAACTGTTTTACACACTCTACCAACCATCTCCAACTTAACTGTTTTACACACTCTACCAACCATCTCCAACTTAACTGTTTTACACACTCTACCAACCGTCTCCAACTTAACTGTTTTACACACTCTACCAACCATCTCCAACTTAACTGTTTTACACACTCTACCAACCGTCTCCAACTTAACTGTTTTACACACTCTACCAACCATCTCCAACTTAACTGTTTTACACACTCTACCAACCGTCTCCAACTTAACTGTTTTACACTTCCAACCGTCTCCAACTTAACTGTTTTACACACCCTACCAACCGTCTCCAACAACTTTAGTACTAGCTTCCCTTAACCTAATAAGGGTAATTCATCGTCAAACACCAGTGTGGTAACAATATTTCATATAATATATAAAAATTAATTATATCACATTTTCTCGTTTATGTGCTTTAGGCATTTTCGGGATTTTTTTTTTTTCAATTAAAGTTAAGAAATATATGGCTCAAAAGCAGGTATGATATAAATCTGATCATTTCTCATTTAATATTCAGCTATTTACACATCAGCATTTACAAAAAATATTGAACAACTACAGTGACATCACACATCTCAAGTCTATAATCCGCTAACCAGAGCAAAAATCAGAAAAAAATCTTGCAAGATTCACTAACTTACCAGTTGTTCAATACGATCGAGACACCAGCAGCAAAGCTACATAATGGCAACAATTAACTATCCTCACTTACTTAAGTACAACTTTTGTGTTTCAACGTAAATACTTGATTCACAGTCATACATTGTCTTACAAGTCTTTTTCAGTCATTTCTCCCATACACTTCATTTGGTATCCACAACGGACATATTCTCCTTTGTTCTTTCTTGTCTCCTTTACGAAGAGATTACATAAGGTCTCTACTAATTCTTGGTTTCCTCTCCTTATCTTAAGCGAATAATGAAGAAATCGTCAACTATTTCAGCATCTTATCTCCATCTGGTTTCAATTTTTCCAGCCTTAATCCAATCCAACTACACGAATTTTTCTTTTTTCAACCTATTTAGTGTATCCCTCAAATCATACTCACGTATAGCTCATTCCTCATTTTATTTTTTTATTTCTCTTTGTTCCATTCATGAAACTGAAGCTTGTATGTTCGTAGAAGGAGCCAGTAGGCTTGCTGCAGTGCTCTTTCTTTCTTTTGTTCTAACATCTAACATCTCAAAATGTTCTCTTCAATACTATATCAATCTTTTTTTCATCCAACATCACGCCACTTTCATTTTATTCTCTGGTTTTTCACCTTTTTAATCCTAAAGAGAGAGGAACTTTGATTCCGGTGAAGGGCTCTTGAGCCAAGGGACCGAATTTATCCTCCTCTTCCTTTGATCAAACCTAAATGCCTCCTCTTCCCCAGGCGCTATATGACCTCTTAATGTTTCAGAACTTTCCTTAATTAAAATAAAAATAATCCTAATTAATCTCTCAGAACCTCTCCTTTATTCTCATCCAGACTTTCTAAAAATTCCCAGCTCTTTCTTTTATTTGCTTTTTCTCCATGTTTTCCCTATTAGCTCTTTACTTTCTATTGTCCAGTTTTTTCATATGCCAACGCTGTCTCCTTGACTACCATTTTTATCTCTCAATTTAACCATTCTTTCTACTTCTCATATTTAAATAATACTTCCAGGTGGACACCCTCAGCATGTTATTTATCAGTAGTATTCATTATTGAGAAGATGATGAATTAGACACATGTGTAACATCTGGGTATGTTGTAGATAATTCGTCAATACAATACATGGACATTTTAAAAAATATACAGAAATAGTGGGAGATGAGATAATCAGTCCTTCAGCCTCAGAGCAGTAGTCTTGAAGAAACGTCTACAAGTAAAGATACCCAGTTGCTGCACATGTGTCTAATTCATAACTCTCAGCATCAAGAAACGTTTACAAGATACCCAGTTGTTGCACATGTGTCTAATTCATAACTCTCAGCATCAAGAAACGTTTACAAGATACCCAGTTGCTGCACATGTGTCTAATTCATAACTCTCAGCATCAAGAAACGTTTACAAGATACCCAGTTGTTGCACATGTGTCTAATTCATAACTCTCAGCATCAAGAAACGTTTACAAGATACCCAGTTGCTGCACATGTGTCTAATTCATAACTCTCAGCATCAAGAAACGTTTACAAGATACCCAGTTGCTGCACATGTGTCTAATTCATAACTCTCATCATGACACAACTGTTTACCATTCTTCAGAACACTAATGTTCGCAATGACGTCAATATTGGAATTACAGTATTAAAGTTCTTGAGCTCTCCATATATTTCTGAATTGATTTTACGAATGGTGTGTAGGATGTATGCAGTGTTGTTATATATGTGTACAGCGTTTTGTTATGTATGTGTACAATATTCTGAATGTCTCTTTGTCCAGATTTCTGAAGGAAATTCTTGTATATATCAGGCTTGTATACGTTGATGATGTGACCTTATGTGTATGTCTCTCTCCCGGACAAGGTCATTGTAATGCTTTCTTCTGAGTCCTTTTTCCTGACTTGTCAGAGGTAGGCCTATCCATCGTTTCAATGATTCGCTGGAGGTAGGCGTTTCTTCTTCCTGTATCAGTAACCAGAACAGGCAGGCCTATACCCTTCCTGTGTCAGTGAAAAGTAGAATTAGGCTTATATTGTGTCACTGACTCACTGGAGACAAGCCTATCTTCTGTAGCAGTGACGAGCTAGAGGTAGGTCTATCCTATCCCTACGTCAGTGATCAGCTAGAGGTGGGCCTATCCTCTCCCTGTGTCAGTGACCAGCTAGAGGTAGGACTATGTTCTCCCTATGACAGTGACCAACTAGAGGGATGGCTATTCTCGCCCTGTATTTCTAACTAACTAGATATAACTCTAGGCTCTTCCTGTCTCTAACCTGTCTCTTCCTGTCTCTTTGTGTTAGTAGCCCGTTAGAGGTAGGCCTCTGATTTCCCTATATCTGTTATTCGCTGGAGGGAGGTTTGTCCTGAACCGTGAGTATCTACAAGCATTCTGACGCATACAGCTGCCTGGCACGGGGATCAACTTATAGACCAAGACACTGGTTGCTGAGCAAGCTTTTACTAAGGCAACGCTTTGCTCTGTGAGAAGTGTCGTTATACTAGTCGTTATACTAGAAGTGGCTTTATACTAGTCGGCATTGCGGTATTTTATCCAGGGAGTAGACTTTATGGTCTGTTATCATCTTGCTTAGCCCAGGTAAGAATAGACTTAGTTCATTTCTTATCTCGCCTCGATGTATTGCCCTCCTACTCGCGTTGAAGTTAACTAAGAATTCAAATAAGTCTCTGTGCACCTAATTTTTTTTGTTGTTGTTGTTGCTAGGTACGGGGGGCGAGAGAGATGCAACCCATTTGTATATCTTCTCTTCTTAGATATGTCCTGAAGCTGTGTACTCAACACTCGGTTACACGCTCCACACTGAGATATGCGTTATATCTACGAACTCCTCAATAAGATAAGTCATGTCTATATCCTCTATTCTCAGATATTACTGTATATATGTCTTCTGCACTTCGATATGGAATGTTTTTATGTTCTCCATACCCCTTTAAAACCTTGAGATTGTTTATATTTTGTGTTTTTTTGTATGAGTTGGCATTAAAATTTACAAATAATTACAGGAATACTCGTAAGTAAAATACTTTCCTTAGCAGATGCTAGGAAAATAAAAATGCTCATTTTATATTGCATGGTCCTAATTGCTTTTTTTTTGTACCTTCTCCAGTTTATTATCAAGTTTTAAGTAATCCGAAGACCCATAAAAAAGAGAGAATATTCAATATGCGGTTAACAAGAATATTAAGAAGTTTTTGGTAATGATATCCACCTTCCTGTTAGATTTGTGGTTCACAGATAGACATTGCTTGGTACATTTGAGTTCGTTGCTCATTTTTCCAGATTCTTTTCTTCCTTTGTTTCGTTTAACTTGTTGTCATGTTTGATATTACTGTACCCAAAAGGAATTAGTTTGCAGCTGTCAACATTGAAACTCATCTTCCACGTCTGTGACTACTGCGCCAATCGTTCCAGATCACTCTGTATTCTCAAAAAACTTTGGATGCTGCATTTCAGCTCAATCTCAAAGTCATTTTTAGATTAATGCCCTTCAAACAAAGTGTTTGGTCTGGGGACATTGGTGTTGTGTTTAGTTGTTAATACAGACCTGAAGGTTGTGCTCTGTACTGAAACAATATCTTTGTTGCTATTTGCTATTATTCCCATATCCTTTATTAAAGATCATATCGTTTCATTTAACTTTATTTCCTTCTGGAGTATTTGAAAAATTCTGTTGGATTACCTTCGATGTGTGGAACTCGTTTCTCAAATTCCAGTTTATTATTAATAATCTTTGTCTTCCTTTCTCTTATCAACTGTATGTTGTTAGTACGATCTTCGAGGATATCAGTAAATTTAAACATCTTAAATGAATTACATTTTTTACCTATGCTCACAAATAGTAATTTTTTCATCCAGTTTGTCTTCATTTTATCCATTTCAAGTTTTATGTTTGTTGGTAGGTTATCTCTTTCGATTTTTTTTCATATTAATTCTGTTCCACATTTCCTTTACCTTGTTTGTATTTAGTAAGTCGATCCAGTTTATGTTACTGACATCTCGATGCATCTTATCAAATCTTGCTGTTCTGCAGTTGAGAACAATCATAAAAGTATTTAGGATATTGATGTTTGTGTTATTTCAAACAGAATGTTATTGTGATCACTTTCTTAGTGTGTCTCTGGCATGATTTTGTTAAGGTCACAATGTTTAGTCAGAGCGAGATCTAGTACACTGTAACCACAACTGTTAGAAAGCTATAACAAGTCATGCTTGTAATTCTTATAGCTTCTTGCTCCTCTGATAGGCTTTGAATTTGAGATTTGGGACATAAAAGTCACCCACTCTTATTGCATCTTTGTTATTGGTTAATTTCATCCTTTCAAAGGGCTTTGTTTTTCTGGAGTTGTTTGAGGAGATAGAAACTAAGAAAGAGAGATACGGCATCATATTTTTTGACTGATTTATCAATAATAAATTTATTACAATTTCTGAGTAACACTTTCAAGAACTAACATTTCAGTCCATCACCTACAACTATAACTCACCACAAGTTCAGGCAAACTTAAGTTTCAGTAATATTTATCGCTGAAAGCCTTAGCAAGGGACAGGATATTTCCTGAATCGGAAGTCTTACCATTGATGATGAAATCTGAATGTAAAAGCAATCTACATCTAAATTAACTCCTGGATTATTTTCAGAGGGTCTGTTGTTTTGTGATTACTTCTCAGCCTCGTCTATTCTCTCGGCTGATTGGAAGCAGACTTTGTAGATTGTTAGTAAGCATATTTCATCAAGCCATATTAACAAACAGGAGACATTTGCTTAATTGTTTAATGCTACTTGTTTCTGGTTA
Source organism: Cherax quadricarinatus (assembly GCF_038502225.1). Taxonomy (NCBI): domain Eukaryota; kingdom Metazoa; phylum Arthropoda; class Malacostraca; order Decapoda; family Parastacidae; genus Cherax; species Cherax quadricarinatus. Next base: position 11,047,289 of record NC_091298.1, on the reverse strand, counting down.
TGAAAATAAAAATGCATAAATAATTTAATTTTGATACGTTTTCAAGATATGTTGTGTAAAACCCTGACTGCTTATTTACCTCCATCTTGTATATAAGAGCGAATACATTCTTCAGCCTTTGTCGTTCTCTGTCTCTCGTTATTAAGGTTACACAAAGCTATTTCATCGTAATCATCTGATTCGTCTTCGGCTATGTATTGACAGCAAAAGTAAAAAAATACGAATACAGATTCAGGAAGAAAACATAAGATTCTTCCTTCTTCAGCCCATTTTGTTCACATCTCCGACGATTATTATTACACACACACACATACACACTCACACACACACACACACACACACACACACACACACACACACACACACACACACACACACACACACACACACACATACACACACACATACGCACACACACACACACGCACACACACACACACACACACACACACACACACACACACACACACGCGCACACACACACACACACACACACACACACACACACACACACACACACACACACACACACACACACACACACACACACACACACACACACCCATGGGTCCTTAGAGAAGGAGCAGAGATACTGTGCGTGCCTCTAACCACAATCTTCAACACATCCCTTGAAACTGGACAACTACCTGAGAAATGGAAGACAGCTAATGTAGTCCCCATATTTAAGAAAGGAAACAGAAACGAGGCACTAAACTACAGACCTGTGTCTCTGACATGTATTGTGTGCAAAGTCATGGAGAAGATTATCAGGAGGAGAGTGGTCGAACACCTGGAAAGGAACAAGATTATAAATGAAAACCAGCATGGGTTCATGGAAGGCAAATCTTGTATCACAAACCTCCTGGAGTTTTATGACAAGGTAACAGAAGTAAGACACGAGAGAGAGGGGTGGGTAGATTGCGTTTTCCTAGACTGCAGGAAGGCCTTTGACACAGTTCCCCACAAGAGATTAGTGCAGAAGCTGGAGGATCAGGCGCATGTAAAAGGGAGGGCACTGCAATGGATAAGGGAATACCTGACAGGGAGGCAGCAACGAGTCATGGTACGTGAAGAGGTATCACAGTGGGCGCCTGTTACGAGCGGGGTCCCACAGGGGTCAGTTCTAGGACCAGTGCTATTTTTGATATATGTGAACGACATGATGGAAGGAATAGACTCTGAAGTGTCCCTGTTCGCAAATGACGTGAAGTTGATGAGAAGAATTAAATCGGACGAGGATGAGGCAGGACTGCAAAGAGACCTGGACAGGCTGGACATGTGGTCCAGTAACTGGCTTCTCGAATTCAATCCAGCCAAATGCAAAGTCATGAAGATTGGGGAGGGGCAAAGAAGACCGCAGACAGAGTATAGGCTAGGTGGACAAAGACTACAGACCTCACTCAGGGAGAAAGACCTTGGGGTGACCATAACACCGAGCACATCACCGGAGGCACACATCAACCAAATAACCGCTGCAGCATACGGGCGCCTGGCAAACCTGAGAATAGCGTTCCGATACCTTAATAAGGAATCGTTCAAGACACTGTACACTGTGTATGTTAGGCCCATACTGGAGCATGCAGCACCAGTCTGCAATGCACACCTGGTCAAGCACGTCAAGAAGTTAGAGAAAGTACAAAGGTTTGCAACAAGGCTAGTCCCAGAGCTCAAGGGAATTTCGTACGAGGAAAGGTTAAGGGAAATCGGACTGACGACACTGGAGGACAGAAGGGTCAGGGGAGACATGATAACGACATACAAGATACTGCGGCTAATAGACAAGGTGGACAGAGATAGGATGTTCCAGAGAGGGGACACAGGGACAAGGGGTCAAAACTGGAAGCTGAAGACTCAGACGAGTCACAGGGACGTTAGGAAGTATTTCTTCAGTCATAGAGCTGTCAGCAAGTGGAATAGCCTAGCAAGTGAAGTAGTGGAGGCAGGAACCATACATAGTTTTAAGAAGAGGTATGACAGCTCAGGAAGCAGAGAGAGAGGACCCAGTAGCGATCAGTGAAGAGGCGGGGCCAGGAGCTGAGTCTCGACCCCTGCAACCACAATTAGGTGAGTACAATTAGGTGAGTACACATGCACACACACACACACACACACACACATATATATATATATATATATATATATATATATATATATATATATATATATATATATATATATATATATATATATATAAATATATATATATATATATGTATATATACATATATATATATATTTTTTTATTATCACACTGGCCGATTCCCACCAAGGCAGGGTGGCCCGAAAAAGAAAAACTTTCACCATCATTCACTCCATCACTGTCTTGCCAGAAGGGTGCTTTACACTGCAGTTTTTAAGCTGCAACATTAACACCCCTCCTTCAGAGTGCAGGCACTGCACTTCCCATCTCCAGGACTCAAGTCCGGCCTGCCGGTTTCCCTGAACCCCTTCATAAATGATACTTTGCTCATATATATATATATATATATATATATATATATATATATATATATATATATATATATATATATATATATATATATATATATATATATATATATATATATATATATATATATATATATATAGGAGAGTAGGAGAGTTTCAGTGGGGGGAAATAAATGGGATTAAATCTGGAGTATCTGAGAGAGTTAGAGCAAAGGAAGGGGTAGCAGTAATGTTAAATGATCAGTTATGGAAGGAGAAAAGAGAATATGAATGTGTAAATTCAAGAATTATGTGGATTAAAGTAAAGGTTGGATGCGAGAAGTGGGTCATAATAAGCGTGTATGCACCTGGAGAAGAGAGGAATGCAGAGGAGAGAGAGAGATTTTGGGAGATGTTAAGTGAATGTATAGGAGCCTTTGAACCAAGTGAGAGAGTAATTGTGGTAGGGGACTTGAATGCTAAAGTAGGAGAAACTTTAAGAGAGGGTGTGGTAGGTAAGTTTGGGGTGCCAGGTGTAAATGATAATGGGAGCCCTTTGATTGAACTTTGTATAGAAAGGGGTTTAGTTATAGGTAATACATATTTTAAGAAAAATAGGATAAATAAGTATACACGATATGATGTAGGGCGAAATGACAGTAGTTTGTTGGATTATGTATTGGTAGATAAAAGACTGTTGAGTAGACTTCAGGATGTACATGTTTATAGAGGGGCCACAGATATATCAGATCACTTTCTAGTTGTAGCTACACTGAGAGTAAAAGGTAGATGGGATACAAGGAGAATAGAAGCATCAGGGAAGAGAGAGGTGAAGGTTTATAAACTAAAAGAGGAGGCAGTTAGGGTAAGATATAAACAGCTATTGGAGGATAGATGGGCTAATGAGAGCATAGGCAATGGGGTCGAAGAGGTATGGGGTAGGTTTAAAAATGTAGTGTTAGAGTGTTCAGCAGAAGTTTGTGGTTACAGGAAAGTGGGTGCAGGAGGGAAGAGGAGCGATTGGTGGAATGATGATGTAAAGAGAGTAGTAAGGGAGAAAAAGTTAGCATATGAGAAGTTTTTACAAAGTAGAAGTGATGCAAGGAGGGAAGAGTATATGGAGAAAAAGAGAGAAGTTAAGAGAGTGGTGAAGCAATGTAAAAAGAGAGCAAATGAGAGAGTGGGTGAGATGTTATCAACAAATTTTGTTGAAAATAAGAAAAAGTTTTGGAGTGAGATTAACAAGTTAAGAAAGCCTAGAGAACAAATGGATTTGTCAGTTAAAAATAGGAGAGGAGAGTTATTAAATGGAGAGTTAGAGGTATTGGGAAGATGGAAGGAATATTTTGAGGAATTGTTAAATGTTGATGAAGATAGGGAAGCTGTGATTTCGTGTATAGGGCAAGGAGGAATAACATCTTGTAGGAGTGAGGAAGAGCCAGTTGTGAGTGTGGGGGAAGTTCGTGAGGCAGTAGGTAAAATGAAAGGGGGTAAGGCAGCCGGGATTGGTGGGATAAAGATAGAAATGTTAAAAGCAGGTGGGGATATAGTTTTGGAGTGGTTGGTGCAATTATTTAATAAATGTATGGAAGAGGGTAAGGTACCTAGGGATTGGCAGAGAGCATGCATAGTTCCTTTGTATAAAGGCAAAGGGGATAAAAGAGAGTGCAAAAATTATAGGGGGATAAGTCTGTTGAGTGTACCTGGTAAAGTGTATGGTAGAGTTATAATTGAAAGAATTAAGAGTAAGACGGAGAATAGGATAGCAGATGAACAAGGAGGCTTTAGGAAAGGTAGGGGGTGTGTGGACCAGGTGTTTACAGTGAAACATATAAGTGAACAGTATTTAGATAAGGCTAAAGAGGTCTTTGTGGCATTTATGGATTTGGAAAAGGCGTATGACAGGGTGGATAGGGAGGCAATGTGGCAGATGTTGCAAGTGTATGGTGTAGGAGGTAGGTTACTGAAAGCAGTGAAGAGTTTTTACGAGGATAGTGAGGCTCAAGTTAGAGTATGTAGGAAAGAGGGAAATTTTTTCCCAGTAAAAGTAGGCCTTAGACAAGGATGTGTGATGTCACCGTGGTTGTTTAATATATTTATAGATGGGGTTGTAAGAGAAGTAAATGCGAGGGTCTTGGCAAGAGGCGTGGAGTTAAAAGATAAAGAATCACACACAAAGTGGGAGTTGTCACAGCTGCTCTTTGCTGATGACACTGTGCTCTTGGGAGATTCTGAAGAGAAGTTGCAGAGATTGGTGGATGAATTTGGTAGGGTGTGCAAAAGAAGAAAATTAAAGGTGAATACAGGAAAGAGTAAGGTTATGAGGATAACAAAAAGATTAGGTGATGAAAGATTGAATATCAGATTGGAGGGAGAGAGTATGGAGGAGGTGAACGTATTCAGATATTTGGGAGTGGACGTGTCAGCGGATGGGTCTATGAAAGATGAGGTGAATCATAGAATTGATGAGGGAAAAAGAGTGAGTGGTGCACTTAGGAGTCTGTGGAGACAAAAAGCTTTGTCCTTGGAGGCAAAGAGGGGAATGTATGAGAGTATAGTTTTACCAACGCTCTTATATGGGTGTGAAGCGTGGGTGATGAATGTTGCAGCGAGGAGAAGGCTGGAGGCAGTGGAGATGTCATGTCTGAGGGCAATGTGTGGTGTGAATATAATGCAGAGAATTCGTAGTTTGGAAGTTAGGAGGAGGTGCGGGATTACCAAAACTGTTGTCCAGAGGGCTGAGGAAGGGTTGTTGAGGTGGTTCGGACATGTAGAGAGAATGGAGCGAAACAGAATGACTTCAAGAGTGTATCAGTCTGTAGTGGAAGGAAGGCGGGGTAGGGGTCGGCCTAGGAAGGGTTGGAGGGAGGGGGTAAAGGAGGTTTTGTGTGCGAGGGGCTTGGACTTCCAGCAGGCATGCGTGAGCGTGTTTGATAGGAGTGAATGGAGACAAATGGTTTTTAATACTTGACGTGCTGTTGGAGTGTGAGCAAAGTAACATTTATGAAGGGATTCAGGGAAACCGGCAGGCCGGACTTGAGTCCTGGAGATGGGAAGTACAGTGCCTGCACTCTGAAGGAGGGGTGTTAATGTTGCAGTTTAAAAACTGTAGTGTAAAGCACCCTTCTGGCAAGACAGTGATGGAGTGAATGATGGTGAAAGTTTTTCTTTTTCGGGCCACCCTGCCTTGGTGGGACTCGGCCGGTGTGATAATAAAAAAATATATATATATATACATATATATATATATATATATATATATATATATATATATATATATATATATATATATATATATATATATATATATATATATATATATATATAGATAGATAGATAGATAGATAGATAGATAGATAAATAGATAGATAGAGACAGAGAGAGAGAGAGAGATACACACACACACTCACACACACACACACACAGCCACTTGTTACTACAGTAAATTACACAAAACCTTTGCTAAATCACTAAATCACTATCCCTATCACAACCACAATCTCTTATACGACTACTCACACCACCTACACTACTTTAATCACGAGCACGACAATCACCGACTCCTTCATCATCATTATTACCATCAGTACTACCACTACCTCCACCACTGCTCCTACCACCACCACCACCATCACTCCTGCCACCACCACTACCACTTCCTCTCCTGCCTCCACCACCAGAATAACGAAGCCTGGTCATCACCCAACTCAACACAAGACATCACCTGGAGAAAGTGACCGTACAGGGTTCATCGTCCGCCGAGTCTTGTAAGATGCCTCATCCCGTCATTGCTAGGTAAGAAAAAGTATTTTTTTTATAACTCTCAATTTTTTTTAAAGCAAATGACTTTATAACCATTTGCAGGTCTGATCTAGTTGTTTTCATATTGTAATAAAAATAATAATAATAATAATAATCATAATAATAATAATAATATTAATAATAATAATAATAATAATAATAATAATAATAATAATAATAATAATAATAATAAAAATAAGAAGAAGAAGAAGAAGAAGAAGAAGAAGAAGAAGAAGAAAATTATCATTATTATTATTATTCCATATATTATATATTTTTATTATTATTTGTTATAATCGTCATATAGTGAAGCGATAAGATTGTTGGGTTAATAGAGCTACTGTAAAGTGGAAATATATAATCAGGCTTCTCCAATGAAGGAAAAGAATTACTTAAACTAGATGGATCAAATGCCCTTCACCAGCATCAAGAACCTCCCCTCCCACCTTCCTTGTAGCGTCATCTTAGGTACCTAAGGAAGAGCTTTAATTTTCTTTCTGTTTTGGATGATACTGATATTCTGAGTTGTCTTTCTGCTCTCCTCTTTATTTTTTTGAGAAGTATTACTGGGGCTTTCATGCCTGTCTCTTAACTTTCTGAAATTATCATGTACTTTTATTTGCTTCCAAGTTCATTTGTATCTTAGTGTTGCGTTCAGGAGAGCCTCTGGATTTGTAGTCAAGCGTTAATTCGTGAAAGAATTTAAATGTAAGAGATTGTTAAGTTATCCCAAAACATTTATAAATTCTGCTGAAATTTGGAAAGTTTTTGTCCAGTACAGATGGCAAGGAGCTGGTTATAGCAAGAATATGTTGGTACTGCCTTGCTAGGAAAACTAACATAAACAAGAATATGTTGGTACTGCCTTGCTAGGAAAACTAACATAAACAAGAATATGTTGGTACTGCCTTGCTAGGAAAACTAACATAAACATTTCCCATTACTGAGAAGTGTAAGTATCAGTGTTGTATTTAAATGATTAGAGGACATAAAATAGCCTAATTAAGAGAAATCAATTTTGCATCACTAAGATGCAAAATTTTATTTATTACAAACTAGGAACTAAAGATGTGTGAATGGACACACTATCATAACGTGCCCTCATTGTCTCGTCAGCCTCCTTGCAAATCCTTATCCCTTTTCCTTATCGTTGCATCTTTTTATCCATCCCCATCACTCAACACTTTCCATCACCTCCGTCAAAAAATAAAAATAGCAACTTACCAATTATTGCTTTATCGACTTCATCTTGTTTCCTCTGAGAACCAATTTCTCAGTGATGCTCAATTCTCCTTGTCTTTTTCTGAAAAACAGAAGATACAATTGTTTTATAATCGAGAAATTCAAAACAATAAATCATGACTTGAAAACAGATCCTTGCAATCAATTTATTAATGAATGTAACCAAAGATGTAACCAAAAGCAAATCTAAAGCAGCTTTGTCATTCAAAGCATCAGCTGTGAACACAACTTCAAAATTCAAGGAGAATCCCAAAGGTGTATATAAGGAAATTTATGGATGGAAGATGAAAGGCTTTTTTCTTAAGTGTATTTCTAAACAATGATTCTATGAACATATGTAAATTCATTTATATATAAAGTGCCTTTCTGTATATTTCTCGATAGTTCCCAAGCCAGAAGACAGACCAAAATTGCCTACAAATGAAAAATAATTTAACTAGTTGCAGCAAAAGACTGACACGAGATAATATGTCTTACTTGTTAATGTTCATTGACAGGGTAAATATTTAAAACATGTATACACACACACACACACACACACACACACACACACACACACACACACACACACACACACACACACACACACACACACACACACGCAAACACACACACATGAGGCACTAAACTACAGACCTGTATCACTAACGTGTATAGTATGCAAGGTCATGGAGAAGATCATCAGGAGGAGAGTGGTGGAGCACCTGGAAAGAAACAAGTGCATAATTGACAACCAGCACGGTTTCAGGGAAGGAAAACCCTGTGTCACAAACCTACTGGAGTTTTATGACAAGGTGACAGAAGTAAGACAAGAGAGAGAGGGGTGGATCGACTGCATTTTTTTGGACTGCAAGAAGGCCTTCGACACAGTTCCTCACAAGAGGTTACTGCAAAATCTAGAGGATCAGGCACACATAACAGGAAAGGCACTGTAATGGATCAGAGAATACCTGACAGGGAGGCAACAACGAGTCATGGTACGGGACGAGGTGTCAGAGTGGGCGCCTGTGACAAGCGGGGTTCCACAGGGGTCAGTCCTAAGACCTGTGCTGTTCTTGGTATATGTGAACGACATAACGGAAGGGATAGACTCAGAAGTGTCCTTGTTTGCAGATGATGTGAAGTTAATGAGAAGAATCAAATCGGATGAGGATCAGGCAGGACTACAAAGAGACCTGGACAGGCTACAAGCCTGGTCCAGCAACTAGCTCCTTGAGTTTAACCCTGCCAAATGCAAAGTCATGAAGACTGGGGAAGGGCAAAGACCGCAGACACAATATAGTTTAGATGGCCAAAGACTGCAAACCTCACTCAAGGAAAAAGATCTGGGGGTGAGTATAACACCGAGCATATCTCCTGAGGCGCACATCAATCAGATAGCTGCTGCAGCATACGGGCGCCTGGCAAACCTACGGATAGCGTTCCGATACCTCAGTAATTATTCGTTCAAGACTCTGTATACCATTTACGTCAGGCCCATACTGCACCAGTATGGAATCCACACCTAGTCAAGCACGTCAAGAAATTAGAGAAAGTGCAAAGGTTTGCAACAAGACTAGTCCCAGAGCTACGGGGATTGCCCTACGAAGAAAGGTTGAGGGAAATCGGCCTGACGACACTGGAGGACAGGAGGGTCAGGGGAGACATGATAACGACATATAAAATACTTCGCGGAATAGACAAGGTGGACAAAGACGGGATGTTCCAGAGAAGGGACACAGACACAAGAGATCACAATTGGAAGTTGAAGACTCTGATGATTCAAAGGGATGTTAGGAAGTATTTCTTCAGTCATAGAGTAGTCAGGCCGTGGAATAGCCTAGAAAGTGACGTAGTGGAAGCGGGAACCATACATAGTTTTAAGGCGAGGTATGATAAAGCTCATGGGGCAGGGAGTGAGAGGACCGAGAGGCAGGGCCAGGAGCTATGACTCGACCCCTGCAACCACAAATATATATATATATATATATATATATATATATATATATATATATATATATATATATATATATATATATATATATATATATGTTGAATATATATATGCTTTTACCCAGCTAATAATATTAAGAAGACCAGTAGACGGTCATTACTTTTCATTTCTTAATCTTTCTAGTTCTATTTTCTGTAAACGAGTATTTCATAAAACAAGTTTCCATAAGAAGTGTGATAAATAGTGTGTTAATATGATGTCCAAGTCAAGTGATAACTGTTCTTGGCCAGCCAGAATGATTACTTTGAAAAGTATTGTTATTATTATTATTATTATCATCATTATCATTATTAGTACGTGGTGCTGAAGATAATAGTGAAGTTGATGGTGGAGGTGCTAGTGGATGGGTTGTTGAATGTTATTGTGTTGGTGAAGGTTATTATAGAAATGATGGAGGAAGTGATGGTGTTTCTGGTGGAGGCGATGATGCTGATGGTGAAGGTGTCGGTGACTGTGATCCTGGAGATGAAGATGAGGTGATGGTGGTGCTGGTGAAGGTGACTGTGGAGGAGGTGTTGTTTTAGGTGTCGTAGAAGGTGATTTTGGAGGAGGTGTTGTTTTAGGTGTCGTAGAAGGTGATTTTGGAGACTGGTAGATGTCATAGTGAAGGTGATAGTGAAGGTGATGGTGAAATTGCCGTACGTGGTGTGCTAGGTATGTGTGTGTATGTCTGAGACTTGAGCACGAGCAGAGACACAGTCAAATGACACGACTACAGTATGTGAAGCCTGAACACATTCTCAATTCCCGAATCAGGAGACTCACCCAGACAATATTTGTCTGTAATGTTGCATCCACGTTAAGAAATTACATCAAAAAATTACACCGGCACGAAATGAACAGAAAAAAAACGCTAAAATCTCTATTGACAATAGGAAATTTAAAAATTATCCGAAGCAAAACATGTTGATTGGCAAACACTTAAGTATGTTTAATTTTTGCGATTGTTAAAAGCACTGTGTGTGTGTGTGTGACAGAAGTGATCTGCGTTGTATATTAAGTTATTCATTACTACATAGGTATATGTAGTACATAGCGAATAGCTGAATAATTAAGAATGTATAATGCTTGTAGCACAGCAATATGATAAGCCCTAATATATATAAATGTTATAACTCTTACGATCTAATGGAACTTGGTGGGGAAAAAGACACTAAGATACAGTGAATAACTTTCTTATCCACAATGTTTCTCCCACATAGTACATATTTTAATTAGCTACAACTTTTCGCCCACTGTGTGTGCGAAATATTGTGGTTAATTAAGATATCCATTGTATAAAAGTGCTACTACCATACTTAATAAGGCCATATTTAGGACGAAAAGACGTCTAATAAAACAATTCTTTCTGTCATGTATATTCTACACTTTAAAATGGATGTAGTTACTGCACCTAAGAACTTCCATAAATATACATAATAAAATGTCAATGAATTACGAGAATAGGTATGATTATGGAAGATCCTTGTTTGCATTCAGTTTACGAATATTTAGATAATCAGCCATATATTTATACAAAAAATAATGCATAGGCTTTCAATACACTGAAAGTACGTATGCATCCAGATCTGTGCTAGTAGTTTGTTTACGTTATCTAAAATACAAAAATATCCCTCACATATGAGAGAGGTTAGGTAAGGTTTGTCAGGAAACAGGACAAGTGTTTCCTGGCTCTGGTCTTAGTCATATGATGACCTGCCGCTGAAGGTTTTGGTCATCTGACGGAGGCCTTCCGCTGGCTTACCGGTCCACCCCTTTAAAAATTAGGGTTATATTTATAGGAGAGAGAAGCTTATGAGGACGTTTTGGTCGGACATGGACCATTAACTAGTCACACTGTGACTTGTAAATGGTCCAAGTCGGACCGAAACGTCGTCATGAGCTTTTCTCTCCTATAAACATAACCCTAATTGTGACATTTTATTTTTTTATCTAAAATGTTTATTATTTACCTGTATAAAAATTGAGTGGTTTAATAGTATGTCTTCAAACGACAATGCCAAGGACACTAAAATTTTTGTAATGATTACGCCTACCTGAATGCCCATATGAAATGAAGACGACTGTACAGCTTCAACATGTTTTTAACGTGCTTATCCAGGATGGTATTAGTATAAATTTTCACTACATTGATTAAAGACATGAAACAGGAAGATGATATTGTCCATAATGTATACAATGGCATCTAGCGTATTTCAATATGCTCTGCTAATATAAGTTTATTAATTTAATTGATTTCTAGATGAACTGTGTTAATAAGTACAAGATCAAAATAAAGAATGACTATAACAAATCTCTAATAAATAATATACATTTTTTTGATAAATATTCTGGTCCATAATACTACTGAATTCACAACATATAATATATTTGACATAAATAAAAATCGTTGGAGCTTCTATTTACACCCTACAAATGTATATGTATCAAACTTCGGATGTATATAATGCAGGGAAAAAAACAGGTCCGCGTGCATATATGTGTTTTGGCTTTGACGTGAAGAAAACCACTGAATGAGTTACACAAACACAGGAAAAAGGGTGGAATTAGGAATAAACAAGAGGACTAATAAACAGGGCACGAAAAGACTGCCTGACTGTAATTACACTACTGTGTGTATGTGTGTGTGTTTGTGTGCGTGTGTGTGTGTTTGTGTGCGTGTGTGTGTGTGTGTGTGTGTGTGTGTGTGTGTGTGTGTGTGTGTGTGTGTGTGTGTGTGTGTGTGTGTGTGTGTGTGTGTGTGTGTGTGTGTGTGTGTGTGTGTGTGTGCGTGTGAATGAGTGATTGTATGTATTATTGTTTTGATGGCTGTCTACTTGAATGCATGTAAGGCTTTATACATAATTCTGTCCATGAGTGCATTCATGACTGTACATAGCCAGGTACATGAGTTAGTTCACTGCTGTGTATGTTACTACTGTGCATAACTGTGCACATGATTGTGTACACGGCTGTATGACAGTGTAATAAAAGCGACTCCCTCACGCGCATGACAGGTGCTGCTGAAGGGCTGTTCTCCAGGAATGTTAAAACTTTCTCTGAAATTAATGTTTGCTCTGACAATGTTGTTGACGCGACTGAGGCAAACTTTGAACAGCAGAAAATGTTCAGCAATAACAATTCACCCCTAGATGTGTAGCCCATGTTCAAGGGATGAGTTAAAATGTTAGTTCATCATGCTTAATTAGTATTTGTGTTTTCTGCTTAAAAAAAAAAAATAAGCATTAGGAAGTGAATGAAAAAATGTTCTTTTTTTGTTGTCTTTCGGTGTTATGGTAAAATGTGAGTGTTAGGATGTGTTCCTGGTGTTATGGTGGTGAAGTTATTGTACTGTTATGGTATTGGTGTTTGTGCAGCTATCAACCACATTGCTGACTAGGATTAAATCAACCCCAAATGATTTCTGAGGAGTGTTCTTAATATCCATTTATCAGAAATGTGAAATTTTTGAGAAATTACGATTTCTGTTTACGCATATTGTTTGAATACCACTTCAAGCATCGCTTCACGGGTGTTCCAGCTGCTGAAGAGCTGCAGAACAACCACTGTGAAAAAATAGTGAAATTCCAAGTGGTTTCGTGATATCTCACGTTATCAAGGAACACAGTTTCTTAATATATATATATATATATATATATATATATATATATATATATATATATATATATATATATATATATATATATATATATATATATATATATATATATATATATATATATATATATATATATATATATATATATATATATATATATATATATATATATATATAAACAAATATGTTTAGAAGAGGTTTTAGAAGTAGAATATTCATTCAGCCTGAAAGAGAAATACAAACGATTTTCCTGAAACCTTTTTTTTATCTACTCCTCCGAGGTTACAGGTCCCCACAATTGCACAGGAGATGACTCCCATCTAATCAACATATCTTATCTATTTATCAAAATAAACAGATGAGACAAACGCCGAAATAAAAAAAAAATAAATTACCAAATTAATAAATTAATAAATTATTAAATACATTGAGCAAAAATCCTCTTGTAAAAAATCCTTCATAATGATTATTAAGCTGTGAGAAAAGTCATCTGAGGAATAAACAAAATCGGCCTCAATATTGCTATTATTCAATGCCAAAGAGAAAGAATAAGAGTAATTAAAAGAGCCTTCAGTGAATTATCATTGGGCGTCCTTTTGTTGGGCCCAGCGACTGACTTATTGGAACAAATGAAGTAAAACACTTTTATTTTGCCGTAGTATACCTTCAGGGGAAGGGTGGGGTTTTTGGGGATTGCTGTGATGCCTGTCTAGGGTTCTTGATCCAGGGATGTAAGCTAATCTTCCTTTCCCTTTAATAGAATTTCATTGCCTTCCATTCTCCCAGGTGTTGAATGATTCTTACAGGTATTTTAATAATAATAATAATAATAATAATAATAATAATAATAATAATAATAATAATAATAATAATAATAATAATGATAATAATAATTTTTGTGTTTTATCTTTGCTACATCATACCATCTCCTATTAGGGTTCTAGACAGTGGACTCCTAGGAATGCAAAGTAGTGGTCAAGGTGAGTACTGAGGATAGGCAAAGAGGTGTGGTCACCTAGGAGAGTGCTAGGGACTAATTTCAAAGGATGGTGCAAGGTAAGACGGTGCTATGAGAAATGGCATTTAGATGATTATTCATTATTATTTTTATTACAATTCAGTTAATTTTGTAAATAAATTATTATTATTATTATTATTATTATTATTATTATTATTATTATTATTATTATTATTATTATTATTATTATTTTATCATTATTTAGTAATCTCTAATTTTATAATAGGAATAATTTTATTAGAAATTACATTTTTTTTATTATATTTATTATTATTGTTGTTGTTGTTGTTGTTGTTGTTGTTGTTGTTATTATTATTAATATTATTAATATTATTATTAACAGTAATGAGAATAGAATCAAAATTTATTTCAGATTTACTTTAAATTCGGTTAACACACACCGGTACATAGCAATACCATTAAGGCATTATTATAAGATAATTCTACATAAGCATATGTAAGCTTACATATGCTTATATGTAAGTATATATATAAGCATATATAACTTGATTGGTGAATATCAGTGTATATAAGCTGCTGAAAACCCATTTATAAGGTCTACAATATTCTTGGCAAATGTTGACGAAGTGTCGTAAAGCTGTAATAAGCATAGTGTAGTCGACAGACTTCAAACTTAAATTAATAAATCGTCTCTATTTACGATGCGTTCAGAGGATGGGAATTACGAAAGGAGATATACGATTTTTTGTAATTATATACGATATAAATTATTAGTTATAATAATTATTTTATTTTGACGTTAATAATCTAATAATAACGATTTTGTAGATAGTATGGTGAAATATAACGATGATGATGATGATAATTTAAAAAATAATTAGAGTGTTTAAGAATAAACGATGGGATGAAGATGGGAGAAGAAAATGTGAAATAAATAAATACTAAGAAAAAATACTTGTGAAGAAAATATATTGAAGATTTTTTAACATTCTTTCTAGAAGCTGCACACAAATCAGTTACTAGACATATTTGAATTTTTTACAAAATTCACAAAATTACAAAAGGGAGAGAGAGAGAGAGAGAGAGAGAGAGAGAGAGAGAGAGAGAGAGAGAGAGAGAGAGAGAGAGAATGAACATCTAACAATTCCTAGAATGACTAGAAAGGAAAGAGGTGGGAGAAAATAACAGAAATAAAAGAGAGACTGGAGGGTAGATGAAGAGTATAGGGTTGCTCCAATTAAGCTGAGAATGTCTACTGAAACAAATCCAATGGCAATTATTTGTTTCATCTAAATTGTAAATGCGAGAAGAAAGAGCCGTAGTTTAATTGTGGGTGATCACCAGTGCGCACGATCACCCGTGCGCACGATCACCCGTGTGGATGATCACCCGTGTGGATGATCACCCGTGTAGATGATCACCAGTTTGGATGATCTCCTGTGTGAATGATAACCATGATGATGAAAATATTAAGAAAATTTAGGAAGAGCTGTAGAAATGGGAGACGCAAAAAGAGAGAGAGGAGGTGAGCGCAAGAGGCGTAAGTCAGTGACAAGATGTGCGTGAGAAAGCAGCAGCAGACAGACAGGCAGACAGGCAAGCAGGAGGGGGAAGGGGTAGCAGAAGCGGCAGCAGCGGTGGCGGCGGCGGCGGCGGCGGCGGCGACGACGATCCAGAATACTTGCTTGGCCATGATTGGTGAACTCAGGGACAGGCAGCAGCAGCAGCGCGCATGCCTGCTCGCCGACTCTTCTTTTTATCCTGTGAGTATAGCGGGCAAGGCCTTGTGATTTTTAATTTTCTGTTCAAATTTTTTATTAACGTGTACTTTTTAATTTTACTTCACAAGACTTTTTTTTTCACCTAATACGAGATTTCGACTAATAGCGAAAAATTAGTCCGGAATTGTTGCATGGTTTTCTCTGCATTACACATTCTCTCTTCTACGGCGCCCCATGTATTATACAAACAGCGAACAATTCAGTCACGCTATGTGACTTTTCTACCTTTTTCGTCCAAACATAAAAGCGGCTGGGCCTTGCTATTGGCCCGCATTTAGGGAAAGAGGACGGTTTCTAGCAGAATTTCGAGTAATTAGCAATAACCCAGCCTCCAGCTCGTAAATCCTTTCTGCTGTCGTGTGATTAGCGTTCTCTGGACACCTCCACAGACTTTTTATAAATCCCGCTTTATACATATATGTGCGCGTCCCAAATACCTTATCTAGAATCCCCTGGGGCTCAGGTGCGTGTTATTGAATTTATCAACGGGGGCAAGTCTGGCCTCACTGCTAACTCGGATCCTCTCCTTGTTTGATCTTAGCAACCGTAGATGTCGGTAGCTCTACTTCTTGTTTTTTTAGAACTGTTTGGTCTTGTCTTGTCAACGGCAACCCTCTGTTAGTTCAACTCCTTTGCCTGTTAGGTCACAGCAATATCAAATACCTCTGGTTTTAATTATTCCTAGTACTGTTGGGTCTTAGCTACTGCGAGCACCGTTAGCTTGGAACCTTTCCTATGGTATATTATTGTCTTAGCAACGGTAAGCTCCATTAGTTCTGCTCAT
>NC_091298.1:11008184-11018184 GCF_038502225.1 Cherax quadricarinatus | reverse complement strand
TGTGTGTGTGTGTGTGTGTGTGTGTGTGTGTGTGTGTGTGTGTGTGTGTGTGTGTGTGTGTGTGTGTGTGTGTGTGTGTGTGCGTGTGTGTATGTTTCTGGGTGTGTTTCCTAGTCTAACTTATAAAATAAACTTACTAAATTAAAAATAAATTGATCATACTCTTTGTTAAATTACATATGCAAGGTGAAATGGGGAGATTCCATTTATTTATAAGACATTAATAACATTCTCCAACATAACATTCATAGGTGGATATTTAAAAAGCTTTCTTGTTAAATTTACAAATGTAATCTTAGTCATAATAAGAGCTTGAGAATTTGTCATTTATATTCACTTTGTCCTTAAGGTGTAAATATACATTAAACTGAGGTTGTTTTTATAACAGAAGATATTTATAACCTCACGTTTTTTTTCACAGTTTATGATAGATCTTGCGAAACTTTCTTAATAAGACCTTTAGTATAAGGTAAGGAAGAGGCAAACTCGACACATGCTGTAAATAGAACATACCTGGAGATACCTGGAGATGGTTTCGGGGATCACCGTCCCCGTGGCCCGGTCTGTGACATACTTGGAGATACCTACAGACGGTTTCGGGGGTGGGGGGGTCACCGCCCCACCGGACTAGTTTGTGACTTAACGATTGTTCCTTAAGAAAATTAAATTTCTTATAGCTATAGAGCAAATGACTATCAGTTTTCTCATACTCTTAATTACATACATATCATTAATAATTTTCATCACAAAACTAGATTTGCGTTCATTATGTCTGGACGATCCTTGATTTTGTGAACAACATAGTTACTTCATATATTATGAACTAACTGACGCATGACAGTGTTTCAGCGTCTACAGTGAATGGCTGAAGTCTTAAATCAAGATAGTAATAGGCGCTTTAATAACCGTTTATAATACTCTTTCCTGAGGTAGGTCCAAGGATGGGTGAAGTATCTCCTGACGAAGTACGCTTTAGTATTCTTATATTTATAGGCAAGCGCTAAGACCCTTGGGTTTTACAAAAGCTAGGGAATAGGAGACAATTAGTTAAAAATACAAGGAACATAAACCTAGAAAGATATAAACATGCATTTCTAGAGTCCAAAGAGACAAGAAAGTACAGAAAATATCTATAGAATACTCTACATTAATGTGATGACGACTTCAGATGATGATAAGAAAATACAGGGAATATCCTCAGACATTGATGGATGGCTCTATACAGTGACAAAAATATACACTGCGGAATTGCTAGCATTAACGATAAACTGACTTACAACGAAGGCATACTTGACCTAGAAATATAAATATATATATATATATATATATATATATATATATATATATATATATATATATATATATATATATATATATATATATATACATATACATGGAAGAATGGCAAGCTCTTAGCATGGGACTATACCTGTGTGTCCACACTGGCTGACACCTATATCCATCACAGTGTGGGGCGACAGGGAGGAGCTGCTGACCACAGGGAGGAGTACAAGATCAGCAAGTACAGGGACATTAGCCAACAGTATCAATTTGTCCCAGTGGGATCAGAGACCTTGGGATCATGGGGAAAAAATGCCACACGTTTCCTTAAAGAACTGGGTTCCAGACTCATCGACACCACCAGGGACCCAAGGGCAGCCACTTTCATGTTCCAGCGCCTCAGCGTCGCCATCCAGAGGGGAAATGCTTGCTGCGTACTTGGTTCACGTCCAGCCTCGGAGGAGCTGGAGGAAATTCATCATCTTTGATACATTGTGCCATTGTATTCATGTTTATGTTTTTTTCTGTAAATGTATTTTGTTTATTAATAAATGTTCACATAGAATAAAAAATATATAGGGGTGGTAGGAGAAGAAAATATTCAAACAGCTCCGGGGAGAACCTTGAGTCTTCTCTGAGGTACGTTTATTGTCTTCTCTGAGGATGAGGGTCCCCATTCCAGCTATAGAGGTGGTACTTCCCTCTATATATCTATATATATATATATATATATATATATATATATATATATATATATATATATATATATATATATATATATATATATATATATATATATGTGTGTGTGTGTGTGTATGTATATATATATATATATATATATATATATATATATATATATATATATTTAGGATCCACATATACGTCAGAGACTGCATTCTCGTTTGGTATAGTTATTTAATTGTGTTCAGTGCACTGACGTTGAGGAGAGCAGTTTCCGATCTCCGAAGCAACGGATCAAAAATCATTCATTGTAGGTCGCCATAAAAGAATAAATAGCGACCATCATTATATCAAGCTGCAACATAGATGAGAATTTCTGAAGGTTAAGAAAGAACTCATATCTGTGATACAGACAAAATAATCAAAATCTTTTGTTTTCAGTTATAAACACTGATAATGAAGATGAGAATAAGAAATGGACGGAAATATATCAATAATAAGAATGTTTATATTTCCATCTCGGAGACCCATTTTGCTACATCTTTTCTCTCTTTTATTTTCTATGTATGTGGAGTTTTCCTTTTCAACTAACACATAGTTTAATGAAAAAACTTCATACTTTAGGATGGACCCCACTAGACATGTAAGTGACTGAATCACTGGGTGTTGTTATCACTTCATTCATCAGGGATAAGAACCACGACAAGAGTCTTTGCCATGAGATGACCCGTTAAGTGATGTCGGCACCATGGCGAGGCGCTGAAGACAGTATGTGGACTCGCAAATGCAGTGTAACCGAAGGTTCTGTGTAGTGTTACGACTGCAGGGACTGCTTGCTAACCAGTGTGGGACTATAGTCTGAGTTAAAAAAAACTGTAACTTCGAATAAGGAAGTAGGATTCCTAACGTGACGGATGACCTGAGATGCTGTGCCGCTATCTGTCCGACTTGAAAGTGGACGGCGGACCACTGTAGAGGCGGTTAAGAAGTCTTAAGCGGCTATGTGAAGATCTGGAATAAGAGACTGTCATGGCTGGAAGCTACAGATTAATGCAAAGATACTTATAGCAGACCAATCCTTTATTAAAGAAATTTTCAAAGGTAAAATTTTTAAAATCGTTGGCTAGAGCATTCTCAACAACAAATGTCTTCTCATACACGTATATATATATATGTGTGTGTGTGTGTGTGTGTTTGTATACACACACACACACACACACACACACACACACACACACACACACACACACACACACACACACACACACATATATATATATATATATATATATGTTGATAAATTAGACACATGTGCAACTCTTGGGTATCTTTATTGAGGAAACGTTTCGCCACACAGTGGCTTCATCAGTCCATACGTAGGAGAAACTTGAACCATTCATCTACAAATATATATATATATATATATATATATATATATATATATATATATATATATATATATATATATATATATATATATATATTTATATATATATTTATATATATATATTCCCTTTCTTCCATTCTGATCTCAGTTTTTTTATTCTCTATACTTATTCTCATTACCTTGGTCTTTCCTGTGTTTACTTTCAACCTTCTTCTTTTATACACCTTTCAGAATTATCCACAGTCTTTATCTGTGCTTCTGAACCTCTCTAAAATACCTCATTTCAGTGCAAAAAAAAAAAAAAGATGCAATAATTCCCACTTCCTATTAGATTCCTTACATTTTAATGCTACATCTCGCCTGACATTCTATAATTCTATATATCAACCTATACAGAGCATTAAGTGACCACCGTGATATCATATATCCTTGTCTAGGAGCCAATTTACCATATACACCCTAACCTGTGCTCCAAGCTTTTCATATAAAATTTTTTCACACAACTTCCCTCATCTTGACACCCATTTGATATATTTGTCACAAAAGTCACATTCCTTCCTTGTCTAACGTGACATATGCCTTTACCAAAGCCATAAATGCATAAATATAACAAACTGCTTCTTACCTCTTAAGTAATATTCGCCTTACTTGAATACAAAGACTTGTTCCACATAACCTCTTATCTTTCTAAATTTCCCATGATCTTCCTCACTCATACTTACTGTCTTTCCGTTTCTTAATTTCAACCTTTCACAAATCTGTTATTCACATTGATGTATTTAAATTCATTTACCACTAATTCTTGTCACATTTTCGTTCAAACAAAAGAAGCACACATTATCTCTGTAAAACTTTGGGTGCCTCCCTCCTTTTCACACACACATTCACATACACACACACAAATTAATATCAAATATTCTAGAACAGTCTCGTGTTGCTTTCAGTCTTTGAATCTTTGCCTTTCAATCTTGCTGATTTTTCTACTGTCAATCTGCATTAAAAAAGTTCTCAGAGCTTGTCTAAACTCGCCATTCTCAACCTACATCTCATAAGTCTCAAAATATTCTCTCTACTGTTCTAATACTTCCATCTTCTTACTCAGTATCTCATCTACCTTTATCCAGCCTCTCTAAAAATTCTACTAAATTTCTAACAGGTCTTCCTCTTATCCACTATCTCACCACTTTCCATCCTAAAAGATGCATCCATTTGCTTTCTTGATTTTTCTCATAATTTTTGTATCTTTGAAACTTTCTATTTCTCAGAGAAAAATCCTGACAATGTCTCACCCATTATTTTGCACTTCACCACTCCAAATTTTGTTCTCTCTAATACAATATTTACTCTGAAAAAAAAACTTTCAAATGTAAGTTATTTGTTTCTCTCCTGCACCCATCCTCATGTAACCACAAAACCTTTTCGAGATCACCATTACCCTCACTCTCTCTCTCTCTCTCTCTCTCAGTCTACAAGGTTTGAATGGGTGGTTTATTACTCTGCTGCTGAATGACAATATTCTGCTGTGAATTACTACTTCTAGAAGTAGTAGTTATCAAGCCAGGAATACGATCATTATTAATTAGGTGTTAAGCATCATGTTAGTATCTCGTGCGCTTTATCTACTCAAAATCACAATATTTTAAAATCTAATGATTAGGTTCTATAAACCGCAGGCACAAAATGCAAGATAATGACTTACTGAGAAATATTGATAATACCATGTGCCACGATTATTAACTTCGTTCATAATTACAATAAATCGCACGGAAGACAATGCAACGTTTGTCTTCCTGAATATTTATCTGGACATATTCCCAAGATTTCAATGGCGATTATTCTACTTTGACAAACAGCAGAGGTAAACACAAATGATGTACTCTTGGTGGGATTGATAGCATGTTTAAATTAAGAGCTATTATTTTTTATCAGTCTCAAATCATTTGATTCATCGTATTGATCTTTTCTGTATTTATTTTCAACCACTGTCCTTTAAATACCATTCAGATTTATCTACAGTCCTTGGCTGTACTGCTAAATCTCCTTACAATTTAATACTACATCTGACCCTGACATTTTACAATTTACTTCTACAAATCAGCCTAACGTGATAGGCAAACCCGCAGATGTTGCAACATAACTAGCAACGACAGATGTATTTGCCAACATAACGGTTAACTTTATATGCACGAATTCTTTCAGTTAATAGCCCATGAATACTAAAGATCAAATGGGACTCTGAGCATATCCTTGTTTCACCTCATACCATGTAAGTATAGAAAATCTAAATGAAATCACAGTATTCTATACTAATTTGATATACATGGCAATTTACTAATCTTGGACTGTCACTACAGTTGATCGATTCTTTGACAAATATTTAGAGTTCAAACTCACCCAAATTTTATAAGAATAATGATGAATGGCTTCCCTGTCCATAGAACTGCAGTGGGCGGTGGAATTGTTTTCTCTAGATTTACTTAAAATACGAGTATTAACGTTTCTCTTTAAAGAGTGTTGATTAAAAGGCTTCAGATACTATCATGCCCTGTGACATCATCAACATTTTTAGTGATTTTCTAAGTGTAGGCAATAATTGTTCTCACTAAAAACTAGCAAATAATCACGTCTCGTATACTTCTCAGTAATTTTATGTAAAATTACATTTCTCCATTTTCATAAGCCATCCCTATATTTGGCTTTGTTACCTCGTATAACTGTTGCAAGTCAACCTTCTCTTGGATAACTACCGTCCTTAGAAAAATTTTCATAAGTTTACTTATGAAATTTTTGTATAAATATATTGCGAAAACTCGTGTATAACTATATTTGTTCCTATCAAGGTGTAACATCTGTTTTAATAATTTAAACCTTAAAACGTTATATTTTCTGTTAAAACTCCTTTGTCTTAATCTCAAGCCTTTAATCTCAAGCCTTTCATCAGAGCGAGTAGATACTTCCAGCCTTGAGATATTTAGAATGCTAAATTTTTGTTCTTATTTCATCTTACATTCAATCACTGTGAAATGTAAAGTAATCAGGTTTGATCCAAGGAAGAAGAAGGTAACTCCAATTCCTTGGCTGAAGAACCCTTCACCGGCATTAAAGGACTCTCCTGAAAGAAATAATTTTTGTTTTCCTCTGAGAATATTTGGAATTCCGTGGTGAGTACTGAGCGATGTGATCCAGCTTGATGTGTTTACAGGTGCTTGAGAGGGGCTCCTAATTCAAAGAACTTTACGTTCCTTTAAATAAATAACAAAAAGGCACAATACCGTGGCTGGAACAATACACAAATAACCCGTACATAGGAGAGAGGAGCTTACGACGACGTTTCTCTCCAAATTTTACCATTTACAAAGTCATGCTAAATGGTCCAAGTCGGACCGGAACGTCGTCGTAAACTCCTCTCTCCTATGTGCGGGTTATTTGTGTATATATTCCTTTCCATTTCTTGAATCAAACCTCGTTACCTGCATTTACCTGAGTGATGACTAACTCCTTTGCGTTTAGCGTTCTCCCAAGAATGCTTCTCCATTAATATATTAATAGAGTCAAATCCCATTAACTCAGTACCAAAGGAATGCAGTGCAATGACATCGTATAAAATATTACAAAGTGTCTAGCTTCCTGGTACAAGCTGAGGTAACCGCTTACTCTCTTGGTTTGCGGAGCTCCACAGAGTGGGACATCGTATGACTAAGACCCGCTTCAGAAGAATTTATCCCGTATATTTTAACAAACAAAATGCCACTAAAACCTAAGTCCTGTACAAATATTCCATCAGCGTCGTCTCCACCGTCGCCTCAGGTAGTCAACATTACGCTGGCTGGTCGTCTTCGAGGAAATATCGGTAAGGGAGTCGCCATGCTTTGTAAGACTCTGATTTAGATCAGAAGTTGCAGAACCTACCTCATTATCATAAATCATGATTGTAATTATTTATGTAACGGAGCATTATATAACACTGATACCAAAACATTAAAACGTTGTCACTAAAACCATTGCATTGAAACCAAACCATTGAAACCATATCGCTGCAATTGTAACACTCAAGCATTAATACGAAAATCCTAGCACTGTGACCAAAGCATTGTAATAATAAGTAATTTATTCAAGGCAGAAAGCAGTTTTCCTTCGCCCTCAGATATTTCTTGTATGTACTGTTGGCTCTATACTAAACATTGCTGACTGTTAGGTAAGACACATATGCAACAGTTAGACAACTTTATTCCGAAACGTTTCGGCTACACAGTAGGCTTCTTCAGTCGAATACAGAAAGTAGGCAGGAACAGTAGAGATGTGAAGACGATGTAATCAGTCCATCACCCTTGTAGTCGTAGAATTTGAGGTTGTCAGTCCCTCGGCCTGGAGAAGTTCAGTTCAGATCTTCAGATAGTTCCTGACTATGGAACTGAACTTCTCCAGGCCGAGGGACTGACAACCTCAAATTCTACGACTACAAGGGTGATGGACTGATTACATCGTCTTCACATCTCTACTGTTCCTGCCTACTTTCTGTATTCGACTGAAGAAGCCTACTGTGTAGGCGAAACGTTTCGGAATAAAGTTGTCTAACTGTTGCATATGTGTCTTACCTAACAACCTGTCGGTATTGTATACCATTTTGATGTTCATTGCTGACTGTAATGTTAAATTTTAAGAATTTATTGGAATATATCCCCCGATATTTTAATATAGTACCAGGGAAACAAAAGTTATTTCTCTTTTCCATTATCAAGGAATAAAGGCAGATCTATTAGTTCCTGTTATTAAGGCATACACAAAATTCTTCCAATAAAAAAAAAATTAACGTATGACTTAGAGGCAATAGGAGGAATAATTATTTACGCTCCTTGTTTTTACTTGGGTGGTTACTCGCCAGTCTCTGTTCCAGCGATGTAGATCATAGCTGTCAGTAATAACTATTTTCTCGCTCTAGCCTCGATCATAACTGTCAGTAGTCTTGTAACTAGATAATACTTGTCAGTCATCATGGATTCAAACCTCAACTATAAGCTGACTCGTAATTAGATCTTAGCTGTCTGTAATAATCTGATATGGGATGTAAAACAAATGTAGCAAAACGGCTCCTTTTCAATAGACCACATTTCGCTCTTCTAATGGTGCTCAATGTGGTGTTGTTCATACACTTCACTCGTCGGCTACTCGTCATTCGCTACAATAATCTGAAGTTTTGCCACCGAAGAAGAAAGTAAATTTTGTAATCTGCATTTCCAAATTTGTAGGGATCAAACAGCTCAGTGAAATCGGAGGTTATCCGGTTTGATCTAAGAAAATGACGGGAAGATTCAGTTCCTTGGATCAAGATTGCAAGTATGAATTTACGCTCATGAAGGGCTCGAAAAATTAAATTGAGCCAAATATGGTTTATTGCTTTAAACCTGGAATATTTTTGAGAACCGCTATTTTCGTATTTAAATGTATGATCTAAATATGTAAGGGCCATGTAGCAAAAGAAAAAAAAAGGAAAGCAATCAGATTGATCCATGGAAGAGGCGGGTAGCTTCAGTTCTTTGAATGAAGAACTCTTAACACATCAACGTGTGAAAACGAAGGGATATTTTGTGAGAAGAAATCTGCGTATGGTTCAGGACCTTGTACACCATGTCTGAAGCAGCCGACGTACATAGAGAAGTGAGACAAGATAACACAAGGCTACACAAGGTCCAGGACCTTGAAACCATGTCTGAAGAAACCGACGTAGCCAATTACATAGAGAAGTGAGACATGATAGTACTAGGATACACAAGGTTCAGGGCCTTGTACACCATGTCTGAAGCAGCCGACGTAGCCAGGTACATAGAGAAGTGAGACAAGATAATGCATGGCTACACAAGGTTCAGGACCTTGCACACTATCTCTGAAGCAGCCGACGTAGCCAGGTACATAGAGAAGTGAGACAAGATAATGCATGGCTACACAAGGTTCAGGACCTTGCACACTATCTCTGAAGCAGCCGAGGTAGCCAGGTACATAGACAAGTGAGACAAGCTGACACAAGGCTACACAAGGTTCAGGGCCTGCACAATAGGCTTGAATAATATGCGGCTTGTAGACTATGTGACACACACTGCCTTTTGTGTTTTATTCACATACTTATCAGTATATTTTACCACTGACATACATCATGCTTGAAGTATCTGACGTAGTCTGACACATATTTAAGTTAGATAAGTGTATATACCGCATAGAGAAACCCGACTGAAGGGAAAAGGACACAAATCTGTCAGTGCTAATGACTCCTTATCGCGGCATTAACACCTGGGCTTTCTTCATTCTCTCATATCCTACCTCTCAATTGTCTTTCTTCCCCTTCACCTACACCGCCCCTTCACACTGACCTTTATCTCCCCACCCTTCCTTTACAATTACCCACATTCTTCCTGCATTCTGACTCTTTGGCCATTCTTAAATTTCTTGCTCTTCCCTTATTCTTCCAGACATTCCTAATCTCGTTCTACTCTCATATTCCAATTAGTCTGAACCCTCACTCTTGAGTTTCCGTCTCACCCTCGCATTTCCCTTCTTCACTCCTCAAGGTTGTGGATGTAGGCAAGAGTTGCAGCCAGTCAACTTCCCAGGTGCAGTCGTACCTCTCTACGAGGTGCGACTGCGAGGAGTCTACGGTAC
>NC_091298.1:10950684-11003184 GCF_038502225.1 Cherax quadricarinatus | reverse complement strand
ATCACCTGCTTACTGTGATCTTATTGCATATATATATATATATATATATATATATATATATATATATATATATATATATATATATATATATATATATATATATATATATATATATGTATATATATATATATATATATATATATATATATATATATATATATATATATATATATATATATATATATATATATATATATATATATATATATATATATATATATATATGCAGAACAACCACTGCGAAAAAATAGTGAAATTTCAAGAACTTTCGTGTCTTCTCACTTTATCAAGGAACTATAAAAATAAAAATATCAACAGGAAGACATGTAAAGGCAAGACTACACCTCACAGTCACGTCACAGCACCCGACTCTGTGAGACATAACTGATACTCCACCCAAGCATTAAGATTTTTTACTTGTCTAATGTGACATTAAATTCTTCCCAAATTTTATTAATTGCAAATAAATCCAATTTATACAAAACAAATGAAATATTCATATTATTTTCTAAACTGCTTTTTATGAAACATGATTGATCCTGTTATACTCCTGTCGACCATGGACTTGCTTGATGCAACTTTCTCAGTCTTTTGAGAATCAATTGCAGAGTTAAAATCTCTCACATGAATGAACAGAACATTAGAATCTTCTCTACTTCTAATGCTACATTTATGTTGTTTTATAATGATAATAATAATAATAATAATAATAATAATAATAATAATAATAATAATAATAATAATAATAATAATGATAATAATAATAATAATAATAATAATAATAATAATAATAATAATAATAATAAGAATAAGAATAATAATAATTGTCATAAGTGTGTGGGAATGCTAAATTAAATGAGACATTCTGAACGTTTAAACATAAGATGGAAGGAGCACTGAAGCTTGCCTGTTGTCCCATGCTAGGCAAGTCTAACTCAAACTAACAAAACCCACTCATGTGCTTGTGTAATCTATTTTAAAACTAACTATGGTTTTCGCTTCACTGACACTACTCGCGAATTTCTTCCACTCATCCACAACTCTATTTCCAAAAGAGTGGTTTCTTATATCTTTTGTAGGTCTAAACTTTTCTTTGATCCCATTGCATCGAGTAAGATCTTGACTTATCTGATATTTTTAGCAAGTTATCTGTATCCCCTCTATTTATTTCCCAATTTTAAGCCTTTCCAGAGAGCGCAGATCCAGTGCTCTTAGTCAATCCTTGTAGGAAAGATTTCTGATACATGGGATCAACTTTTTCATCCTTCTTTCTTTATGTCTATTCTGTAACACGGTGACTAGAACTGCGCAGCAACGGTGATCAGAAGTAAACAGCATTTTACGCTATTTCATTCTGATAATTATATAATTATTATATTTGATTTAATCATCATTAAGAGAACTTCTTTCCTCTTATCTCATTTTGCTGAATACGTATTGGGATTATTTAAAGCGTTACCCTGAAGGCTGTAGCCAGAGAGATATAGCTTGTTAGCACTGATAAATAGAGAGCAATATAGCTTAGCTTTCCATACAAATGCGGCACTGTAGATCATATTAAATCAACACTGCATAAGAACTATAACCTCTATGTAATAGAGGAGTTGTAATGGAAGGGTTAGTATAGAGAGTTTTCATTTAGGAACATACTAGTGCTCGAGGAACAGCATAGTGCTATAATTTAAAATTCATTATTGTTAGATGAGCTGTGTAATACTAGAGTTCATGAATCACTACTCAAGTATCAAAATGTGTTAACACTGATCAAGAAGCATCAGTGATAGTTTAATAGCGTGGTGACAATGTTTGGAAACCTGTGCCAGAGTAATAGCGTTTCTGCATTTCTCAGAAAACCTCACTGTAAAAAAGAACATTGTTGTGCCACAGACAAACATGGATCAGTGTCAGCTAAACAGTGTAGTGGTCCATTCAAGGAGGGATAAGTGTCAAGTGAGAGGGACAATGTAAGAGTCGATATGGCATCAGGAGCATGATAAGTCCAGGGCCAGATATGTAGTATAGTGCCACGGGATAAGATGTTGTTGGGTAATTGCTATCAGTAAGATAAACTAAGACAAAGGCATAAATCTGAGCTTTCAGCTGCATTTTCTAATAAAAATCAGATTCATCGAAAAGAAAACAAAAACCACGTCAGAAACAGAAGAATTCCTTGGAAAGAGGAATCACGTCAGGAGGATGAAGACTACCCACGGTACGTAAACATTATATTTTCGACTTGAATTAGAGTAGCAGTGTCACATTGTCAGGCTAAACTGAGAGCAAGTTTCAAAATTAAATATTTTAGACTAATAAATCTCAACCATATTATAACGTTAAAAATTGTAACTCGAACAAGAAAGCATAGAACCGACCTTACCTTTACCACACTGCCAAGATATATCACACACATTTAAAATAAGGTTTCCACTTTGTCTAGCACCATGGTACTAGATCACTGATAAATTAGACACATGTGCAACTCTTGGGTATGTTTATTGAGGAAACGTTTCGCCACACAGTGGCTTCATCAGTCCATACGTAGGAGAAACTTGAAGAACAGGACTAGATCACTGTATGTACCTCCATAGTTTTTTTTATATATATATATATATATATATATATATATATATATATATATATATATATATATATATATATTAAAATTTAGCTAGAAAAAAATTAGTTTAAGGGGGGTTAGGTGAGGTTTCTATGTTAGTTTTGGTCACCAAAGAAAAATCTTTATAACATTGTCAAAGAAAAAAATTAGCTATCAATCTATAAAAATTTTGGGGGGAAAAGTTTGTTTTTAAGGGAGTTCTGCGTATCAGGAACGACGTACATATTTCTTTTTGCTATTTCATCTTAGAAGATGTAACTATTCACTTAAGTTTAATAAATATTTCATTGATTCTTACGTTAAGTATAAAAACAGCTGCAGACCTATATTATTATTATTGTCATTATTTCATTATTATTATTATTATTATTATTATTATTATTATTATTATTATTATTATTATTATTATTATTGCATTCACGGGAAAGTGTTAAACTAGCTAAGATCATACAGTGAAATGAGAGTCAATCAAATTTGATAAGAGGAGAGAGAAGGTACCTTCAACACCTTGAGGGAAGAGGCTTTTTCCAGGATCAGGGTGAAGAGTATATAAACTAGTATATACATAAGCACCACAGATTACTTCGAATATTACCGACTTAAATATAGCTCCATAAAAAATCACAGAAAATAAAAAAAATCACGCCTTGAAGTAAACTCACAAGATTATTAAAAATAAATCACTTTCGGATAATATGAAAAGAAATTTTTAAATATAAGAAACCGGATACAAACTTACTTTACTTTCAAGGATGATACACCAGTGAAACAACTGTATTTTGTGAAAATTATAAATACAGTTGTCATAACTGTACTGTAATGTACATTCGTGAAATCAATTACCAATTACGGGTAGGCATCACTGAAAATTTAGGTAGATCTAATTGATGTGTTACGAATCTCATACTAATTCTTCTCCTAAACACGTAATCCCACCATTAGATCAAGATAAATATTGACCCAGTGTCAAAGTTTGGTGCCACAATCTTGAAACAAAGTCAAAGTCTCAAAGATTAGTACAACATTTCCGAAAATTTTATTGATTTTCTTGTAGAATAGCAGTGGAAAATGAAATCGTTAAATTCATGTAGGTTTACACAGGGCCTTGGGAATGGAGATATAAACACTTTCGATCCATATCAATGGAAGGTATGATTTCATCAAGTGCCTTTCCATCAGCATCAAGATATCTCTCTTCCTCCCTGAAGGGATAACTGCATGGAGTAGGTTCAAAATGTAGAAATCGATCGTACCAGAAGAGAAACGTGGAGCTGCTTCATAGTAGAGAAAATAAGTCCGTGATGAGGAGCAGCTCAGAGCCAAGACACATCCCAAAAATGCCGATGGCGGAGATGCAGTGCAACAATGCCAGAGATGAAACACAACAATGACACGGGGATGCTGAGGAGTCGCAGGCCGGCGCCGCTGGCTTCACACAACCTAAATGCCCCAATATTGCTCCCAGGGTTCTTCATGAGAGGAATTAGAACCTATCTCCCATTTCTTGAATCAGTCCCGATTACATCATATTCTACAGGCGCTGCGTTATTCTTAAGGCTTTAGCGCTTCCCGGTAAATATAGCAATAATAATAATATCCGCTTTCTTGTTTTTATTTGTGTGTCAAAAATAGAGCGCTGCCTTTATGCATTTCACCGGTGTATAGGATGTTCAGAAGGAAATACAGCACGCACACACACACACACACACACACACACACACACACACACACACACACACACACACAGGAAGGGCA
The DNA here is from genome assembly GCF_038502225.1 of Cherax quadricarinatus. NCBI lineage: Eukaryota > Metazoa > Arthropoda > Malacostraca > Decapoda > Parastacidae > Cherax > Cherax quadricarinatus. The sequence continues at coordinate 10,998,812 of NC_091298.1, read as the reverse complement.
CAATGGATCAGAGAATACCTGACAGGGAGGCAACAACGAGTCATGGTACGTAATGATGTATCACAGTGGGCACCTGTGACGAGCACACACACACACATGACGGAAGGGTTAGACTCAGAAGTGTCCCTGTTTGCAGATGATGTGAAGTTAATGAGGAGAATTAAATCTGATGAGGACCAGGCAGGACTTCAAAGAGACCTGGACAGACTGGATACATGGTCCAGCAAATGGCTTCTGGAATTTAATCCTGCCAAATGCAAAGTCATGAAGATAGTGGAAGGACACAGAAGACCACAGACAGAGTATAGGCTAGGTGGCCAAAGACTGCAAACCTCACTCAAGGAGAAAGATCTTGGGGTGAGTATAACACCGAGCATGTCTCCGGAAGCACACATCAATCAGATAACTGCTGCAGCATATGGGCGCCTGGCAAACCTGAGAACAGCATTCCGATACCTTAGTAAGGAATCATTCAAGACACTGTACACAAAAGAATTTCCCATAAATATAATAAAATAATATCTTTCCACAGGTATACAAACAGGTCTACGATGACAGGTTTTGCTACTTTTCTACGATACGAACGACTGAATGACAGCACCAGTTGAAATATTTGAGCATATTCCTATATTTCAACATGAATCAAATCCCTATGTGTGTCCTTTTTTTTTTTAAAATATATATCCGTTACTTGCATTCAAATTTTAGAACGTAGATAAATAATCAGATAATGTTCTTCTCCTGAACGCTCATGTCCACCATTCTGTGACTGGTTTCTTCTTCCATATACCACGAACCTGGGCACAGTGGCATTTACACTCGTTATTTTTCCTTCTTGGCAGAGTCTGATAAAACGTGTTTTTGTTTCTTCCTTCTCTGCTCTCTGCATCTGCAATACCCAGTATTTAGATTGTTAAATTTCAGTCTAACTCGGTTTATCATGTCGTGACGAAAACTGGTGTAGAGCTTCCTTTGGAGCTTTGTCAAGTTGTAATGGCTTGATAAAGGACTTTACACTGAGCGAAACGTTGTCACAAATAAAGCTTGCTCTACACTTTTCTATTTTCTTCGTACGTCTCCAGTATACTTTTGATTTTATTTTCCCATCTTGATTATCCTCCTGAATTTATAACTTTTGTTTAGTTTTCGAAGGAATGTGTTCTCTCCTAAACCCACTTACCATAAAAGACACCTGTTATGTCCTTTTTTACATTTTAATATACAGGAACTTAGAAACACCCTTCGATCTCTGGTTGCAAACTAGGATTTCATTAAACCAGTACAATAACAGTATTTCTTGCTCCATTGATGCTTCAGGAGTTTCTTAATCTCCTCTTACCCTCTCTAATAAACTGGAGAAACAAACTGCTTCCTATCAAACTAAGAGAAAAGAAAAGAAGAGTTTGCCTTTTTAATACTAACCACGTTCTTTTCTTTTATATTACAGATTGTTACTATCCCATATGCTAATATTTTTTCTAAAATCATCACTTACTCTTTCAAACTACACAGACGCCATCTTGTGGAATTGACCCTTATACACATCCATAACATCAAATAACTTACTTAAAAAAAGTCTTACTTAATCATTTGTTAATATTCATATATATATATATATATATATATATATATATATATATATATATATATATATATATATATATATATATATATATATATATATATATATATATATATATATATATATATATATATATATATATATATATATATATATATATATATGTATATATATATATATATATATATATATATATATATATAACATACTAAAACTTCATAAGACACAGAAAATAATCATTAACTATGAAGAAGTAAGCCACGCTGGATGATAGTCATTAATAGTCATAGTCATTAATAGTCATTAGTTGAGCCAACTTTAGCTCAACTTTCTTTAGGTAGGCAAGGAGTTTCCATGAACATTTATTGATGATTCTTAATTCACTTTCACTATAAGATTATACTGCTTAGGAAGAAGCTAAATTGATTTATGCATTTCAAAATGTAAGAGCAAAAAAAAAAAAAAAAAAAAAAACAGGAGGGATGTGGGCGGCCTTACTATTATGTACAAGGCCAACATAGTCGAAGTACCATATTTGGCTCCACTTCGAGGACAGCGAGAAGCAAGCTCCTGTACCACAAGATGGGCAGAAAGCAACATCTTCACTCTGGCTGTACCCTTCTCCAGAACATCTCTTCATCTGAGATCATTTATCCTCAGAATGACTCGAGTCTGGAACACGTTCATACAGCATAATGATGTGGTATAAACCTTGGTAACAAATACCGACAAATTGGTTTAGAAAGACACGTAAGCAAACACTATGACATATTTATTAGAAAACGTTTCGGTCCTGGGACCTTGATCACTTCTAACATACAGAGGGAGAAAGACATTATATATATAGGCGGAGAGTGAGGTGTGAGTGACGCACGGGACCTGAGGAATGTCATGTTGTGATGAGGACGGGTAGACGATGAAATCATGTGACTCCTGTGTTGTTGGGTTGGTGGTGCTTAAGTATCATGTATGCCAATGTTTTTGAAATTTTGTAGTTTCCAGTGTTGCGTTCTATAGTGTCGGTGACGGCGATTAGTGAGGCTTCTAGGCACCGTCGGCGTCTGAGGTCTGGTTCGGTGAGAACGAGTTGTGCCTCATTCCAGTTCATCCGAGATTGCAGACTCAAGGCACAAGCTATCCTCAACAAACCGCCCACTGAACAGCCCCCTAAGCAGTTCATAGTACTCCCATGTGGTGATGTTGCCACGAATACTCGCCGGGCACTTGCTATGAGTAACATCAACGTTTCCACCATAAACACATCATCTATCAAAGACCTCACTACGAAACGCAGCCCCACACCTCTAACTTCTACAGCAGGCGTCTACACTATCCCCTGTGGGTTCTGTCCCAAGAAATATGTAGGCGAGACAGGCAGAGATCTTGCAGTCCGCCTGAATGAGCATCGAAATGCCTCTAACAGAGACGATGTAAGGTACGCCTGTGTCCTCCACAGAGACTCCACGGGGCATTTGATGAACTGGAATGAGGCACAACTCGTTCTCACCGAACCAGACCTCAGACGCCGACGGTGCCTAGAAGCCTCACTAATCGCCGTCACCGACACTATAGAACGCAACAATGGAAACTACAAAATTTCAAAAACATTGGCATACATGATACTTAAGCACCACCAACCCAACAACACAGGAGTCACATGATTTCATCGTCTACCCGTTCTCATCACAACATGACATTCCTCAGGTCACGTGCGTCACTCACACCTCACTCTCCGCCTATATATATAATGTCTTTCTCCCTCTGTATGTTAGAAGTTTATCAAGGTCCCAGTACCGAAACGTTTTCTAATAAATATGCCATAGTGTTTGCTTACGTGTCTTTCTAAACCAGCATAATGATGTCAACGAGATAAAATCAGTTGATCAAATGAAAATCCTGGCCCACAGATGGCTCCAACTACATCTTGTTCCCCTACTTGTTCGTTTCATAACAATAATAATGTTTTCAAATGAGTTGATGTAGGTAACAGCTGTTAGCTTGTCGATAAAGTTAGGAATCCTTATGTTGTCAATAAAGTTGGGGATCTTTAACCTAACCTAGCCAAATCCTGTGTGAAAAAAAAAACTGTAACACTGATCAATAATAAAACATTTTTCGAATAATAAGAGAAAGTAGTATGAGACAAATAGGTAGGAGAGTAATTTATGGATGCGTAAGAAAAAGGTGAAGAAAGAGAGAAAACAAAGGAGAGGTAAAGGAAGATAAGGTGGAGAAAGGAGACGAGGATAATGAGGAATAGTAAAATGAATAAATAAGTGTACAGGAGTATAAAGAAGGGGAGAGGAAGGAAATGAAAAAGGAGACCAAGAAGATAGAATGCATGAAAGACAAGATAAAGAACAGAAGGCGAAGAGCATGAGCCTGTTAACAAATGGAGAGTAAAGACAATCTGAAATTTCAATAAGAAATTACAGCAAGGAGAAGGGATATGAACAATTGGCATGAATAGTCGAGGATACGGAAGAAAAATTTAGCAGTAGAGAAAGGAGATGGAAAAGTAAAGGAAAGCGAATAGAGGTTAATCAGATATGAAAAGAATTTTTCTCTTACTTTTTTGATTCGATTATATGGGATCGTGAAGTAGAGACAAGCTGCAGAGTAATCCTTAATACTGACAACGTTATGCTTTATAAAGCTTTATCTAAAGGTTTGTTCTGCAGTCTTTAGATAATTTTCTACTGCAAGTGAATGACGTGTCATGTGGATACCGTGAGACACGTTAACCCACAGAACAAGGACCATCTTAGCAGTCGAAATTATTTAACTTAGTTCACAAATAACTCACACTATGGAGGATAAAGGAAGACATTAGAAAACATTTCGGTTCTTCCTGTACCATTACGTCACAATTTTTAACAGTTGTGTATTATCTGTGAATTGTTTTTGCCACGGTATTGTGATTTATTTCACATTTTAACATTGGCATTGTCTTATTTCCCTTTTTAGGAAAGGTATTGTGATTTATTCCCCTTTTTAGAAACGGTGTTTGACTTATTTTCCTTCATTTAACCTTAGGATATTTGACATGTTTTTCTCTTGTTTTATAACGATCAGTTTTTCTTTTACCTCCTGGCGATAGATTATGCCGGTTTTTTTATTTTTTTCTGAAAGCCTTACGCATTTATTCAGTTACTGAGGGCGTAGGCATCCACCATTCTTTTCTTACTGGTACCTTACGCATCCATTGGTATTGAGTGCTTTAGCAATCTTCTTTTATCTGAGACGCTCTTTGTTAATTAAGATACACCAGTCGTCGATTTTCTCCAAATTTGCTTAGAGCGAAAAATCAATAGATTGCTAATTTCCGTCATATCAAATTCATTACTGTGCTTGGTGTTGCAGGCAGGACCTTCTAATTAAATTTATGAGAATAAACCGGAACATCCACTTATGCTTCTTCATTCATTTAATTTAATATACGTTCTATTGTAGCCCGTAAATTAAATACCCATCGCCCAATGACTGCGCCATATCTGATCGAGGGTTCCACTGAAACAGAATTTCAAAAAAGGCCACGTGAAAATTTTTACAAAGAGTTTTCACAATAACTATATTGTTCAACAATAGCTAAATGGAACAGCATTTTTTTCTGAGCCATTAAGCATTTCAAAGGCGTCCTTATAGCTGACCCCAAAATTCTTAATCGGAAAGGAAGCAGAAGATTTCAAGCTGTATGCAATTAATTGAGTGATCATTAAAAATATTAGACAGTTACAGCCTTTTAGTACATATAACCTATTAACGAGAAAAGTAGATGGTACAAGAGTATTATAGTCAGTGCCAATTCACAAGGGACTACAAAACATGTTTTGTATTTCTGTGAAATTTTAAGATTCCGTTCTGTTGAAAATGTTCAGCTAACGAGTTTTATAATAAGTTATGTATATATATATATATATATATATATATATATATATATATATATATATATATATATATATATATATATATATATATATATATATATATATATATTATATATTATTTTTATTATTATCACACACTGGCCGATTCCCACCAAAGGCAGGGTGGCCCGAAAAAGAAAAACTTTCACCATCATTCACTCCATCACTGTCTTGCCAGAAGGGTGCTTTACACTACAGTTTTTAAACTGCAACATTAACACCCCTCCTTCAGAGTGCAGGCACTGTACTTCCCATCTCCAGGACTCAAGTCCGGCCTGCCGGTTTCCCTGAATCCCTTCATAAATGTTACTTTGCTCACACTCCAACAGCACGTCAAGTATTAAAAACCATTTGTCTCCATTCACTCCTATCAAACACGCTCACGCATGCCTGCTGGAAGTCCAAGCCCCTCGCACACAAAACCTCCTTTACCCCCTCCCTCCAACCTTTCCTAGGCCGACCCCTACCCCGCCTTCCTTCCACTACAGACTGATACACTCTTGAAGTTATTCTGTTTCGCTCCATTCTCTCCACATGTCCGAACCACCTCAACAACCCTTCCTCAGCCCTCTGGACAACAGTTTTGGTAATCCCGCACCTCCTCCTAACTTCCAAACTACGAATTCTCTGCATTATATTCACACCATACATTGCTCTCAGACATGACATCTCCACTGCCTCCAGCCTTCTCCTCGCTGCAACATTCATCACCCATGCTTCACACCCACATAAGAGCGTTGGTAAAACTATACTCTCATACATTCCCCTCTTTGCCTCCAAGGACAAAGTTCTTTGTCTCCACAGACTCCTAAGTGCACCACTCACCCTTTTCCCCTCATCAATTCTATGATTCACCTCATCTTTCATAGACCCATCCGCTGACACGTCCACTCCCAAATATCTGAATACATTCACCTCCTCCATACTCTCTCCCTCCAATCTGATATCCAATCTTTCATATATATATATAGATATATATATTTATATATATATATATATATATATATATATATATATATATATATATATATATATATATATATATTTATATATACATAATCATTTGACATAATGTTAAAAAATATGCAACTAGTTTTTACGAAACTCTAGAGAAATCATGTTGAGAGTATAACTAAATTTGTGAATTATTAAATGTCATTTAATTCTCTTAAAATAAAACAAATTGTGGGAGGTAAATCTGACTTACAAATGGCTGTAAATTTAGTAGATATTTATTACAATTTGCTAAAGATTTTTTTTGACACATCCACATACTCATACACACACACAGAGTGAACCTACTGGCGACCAGTGAAGAGGCGGGGCCAGAAGCTATGATTCGACCCCTGCCACAACAATTAGGTGAGTACACACTCACACACACACACACACACACACACACACACACATACAGAGAGTTTATGAGCTGAGCCCTTTTTAGTAAAGTTATCAATATAATCGTTATAGAAAGCTAGTCAGGTAATCAATTTGTATTAGAAAGCTACCAGTTTCAAAATAATGAACCTTCAGAATCTTTTGTTAAAAGAAATATTCCTACTTTTCACCAGACGGACCAAGAAACAGTTTTTGGAAACTGATGGGGACAGTCATATTGATAATATTGATGATGATGGTAACGATGAAACTGTCAATTGCACACTGGTATTTTCATCTATTTTCTTATTTTCATCATGAACTGAGAAATCATCGCTAGTAGGCAAACAGGCAAGACGATAGATAGCAAATATAAAATATATTAAAATATAGATATCTTTTAAAATGCATCGTTAGTTCAACGGTGTTGGAAAGTCACTGTCATAAATACCAGTGTTACAATCTTCTAAGACTGGGAAGACATTAAAACTTTTGTCAGAGAGTTAGAACTGTAGTTAAAAGCAACGCTAAAGCCAAAAGAACATAATTACGTCTAAATCAGAAGTGCAGAAGAGTGCTAATTGCTAGAAAGAACATTTTCAATTCCCCAAATAGCAGTATATAGCATTTATAATGCCCAGTATGCCCGCTGTTAAAACATTAGTATATTACTAATCCCAAGCATAATTTGTTAAGTATCATTTCAGACTAGTGAATCTTCTCCAGGACATCAATGTCAAAAGAACCGGTAGACAGCAATAATAATAATAATAATAATAATAATAATAATAATAATATTAATAATAATAATAATAATAATAATAATAATAATAAAATAATAATAATAATAATAATATTAATAATAATTATAAAAATAATAATAATAATAATAATATAATTATAATGATAGTAATTAAAATAATAATAATAATAATAATAATAATATAATTATAATGATAGTAATTAAAATAATAATAATAATAATATTATTATTATTATTATTATTATTATTATTATTATTATTATTATCATTAATCATAATTATTATTTTACTAGCAGAATAAAAGCTGGCAAAAAATCTTAGCAAAAATCAAGCTGATTGTTAAAATTTCTAAATTATTAACAGCAAAAAGAAAGCACCTTCCTTGAGACATTTTTTATTAACGAAGTGCCTGTACCGTACAATCATTGACTCGTATTTTATTATCTCTCTTCCCCTTGATCCGTCATGTTTCCTGACCTTGCCTGTGCTCCCCTAGGGAGAGGTTAGGTTGTAGGGGAATTGTGGCGGTGAAGGGAGAGGCGACCCCTCACTGCAGTGGCCACCCACAGTCTTGTTAGGGTGGGCTCCCATGAAACATTTTTATACACGTTATTGTTCCTGAGTCGCAACAAATATTTCAGATCTTCGCTGAGTATTAGAAGCTTCCTGTCAGTTTTTTTTTTTTATTGCGACAGGCAAGTCTACATGATACAGAAGCCGATATATATATATATATATATATATATATATATATATATATATATATATATATATATATATATATATATATATATATATGCAATAAGATCACAGTAAACAGGTGATTTTAGAATATGCAAAACAACCACTCTGAAAGAATAGAGAACTTCCAAGTGCTTTCGTGACTACTCACATTATTAATAATGTGAGTATATATACAGAGTGGTTGTTTTGCATATATATATATATATATATATATATATATATATATATATATATATATATATATATATATATATATATATATATATATATATATGTATGTCTGATAATGTGAGTAGTCACGAAAGCGCTTGGAATTTCTCTATTCTTTCAGAGTGGTTGTTTTGCATATTCTGAAATCACCTGTTTACTGTGATCTTATTGCATATATATATATATATATATATATATATATATATATATATATATATATATATATATATATATATATATATATATATATATATATATGTACTGACAACACCTACATCACTCACTGAGTTCTTATTTCAGTAAGGAGAACATGAAATGACATTATTAACAGTATTTGTAAAATCATTGTATCGTATATCTCTGTAAAAAGCTACTTCTTTAAAATTTATCTTTAAGTAATATCCATTTAAAGGATAAGTCTGCAAATGGTACTCTTTGCGAAAGATATTTCTATAAAAGATACCTCTTTTATAGATATATCCTTCAGATCTATATCGGTAAAGACAACTTTCAAAATTTATCTCAGCAAAAGATACGTCTGTAAAAGATACCTCTGTTAAAGATACAGTTTTGTAAAAGATGTATTTGTAAAAGATATCTACATTAAAAATCTCTTTCACTCTCTAAACGCCGTATATGTAAAAGATACCTGTTCAAAAGTTATCTTTCTAAAATTAATCCTCTATGTAAACAGAGCAGAGAAACATATATTTTTATTGGAGACCGGGAATTCAAATGACGATTGAAATATGCGCTGATAGAGAGGAATTGCCTAGAGCCAAAAGTATATCTAGAGAATGCAGTGATAGACTGGGAACGAGACAACAACTCTTACTTATATTAAACTCCATTGTCACAATATGCCTAATTAAATCTGATAACGTTTTAGACACGGTATCTCCATTTTCAGAGCAAAAGTACTAACGGAACAGCATCTCTAATTTAATACAAATATTTAATATAAATATTTAATAAAAACATGTATAAAAAGGTATATATAAATACTATCTCTTATTTAAGGCATCGACATGGTATCTCTAATTTAAAATAGGAAACATCATTGCTCGGGTTAAGATCTCCTGCACTCACACATCTTTCAAGAAAGAATTTGCAACAGTTCGATAGAGGCATTACTAAAGTTCCTTGGAAACAGCTGGTGAACTATCCTTGATCCGTGGAATCGCACCTACACTCCTCCTCAGCCTGATTATCTCCCATTCCTTAAGTTATAGCTGCCTTAGAGCGATTGCGCAAATGTTTTGTTGGTTTATAAGGTTTAAAAGGTTATCGACTCTATGGAGATAATGAAGGTCGCATGTAACCCGTACACCACCAGATAAGGACACTTTAACCCCTAAAATATGGATTAATTCAAATTCTCATTGAGATGTATATACGTCTCAGTATATCTAAACTTGTCTGCTCAGATGACTCCGAAAGGATATTGAAAAAATCTACCTGGTTTGAAAACGCTAGTAAAAAAAAAACTACTACCATTAATGAAAAATATTATTATCTTGAAATGGAATTATATCTAATTTTATGAAAAACCAAAATCAGTGTTGTCTTGAGCAAAAAGCAATGTGTCTTGCTATGCAGAAATGTATAACTGAATCTGATCTTTGTCATCTTTTTCAAGCTGAAGATAAATATTTTATTGCCTCTTGGTTGATTTTTCATTGCCCAAACTTCAATAAGAAAACCTACCAGTTTACTAAAAATAAAAAAGTGACACCTCTGACCTTCGATACAATAAGAAATTATATTTAGAAGCAATGCAATTAGATAAACCTCTAGTGTAGTTTATTTACGATACATCGTGATCATATTCAACACAGAGATCATGTCTAACACACATCGACACCATGCCCAGCCCTTCTAGGGTAGGGTAGGTGCCTGAGCCCGAGCCTTTAGCTCATAAGACTGTCATTCCCATTAGCCCCCTTGGGGCGGGGATGGCAGACCAGAGAGGCCTAGCTTGTGGCTAGGCCTGGGGACAGTTGGTCCCAAAGATGAGGAGGTACTTGTGCCTCCTCCCATGGGAGACTTAGGTCTCAGACACTCCCTAAAGAGGGAGTCAAGGCCGGGCCACCACTTGGAAAAGGCCCGGGCCGGGAGAATACCGGCGAATCTTTAATAATAATAATAATAATAATAAGTCTAACACAGTGGAAAATAAAAGTCACAGTACCGTAATCTCCACACTGTGGAGACAAATTATTAAATGATGTTTCGGCCCATCTCGGACTATTATCAAGTCATAACTCCAGCACCGTGGTCATCCCACTCACAAAGCAGAATATTTCTCCCAAGAAACACCAACAATGCAAAGTAATCGTCCACGGAGGCAAGGTTACACTCCATCTTAATGTGACTGCAATTCCTTAATGAGATGATAACAATATTTGTACTCCCATCAACTCTGAGGTAAAAAGAGAAGATCCACTGTGAACCAATCACCACAACCATGAGGTGATGTCACAGTGGTAACATACACTAGGTGTATTTTATCATAGTAGCTCAAAACTGAGGTATCTCACTTAAGAGTCTCAAGGCAGATCTGATTTTAGCATCTCAAGGTTGGTATATACATGTCGTATCTTGGTATCTCTAGGCAGGAGTATCAGTTCTTGGTTTTTCAGTGCTGGTGTATTTCGTTTTGCTATCTAAAGACAGGTGTTCCTCAATATGACAAGAGAGAGCAATGGGTACCTCTAATGTTTATCAGTGGTTTTGGTAGAATTTTTGTGATACTAATTTTATTCATGTTTTCAGCTATTTGTTCCAGTCAAAATTATCCAGACTATCTTCATTTTTCCATATTTATTTTTACTTGGCGATGTAAGTGATGTGTAAAACAAAAATATGCTGGTTTATCTAAGTAAATAAACACACATTATATTTCTTACTATGGTTCAGGAACCTATAGAATCTGTTCAGAAATAACTTGGAGCAATAATTAGTTACACACATAGTGTGTGTGACTAATTAATGGTGCAAACTGAACCGACCGAAACGTCGTCATAAGTTTCTTTATCCTATGTGTGGGTTATTTCTGAATTGTTCCAAGGAATTGTGCCTTTTTATTTTCTGTAGTACCTGTCTTTTACCATTTCTTGAACACGTATTACCTGTTTTTTCCTATTACTAGATCTAAAACATTATCTGTCTTGCTCATGAACATAAATTACTGGTATTTTAAGCTTTCCTAACCCCATATCACCTGTCTTTTACAGATACATAAACAAGTTAATATATCTTCACCCTTGTGTTTGTTTCACCACAGCATATATTACTTAGGAAAGCCCTGTATTCTAATTCATGATATATATATATATATATTGCTTATTCAGATCTGAATATTGAATCATAATTTCATAATTCAGAATCGTGTGATGTGAATCCCAGCTAAACAAACGAAGTTTGTACCGGGTTACCCGTAATAATTGGTATCCTCGGAATTAACCGGAGTAATATAAATAGCCTAGCTCAAATAACTAGAAGATCCAGTAAGTGGGCCGTCATATGACTTAGTCCGACGTCAAGGAAAGAATTCCCTTTTCTTCTGAGCAGTAAAATGCTCCCTCAGCTTATATTGTTTGTGTAACTAACAGGCGAGAAAAAAGCCTCAGAAATGTGATTTTTTAATTCAGTATCATCGTAATCGCCTTAACCATCATGTTCACCATTGTTTTCACCATCCTCATGATCATCATCAGCCATCAAAATCAGAAAAAAATTTCCCTCATTTGTGATATCACGATAAACATCTGTATCATCATAATTAATACTATGTTTATCGTCATCATTATCCTTATGACCATTTAGCATTCAAAGCTTAGATGAAAGCCCTCTCCCCATAAAACTCACAGGTATATGAACTGTCTTCCACTCCAACTCGTTACTTACAATTATTTATCCATTATATTTATCTATTTATCTACATACATGACGTCTTTTACTGTAATTCTTCCCACGCGCATCACAGACCATCTACAGCTACCAGACTGAAGTTAGTGCCACTCATCTTGTTCACTGGCACCCCCTGTACCTATACCGGCACCGAGCAGAAACTACTTCACTGTATTTCCAGACTGAAGTTAGTGCCACTCATCTTGTTCACTGGCACCCCCTGTACCTATACCGGCACCGAGCAGAAACTACTTCACTGTATTTCCAGCTTGTCTACAGTTCTTGCTTCTCCAGCACTTCTACGAGCGACGACCCTAAGATAGTACCACTAGTCTTATTCAACAGACATTTGCTTTCACCTATTTTGTCAGTTTCTTTGGTGAGTTCATCGATATTTTACGTCAAAACTCAGGTGAAGGACGCGACACTTTTCGAAAAAGTCTATCACCTCTAGATGTAAATCATTTATTACTGCATTCTTAAGTGAACTGAAGCAAGTTGTTGGGCTCAAGGTGCATGCAAAATAATTTTTAGTAATATACACTGGTGACTGCAGAAATCATTATTTTTAGCAGAACAGAACTATAAATGTTGAAATCCTGTTGCTTGCGACAAAGATCCATTTTACTCCGAAATTATTTCTTTTATAAATATCCACAAATACACATACATAAGCTTCCTTGTGATTTCTCATTAAGGGCTTATTTAGTAGTAACCTAATTGACTGATGTAACAGTAACAATAATGTTCATTATATGTAATATCAATATAATTTCTTAAGTCTATAACTAAGCTCTATTTCCTCTATATGTAAAAAAAAACACTATTTATTTTGCTTTTAATTTGCATTTTCGGTAACGAAGTCATGTAAAGTTTTGGCACAGCACTTTTCTGTGAAATGACTGCTCTGAATTCCTATACAATCTTGAGACCAATGCACATACTGCTGCAACTTACAGCTATATGCATTTACTATCATTTAATATGTTAGTTCTGGGTTTTCATAGGAAAGAAATAATTCTACTCGTTTTGCAAAGAGATAAAAAGCATATTTGACTTTGTTCACTTACCAGGGTGCGGTTCCTTTTATTAAGAGGAGCCTGTACTTTGTAGATTTTCTCGATCTTCTGAATCCGAAACTACGGCCTGATACAACCCTTTCTCAGTCTTTCGAAGCTGAAGCCAAAGGCTATTTGAACCTACTGAAGGCGTAACTCTGTTCTTACTCTCTGTTAGAGTCTGCAAGCCCATTCGATCCCTCTCTGGGTTTCTCAGAACTGAAGCTGCAGCCTCTTAGACTCCTCTGACAGTCGATTGAAACTGAAACCGATGGTGGAGATTCGATGATTCAGATAAGCGACAAATCTTAAGTACTTTAAAAATACTGACTTTCCATTTTTATGCCCTAGTAACTAGTGTACAGTATTGTTCTTCAAGAACTGAATTAGTCTGGACTTTAGAAATGTTCTTCAGTTTTATTTTTGAGTGTTGAGAACACACAGTTAGCTTCGGATGATATGGAAATAAAATATACTGATCGCGTGGTAGGGAATTTTCCCCCGTTAAACACAAATAAACGGTCGAGCATTCACCGTCTTGAGGCTTAAATATAGCAATTACTTCGCAAGTAAAATATATTTGTAACTTGTTACAAGACCAAACTTCGCATTTCTAAGTTCCTCAGTCACTCGTATTTAAGATTTTGTCTTCATTCGACATGTAACAGTTTGTTACTTTTGATATAGGTATTTCTAGACATCTAAGATTTGCAAGAGAATTATCGTTTTTCTTTGCAGCTGTGATACTTCACATATATATTTATGACTCATTCTCAGGGTACAACGTATGAATCCTGTCAAAAAATAAGAATTAATGGTTAGGTCAGTTAGGTCAGTAGCTTGAGCTTCGGACGATGCCTCGTACCATCTGACTGTAAGCCTTCGACAACATGGAAAAAATAATATATATATATATATATAGATATATATATATATATATATATATATATATATATATATATATATATATTATATATATATATATATATATATATAGTCGGACTTGAGTCCTGGAAATGGGAAGTACAATGCCTGCACTTTAAAGGAGGTGTTTGGGATATTGGCAGTGTGGAGGGATATACGTATATGATTCTAAACTGTTGTATTCTGAGCACCTCTGCAAAAACAATGATTGTGTGAGAGTGAGGTGAAAGTGTTGAATGATGACAAAAGTATTTTCTTTTTGGGGATTTTCTTTCTTTTTTGTGGGTCACCCTGCCTCGGTGGGAGACGACCGACTTGTTGAAAAAAAAAAAAAAAAAAAAAAATATATAGAAAAGGTGAAAACACCTGAATCACTTTTTGAAGAGTAAGACGATTACGGACCATTAGGAATTTGTATTGACGAAACGTTTCTACTGCGCTGTAGGCTTCATCAGTGGAATACAGAGATGAATTACTCTCCTGGAGAGAACAGCTTCGGTGGTAGGCGGAGAAGACGAAGTCAGTATTTTATATGATTTAAATGAGTCACTCTTTTCTCTTTTTGACAAGTGCTTGTGGAAGCCTCTTTAAAAAACAGACAGAATATATTACTTCACATGATCACAGCTAAAACTTAACTCACTTTGACATTATCGTGTCTTAACAAACACCAGGTCATAACTGATATTCAGGTCACAATAAAAATATCATTTTGCTTGTGTGAGATTTTCTTTTCACGTCGCTCTGAAGAAATTGTAAAGAAATCAAATTAAACACAGAATGATGTGTTAAATTCATTGTGGTATAAACCCTTATGAATCTAACACATCAAATTGGTGTAAAGAGCACTACGGTGCTCCTCACTAATTCTAAGGGACTGATTACTTCATTTTTTTGTATATAGTTCTACTGTCTTCCATTTATGTCCCTGGATTTGTATTAATAAAGCCCCTGGATGGCGAAGCGTCTACAATAACGATATCCAGGTGTTGTACATGCGTTTAATTTACAGTCAAGTTTACAGTAGGGTTTCTGCAAATGTAAAGACACTTCGAAGGCTCTTCATCATAGAAATTTTGAGCCGCCCTTCCCTTTTCCTTGGATAAAACTCGTTGATCTCTAATTCCTCTGGCACTGAACGAGATTTACGGGTTTAGCGCATCCCACTGAATGTAGTAGTAGTAGTAATAACGATGCTATGTAAGATGAAAATACTTGCCAAATACTATTAGTTCCTATAATTGTTTTATCCATAAAACTATTTTAACTACATTTTCATAACATTTAAGAGCTTTAAGGCTACCATCCAAGTTAATATAATTTCAAGTTCGTCATTTGCAGTGGCATTCAGGATACTCAGAAGAAAAGTCTGAGGTGATAAGTGTATTAAATGTAAATAGCACTGGTCTAAATTCTTAAGATGCATGTGGTAGGTCAGACGCTCACAGAATGTGGGTATATTGGAGCAAAGTACAGTATTAACTGGGACTAAGTTTCTTTCAAAACTGAACATCGTTAATCTCATCCCTGAGCGGAAAATAGTCCCAATAAAAGCTTCTTCTGCAATTTTTTTTATTCCCTTCCACACCTGTTGGCATTACGCCAACAGGTGTGGAAGGTATCTTTGGTGCAGAAACATTTTGCCAACACAACAGACTTTTTTTCAGTAGGCAATAGCCCAATACAACACTGGAGACAGGAGTAGTAGTTATGACGTGATATGTCCAGTAACCCTTGGTAGGTGGTCAGTCCCTCATGCCTAAAGCATAAGCACACGACCAGACCTTCTATACATAACACAAAAATGATAAACAGCTTAATATGGCATCACAGGTGAGTGTGGCACACTAATAGTAGGTCTTTCTAAAAAGCTGTGCAGTAAAGGAGTTACAGTTACCTTCATGTTTCACATCTGTCTTATTCCTCAACTGGTTGGTACTGAATAGTGTACTATCAATAACATGATACAGTTTACACACAATACATTGGTGCTCAAGATATTAAAAAGATATCCAAATAAACAACTTCGTACGAGTGCTCATACATAGAAAATAAAGCCATAGTTAAAATATTTATATATTCCAACAGATATTACTCTAGATTCTCTAGTAATATAAACAAAAATGTGTTTCGAAGATTGAAAAGGGATCATAAAAGATTTTAGAAACTGTTTTGTTCAAACCAGACACCTTCCATTCCCCCTGGCGCTGCTTGACCTATGCAGTTTAACACGTCCTACGGCAACAACAATAATAATAATATCAGATGAAAAAGAGCATCATGATAGTACAAATCCATCTGACTCTATTGTGACGTATATGAAGCTTGAAAATCACGGGATACGGTAAATGTTTATTTACAGAAGAGGAATTATCTCTTAAAAATGTTCAGTGACGCAGTTATTGTCTTGATGCTCAGTGCTTTTAAGACTCTTTACTATTATCCCTCAAAATGTAGAGAACTGGACAAAATCAGCTCTGGTGCCAAGCTTAGATGAGCACCTGAGAATGTATGTGACGTTATATTTATTTATTGATAATGCAGTCCTAAAGTCGTAAGTAGTAGGCTGGTAGACAGAAACTGCCCAGGGAGGCACTACGGTCCTGACAAGTGAGTGCAAAACGGAAACCTGTAGTTGTTTTACATGATGGTAGGATTGCTGGTGTCTTTTTTCTGTCACATAAACACGTGGGATAACAGGTATGTTTTGCTACTTCTACTTATACTTAGGTCACACTACACATTTATGTTCACGCATATATATATATATATATATATATATATATATATATATATATATATATATATATATATATATATATATATATATATATATATATATATATATATATATATATCTTTACACGCCCTTCTGGGTTTCTTCTGTTTTCTTAGTAGTTCTTGTTCTTCTTTATTTCTTCTTATCTCCATGAGGAAGTGGAAACGAATTCTTCCTCCGTAAGCTATGGGCGTCGCATAAATTGCTAAATTTAAAAAAAAAAAATCTTTCTTTTTTTCTTTTTTAGGTAAATCTGCCTTGGTAGGATACAGCCAGTTTTTTTAAACAAACAACAAAACATTCCTAAGGTAACGAGACAGACTTTGCAAAGTATTTTGTCTTTCTTCAAAAATTAGTGACTAAACTCTCATCTCTTTATCATAATGTAACTAAAATTATTCTCAGATATATACCTGAAGCTCATAATTTTGCTCTATTCATGGAGTTATGCAAGATGCCGGCTTTGATATTCCAAAACATTTGGCACATCAAAGCCGAAGGAAAAAAATCAACAAAGGTTCAATATATCTCGAGCAAACTTGCATTAACGAGAATCTATTATTTGCATTTGAATGGTGTCGGGGACCTGATTTCTTAAGAGAGGTAAGAAATGAAAACCCAACTGGATTTGTATATGTTGAATTCATCACATGAACATGGCTGGAATAAATCACAGCAAATGGAACTGATAATGTGAACGAGTAGGGATACAGAAGTCACCTCAAGGCAGCAGATAAGGAAAAGGTCATAGTCAGGTTACAATGCGCGTGTTCTGAGGATTAGAACATATGACAGTATTCTGGGAGAAACAAGTAGTTTGTAAAACAAAGCCGTGGTTTTGATTCTCGTTGGAAAGATGGCGGACAGATTCATTAATGCATAAAAGAGAGCAATATGAACAGTGAATAGATAAGCACCCAATGATTCGGTAATAGTAGGAGAGGAATTACGTTCATATTGATGATATACATATTAAATATTCGGAGGGAAAAAGGCTGCTACGAAGATTCTATAAACTGGAAATACAGATAAGACAGTTATAAGATAACATATATAATCATAAGATATAATCATAAGACAAGGATTTTACTGAAGCAGTGCAGTTGACTTATGGCTCATGCTAGGTATAGGCTAGTAGGCCCATGTAGGAGCTGGTACAGGAGAGAAGAAAGTACTTGTATCAGAGATGACGTAACTCAAGATATATGGATGACAGCCAAAAAAGCCAGACACAGAGTGGTGAACATGTTGGTGGTGTAAGAATGAAGCAAAACGTCAAGTTTTTAATTCTAGCTGAAGATTTCATGTGATTTGTATATGTAAATACATTTAAAAAGTCACAACGTTCATCAGCACTAATAATTAAACCGATAAAAGTAAAATAAGGCGATATATCAGTAGCTGACAAACAGCGAAATTTTACGGCAGTTTGTTAAATTAGACTAAAGCGAAGAAGATGCTACGATTGTGAAGAGGATGAACAGAAGAATAGGGAAGACAATGAAAAGAAGTACAAGGGAAGGAAGATCTTCCAGGGGCAGAAGATGTCCCAGTCTACATCGGGGATATCTACTGAGACAGCGGAAAAGGACGAGGTGCATCTAGAAATATAAATAAAATAAAATGATATAAAAGGCCGTATCCGTTGTCATTCTGACAAGCTATAAGAGGGTATTAAAATACATTTCCTATCAGTTTAACAGTCACAGAAATAGTGGATATAGAAATGCATTTGTCATCGAGCTAGCATTCTGCAAGAGAGAGCACAGACATGCAGTCTACCTCATTTTTAAATCAAGTATTACTTCTTAGGTTAACGAATATTTTACAGCATCATTGACCAAGGAGAAAGTTTCTAAAGCACTGATACTAAAATTTCAAATATAATCGTAGCTTATTTAACAATTATTCTTTTTAGGATGGTTCAATAAGTTTTTTTTTTTAAGTTTATTAAACTTTGGCCCTAAAAGCTGGATCTCTTTCTAGAAGCAGAATTTCCTCAAAGCTTTCCTTACTGAACCATCCTAAAAAAAGCCAATTGTTAATTAAGTTACCTTTTTATTTGACAATATAATATCAATGCTTTTGAAGGTTTCTGCTTGAGCAAAGATGCTGTAAAACATTCCTTAACCTGAGAAATAATACTTGATCTTTATATAAGAAATGATCTTCCTCGTCGAGCCTCTACAGACACCGTTTTGTAAGGGCAACATTTCTGACGTGACTCTTAATTCAGTTTCTTCAGATGTTTCCGGAACACTGTCTGATGCTCTGAAGCAGAGGATATTAACCACTGGGGACTCGCCCCTCTCCTAGGGGGCGTACTTTCCCGGGGGAAGGGAGATGTGCGAACCCCGAGTAAAAAACTTATAATGGCCTTTACATATTCTATATTTTCAATTTGCTCCTTAAACAGACTCTTCCGAATAGGTAAAAATAATAAAGATAGAAATAATAGCTAGTTTCTCAGTTTTCCTCTTTAGATAAGGATGACTTTATTTAATTTATGCATTTAGAATTTTGTATGAAGGGAGGACGTGAAGATGAGGACCAGCTGCGATAGGGGGCGCCACCCAGAACATATTAAGAGAAACAGCACATTACTTGGTTGTCTCATCTCACAATGACTTGACCTGGCTTGTTGCCTTCATCGCGTTCCTACTTACTCGCGATCTGATTATGAACCAGGACGGACAGAATCGTCATACAGCTTTTATCCGCAATATGTAGGTTTGTTGTGATTTGTTCCAGGCACAGTATTGTGACTTTTGTTCTTTTATTATGTTCTTTGTTCTAGGCTAAAAGGCATATTCACTCACTGCAACTTTTATGTCTCTATTTTATAAGCGATTTCTTTCTGTTCTCCTCTGAATGCTTGTTTCACAGTCAAACACACGCACAAACACTCACGCATCTCTTTTTCCTCTCTCATTCTCATTCACCTTGCTATATGAACGACATAAAAGAGCGATAAAAAGAGGGAAATATGTACAAAGACAGCATACAACTAGAGACTGCCATACCTTTACCTGTAAATTGAAGTTTGGGAACAAATGAACGTGACATGCATGGGACAGAAGAAGGAAAGAAAAAAGAGAGGTGAATAAATATATAGGAAAATATAAGAAATCAGCATTGCATATTACGTTCAATAAATATTTCAAGGGAGAAATACTATCATACTCTCTACGTGTAGTGACTTGGGTAAGAAGTAGACAGGTGGGTAGACAGACAATGCAGAGGAAGTCTTAATTTCAAAGGACTTTTGGCTCAGGATTTAACTTTACAATCCCTTACCGAAACGTTGTCTAAAGCCAAGGCTTCCATTGCCTCATATACCTGAAAGCTTTCTTGATGTGAGAAAACGCTGCATATCAGCCGGCAATGCTTTACATGTATATGATCTAAGGACATTCGTTTACTTGTGACCTCCCAGAGATCCTTCTGCTCACTAGATCTCACTAAAGAAATATTTCTCACTTACAATCTTAATGTTTACCATTTCTACGTTTAACATGGTATTACATATCGTCATCAATTCATCACTTTAATTGGTAAACTTCTCCAAATACTGTGGCAACCAAATCATCTTGGTTGCCACAGTATTTTAGTATATTTCTTTCCTTAAAATTTGTACATTATATGCAAATATGCTAAGTATGCTATCTTATTCCTTATTGAATATCATTTCTACTTTCAGTGAAGGTTCTTTAAGTGTTAAATATTTCTCATCCATCCTAACATATTTGTTTCTGGTATTTGTGCTGATGTTCATTGTATGTGCTTGTGAACAACGGAAGAACTGTAAGGACTCACAGGAAGTATGTGAAACGAGAGTTTATATCAGAACACATTTAATGAATATATCAGTTAAGTGCATGACAGAATTAAGAGTGACAGAGTAAATGAAAGGACCGAACTTCTGAAAACAAAGAGAGAATTTAGAAAGAGAAGTTGGACTGTTGATCAAGTGTTTGTATTGTAACAAATAAATGAGCAGTATTCAAATGTGGCAAATGAGTTGTAAGTTGCATATTTTTATTTGTTAAAAAAGGCCTATTTCAGTGTGTATTGTTTTATAGGCACGTTTATAAAATATCAGAATAACAGTGTCAGGGACAGGTTTGACCTTAAAAGGTAAAGAGTCTGATCTAAAGTAGCGGGCGGCATGAACGCCATTTAAATATGAAACATGTTACTTGGAGGTTCAGGAGAGTAGCTGAGGAAGTAGGTAAAGGATTTTGGAAAGGTCTTTTAAAGAATAAGGTTGAAAATAAATGCAAGGAAGCTAAAGATATAGTAAACATGTATAAGTATATGTTTGGAGTGGATTTATCAGCCGACATTTTGTGTTATTGAAGATTAGTTAAATCATGGAATAGATGAGAAAAAAAGTAGCAGGTATTTAGAGTAGTCTGTGGAAATAAAGAAGTGTATAACTGGAGGCTAAAATCTGGTAATGTATAAATAACAAAAAGGCACAATACCGTGACTGGAACGATACACAAATAACCCGCACATAAAAGAGAGAAGCTTACGACGACGTTTCGGTCCGACTTGGACCATTGACAAAGTGACTTTGTCAATGGTCCAAGTCGGACCGAAACGTCGTCGTAAGCTTCTCTCTTTTATGTGCGGGTTATTTGTGTGTCTGGTAATGTATCAGAGTATAGTGGCGCAAACACTTTTGCACGGGTGTGAGGCATGGTCTTTAAATGCTGCCGCGAAAAGAAGGCTGGAAGCGGTGAAAATGTCATGTCTCAGGTCAATGAGTCGTGTAAATATTATGAAAAGAATAATGCATAAATTAGAACGTCTTGTCGGTGTATTAAATTTATAAATCAAAGATGGGGAGACTGGTTTTTAAGATCGTTTAGTAATGTTTAAAAATGTAAGTCAAGGTGATTATGAGGGTGTACAGTATTCATCCGGGTTGTCTGGAAGGTAGTGTAGGGAACATCTAAGGAGGTGCTAGAATGAGGGGGTAAAAGAGTTATCGAGAGGAAGCGATTTATGAATCCAGTAGTCACATGAAAGTATCAGAGCGGATTGGAGAAGAGGGGTCATCGGGATTTGACGAGCTTAAGAGCAAGAAGGATTGAGGGAAACCGGGTAGCCAGACTTAAGCTTTATAGCCGGGAGAGATGGCACACCACACCGTCGGTGGATCATCGTCTGATCGTAAAATGGAGAAAATAGCTTGATCAAGCTCTGGGTCCACGGAGCATTGGGTGCGTATCTTACCACTGTGCTATATAAATAAATGTGTATAAATGTTTCAATCTTTTGCTCTCTAAGGAACTGAAGCTAATCTCTCCTTCCTTGGACCAGCCCTGATAACCCCGATCTTTCCACTCCCGGGCGCTGGATAAGCGTTACGGGCTTAGGCTCTTTGCCATGACTATAAAAATAATAATAATGATAAAAATTCGGTTTACTACTTAATTATTATTTTTTTAGATCAGCCTACTTTCTTGAACTAGGCTCAGAAAAGCAGATATCTGACCATACGGACATTCTGCTGAAAATGATTAACTAGTTTTTCCACTTAAACCCATACCACATATACCACTACTTCTTATGCCACTACTAAATATACCACTACTATTTATACCAGTACTACTTATACCACTACTACTTATACCACTACTATTTATACCATTACTACTTATACCACTACTACTCATACCACTACTACTTATACCACTACTATGTACCACTACTATTTATACCAGTACTACTTATACCACTGCTATTGGCCTTTGGCATAGCTTCTAGTTGTTTCTTCTTGTCTCATAAACACGCAAAATAGCGAATAAAGCTTGCAAACTTTCATCTACACCCCCTAAACATTCACCTTTTATTTTCATGGTATTTTTTGTAAATAATTTTTAATGTTTTAATATATCGTTTCCAAATTAACAGAGCTTTAGTGACAGCAAGCCTCGTAGTCTATAAAACATAATCTTTGACATTTCGAATAGATAACAGATACCCTTTGACACCTATTATTCCGCAGGAATGGTAGCCCTTGGCTTTTTCAGTCTGGATATGTCTTCAAGAACATCACTTCATTTATGGGTGAATAACTAAGTCCTCGAATAACTAACGTTTGCCAGGGTGTTTTTTTTTCACCACAGATAATATTAGAGGAATTAGAAAACTTACCAAACGAAAGCTCTGGCCAGGAGCTGATTCCACCATCACTATGTTCCCTGTATGCATTTTTCTGAAGACTGAAATGAAGTGTTTTAACAAATTAATAATAATAAAGACTTAGAAATAAGTTGAAGTAAAAAAATAAAATTATAGCATGTAAAATAAATGTAAAGATATTAAGTTGATCCTTCTTGAACCGTTAAGTGTAAAAAAAAGAGAAACAGTAGCATTTTTACCTTTTCACTTGACGCTTTCTATTCTCTTTCTCTCCAGTATCTCTCTACATTTTCTCTCACTCTACTGAATTTGTCCTTTTGTTTCAACATTTTCAAATGATTCCTTTATTTTTATCAATATTACACTAACTCTCTTTCATGATAACATTTTCCAATTCTTGCTAAAACTACGTTTTAAGACTCTTGGTTTTATTTTCTTTCCATTCCAATATTTTTCCTCTTACTGTTTCTCCCGTTGCCACACCTTCTCGCTTATTTTTCCTATCCCTTAACAAAACGTTTCCGATAATTGCTTCTTCCATAACCACATTCTTTGTCCCATTTTCTTTCTTCCATTCATTAAACTTTCTGTTTTTTCTTCCTCTAGTACTAATAATGATTTTTCTACAATACTGAAAAATTTTCTGAAATTCTTTCTTCGCCATTTTGGATTTCGTTCCCCCCCCCCTTATCCTCTCTTTTTTAGTTTGTATAGCGACTTTATCTCTCTTTACAGTATTTCTTTTGTTTTTGTCATTCTTTGTTTTCGATTATTGTTTCTGCACTTTTTTTCCGAAAGTATCTATGATTTTCATTCTCTCTCTCCTTCATTTCTTCATTTCTTCACCTTCTTCAATTTTTCTTTCCACTAAACATCCATACCTATTTTTACTTCGTTATTTATGCTTTTTTTTAGACTTTTTTTAACTGTTTTGCACAGATTGAACATTTCCTGGACAAAGAACTGTGTACACTCATCCATCTTTGACACCATAAATGGGACTCTCTCACCCCCTAAATATTTAGCTATGAACACCTTGAAGCTTTGCTGAATTCCTTCAAAAATAAATGAGCCCCCTTAGATATAATTGAGCTCCTTGAAACTTGTCAGAACTCCTTGAGGACTTGACTGAGCATCTTCACAAGCCCGAGTGCGAAACCGAGCGCATGAAGAACAAGCTAATAAATAATGGAGACTGTCATTTATCCTCTCGCTGCAAGTAGAAATGCAAGGAGATTTTCTCTTTATTGATCTGACCTTACATGTTGACCTCTGTTAACCTGCCAACATTCCATACCATGCTTCGTATGCTCTGATTTCTGACTCTTGTAGTCATGCAAATTAAATTGTTTTAGCTATTCCAAACTAACCCAAAAAATTGGAAAGTGAACCTAGGCTATGTTTCGTTCAGTAATGAACCATTGTAGGTTGTTCTTTCATTGTGCTGTACTGTGATGTGTTCTCTTGGGGTTGAATGGCCTATGGAACCTGTTCTACCGCTGAGCTCTCAATGGATTTTCAATGGAAGGAGTTTGTAAATCTCTCTAACGTAAAGAAACAAAGTCTGTTTTCTTCCTAATTATTTTTCCATTTAGGGCTGGCTTGACCTACTCTCCCTGGTTGATATTCTTCAACGAAGTCCTCGCAGAGGATTTCACATCGCTCTTCGAGAGCTGATTTTGAGATGGTACAAGAGTTGATCCTACGTTCAACCTCGTGAATGTGCGAGTACAGCCACAATCTAGAATTTACCAGGTTAAGATCTTTAATAATTGCAAAGTTGGAGTCAGAAGTTTCCAAAACCTGAGTACCCAGGAGGCACTTCTAGATGAGACAAAAACCGGTGTTCTAACTAGCTTAGATAGAGATTTGATGTAACCTTTAGTATTAACTGCAACGACACAGCCAATAATCATCGTGCCAGACCACTGGCAATCCATCATATTAAGTTAAGATGGCTTTTTGCACACCAGGACATAAACAACACCTGCAGGGTAGCACAAGCTCACCATGCATTTTAAAGACGGAACATGAAGCTATAATCGCTATTGATAAATTAAAATAAAATGCTCAGCAAAATCAAATCAAATAAAATTCAGAATGCCACCTTCACTAATATCCTGACCCAATGTAATAAAAAAAAATTACTACTTTATCCCTGAAACACTATGACAACAGAAAATATGTAAAATACACTAAAGGCAAGAATTCTAAAAATGAGATATATTTATTTTCAAGTTTTATAACATTCTTAAAAGTGATTTATACTTTGACTTCGTGACACACTAAGCTACCGATACAATCTTGAATAATTTTACAAAATTAAGCGATGGTTCAAGTATTATCATTTTAGTCATGAAATTCACTAATGCACAGAGTAGGAATAAACATTCAAGATATTGGAAGAGGGAACTTTTTTGAAAGATTGTAGAAGCAGACTCACCATTTGATCAGATCACAGAGAAAACAATTATGTTATTTATATCCTTTGTTAAATTAACAAAATCTTAAAAGACCTCAGAAGAGAAATGTTCTAATACACCTCATCCCTCACCATGCCTCACCTCCTTGAGAAAAATAAGCGAATCTCCCCCAATTAAACTCACTCAGCACAACAAGGAGCCCATATGCTACACAACCACAGGTTAACATAAATACCCCTTGAACACCAACCCTCCAAGGAATGTGTTTTAATGTTTCTAAAGGGCTTTACTACAAGAAATTGATGCTGACCTCTCTTTCGTATGATCAAACCTGATTACGTCCCATTCTTCAGGATCTGTATTATCCCTGTGGGTTTAGTGCTTCCAAAGAATAATAATAATAATAATAATAATAATAATAATAATAATAATAATAATAATAATAATAATAATAATAATAATAATAATAATAATAATAATTTGTCCACCCAATGAATGCACAAGTACCAACTACATAACCCACCATATATAGCCTTACTTTCAACATAAGAACATAAGAACATAAGAACGAAGGAACACTGCAGAAGGCCTACTGGCCCATGCGAGGCAGGTCCAAGTCTCCTACCGGCTTAAGCCAATGCACCCAACCTAGTCAGGTCAGGTCACATTGACTTAAGGGAGGAACACGGCAACCGACCTGGTAGCACAAGCTATCAGGTCTAACTCACACCCACCCACATCCACTCATGTATTTATCCAACCTATTTTTAAAGCTACACAACGTTCTGGCCTCTATAACGGTACTTGGGAGTTTGTTCCACTCATCCACAACTCTATTACCAAACCAGTACTTTCCTATATCCTTCCTGAATCTGAATTTTTCCAACTTAAAACCATTGCTGCGAGTCCTGTCTAGGCTAGATATTTTCAGCACACTATTTACATCCCCTTTATTTATTCCTGTCTTCCATTTATACACCTCAATCATATCCCCCCTAATTCTACGTCTTTCTAGAGAGTGCAGATTCAGGGCCCTTAGTCTATCCTCATAGGGAAGGTTTCTGATACATGGGATCAACTTTGTCATCCTCCTTTGTACATTTTCCAGAGAATTTATATCCATTCTGTAATAAGGTGACCAAAACTGTGCAGCATAATCTAAATGAGGCCTAACCAAGGATGTATAGAGTTGAAGAACAACCTGAGGACTCCTATTATTTATGCTTCTTGATATGAAGCCAAGGATTCTATTAACATCCTTTGCTTCTCCAGACGGACACTGACGGGGACTAGCAACAGACGTCACAGAACTGCTGAAACAAAATATAATGCCTGAAGCTATTATTATGAATATTGCAATGGGAAATGTGTCCGTTTTAGTCATTTAATGAATCTTACTCTCAACTAGATAACAATACAACAAACTACGACAGAATCTACTCTCCAGCCACCTATTAAATTATCAAACAGTCAAAATAAGCTCCCAATGACTAGGTTAGGTTAGGTAAGGTTCGTCAAGAAACAAGACAAGTGTTTCCTGACAAGAGTCTTAGTCAGATGATGACCCGCAGTTGGAGCTTTTGGTCATCTGACTGAGGTCTTCCGCTAACCAATTTACGAATTTAATAGACCTCCAAATGACGAACAGAATCAAGGCAGCAAATAACTAACTTACTAGTTAGCAAAATAAACCTAACAGAACAGCCCAATTAAAAAAACTATCACTGAAACTAGTAATACTTTCAAAGACCAGTCTAACAAGCCGTTAGGTAATCAGTTCAAAATTACCAAAACTTAAACATAAACAAGTTCAGGAGAACAATTTCACTGTTTCTGTCTCCTTAAATGAAAACCATTCATTAGTTTCCCAGTAGAAACCACACAACTCATAACTGAAGTTGCCAATACAAAGGCACTAAGAGTAGCATTAACATGACAAGGTTTCACACAAGGAGAACTTTATTAATTCCCATTGAACAAAAAATGATCTCACCAAAGGCTTGCTCTATTTTAATTTTTTATAATATCAATATATGTCAGCACTCTGCCTTCCAACAATTGAATTTGTCCATCATCCCGAAATATCTCCCCAAAACTCCTTTTGTTTTATCACAATCTAAATCCCAACAAAACCTTAACTCTCTGATGAAAGAAAGCACAGAACTGGACAACCGCCGTTACCAATCAGTTAAGTATTCTACTCATCGGATCCAAAACTATTACATACCTTTCAGGAGCGGCCTTTCAAAACCGAATGATTGTAAATCAAACCATTTAATGTACTGGGCTACTGAAACATTAGAAGCCTCGTAGTTGATTTTATTAAGGCGGAAATTCTTGCTGTGCTCCCGATATAACGCTTAAAAATTAATACTACACTGTTATATGCTACGTAAATCAAATGAAGGAGTAGCTATTCTGGTTGTAAGCACATTCAGACTTGAAATCTTTGATATACCTTGGCAAAACAAATACCCTATAACCATATAGATATGTATCTAGGAAGTGAACTAAAATATTTAACTTCTCACTCATACCTCTCATTCCAATGACTAAACGCACAACACCATATATGCCATCACAACCCGAAATAAGAAACATGACCAACAACTACATAAAATGTATGTACAAAGTAGGCTAGTTTACTATGGGGCCAAACTACAACATATTCTTACTTTCCCAATTGGGTTAAAACTTCTTTATATCTTTATGCGAAGAAGCTCACACCAGTCATACCTTCAATTGTCAGAACAGTTCATACACATTGATCACATCTCCCATCACACTTAACATTTCACAAATCCCTATTCGATATCACACTAGCTTTCTCATACATAAGGACAAAGAAGGAGGCCTGCAAATTAAACAGGAAGAACGAATACTGAGCAATAGCCTGATAGTATAAAATCTTCAGTTTTTGAGGCAATGGAACAATCTCAAAACTAGAGATAATATATACATTTACGTCATCTCTGAAAAGAAAGGCAAACCAGTACATCTTCATGTGGAACATACCTTTATAAACAAGTCGTGTAAGAATTCATTACTCATAAAACTTATCTTCTACGCAGTTTTGATGATGACAAAAACTACTACTTGCCAAAACTTATCCAAAAGTGACTGAACAAATAATGTTCGTAACTACCTTAAAATTCTGGAAGTTCACTAGAAGAATATAAGACCATAACTAAAATATCACAAATATTAAGGAGGTAAAATAAATCTTCAAAAAACTACTGGAAGAACATTCTCAATCTACACCTCTCAACATTAACAAACATAAAAGCTGTTGAAACAGGGAACCAGTAACAGACAAGCCAGACACTCTAATAATCATTGGCAAATTAGACACAACACACGAGCTAATAATTGGCATAAAATATGCAGAGGTCAAAGTCATGTTGACACGTGCCCTATCAGAAAACCCTGGGAACATCAGGCAATCTGCCATGTCACCAAGCATCAACTTCTGCCTCACTCATCACAACTCCCACGAACCTGTTAGGGAAGAAGTGCCTTTATGCTGATGAAGAGCTCAGGATTTATGAATATTAGCTACTTTTCTCGACCTTTGATCGAGCCAGTTTACTTCCAGTTCCTTAGGCACCGTTTATTATTAAATTCCCATTTATATAATAATTTTTAATAATAAAACCCATTAAAACACACACAGACCATTAGAAATTAGACACATTTCATAGATGAAACACTAGATAAAATGTACTAGAGAATAATAAAGTTCAGTATACCTTTCTACCCAGACACATTAAAAACCCATAGTATTTCAATAAACAGTTTTAGACCTCTCAGTTCAAAACAAGAAACACTGATCACTGACAATATATATATTAATATATATGTATATATATATATATATATATATATATATATATATATATATATATATATATATATATATATATATATATATATATATATGTATATATAAATATATATATATATATATATATATATATATATATATATGTCGTGCCGAATAGGCAGAACTTGCGATCTTGGCTTAAATAGCAACGCTCATCTTGCCATATAGGACAAGCGAAAATTTGTGTATGCAATAATTTTGCCAAAGTCATTCTGAACCTAACGAAAAAAATAAATTTCACTGTGTTTGTTTAGTATTAAATTATTGTAAACAAATCTAAAATATATTTAGTTGGGTTAGGCTAAAATAAATTGTTCTTGTTATAATAAGGTTAGGTAAGTTTTCTAAGATTCTTTTGGAGCAAAATTAAAGACTTTTACTTTAAAATTAATTAAAAAAATATATGTTTAAACGTATAAGAGAAAATTTTAGAAAGGACTTAATTTTAAATGAGTTCTTGCTAATTGACCAGTTTTACATATTCGGCACGACATATATATATATATATATATATATATATATATATATATATATATATATATATATATATATATATATATATATATATATATATATATATATATATATATATATATATATATATATATATATATATACATATGTGACAGATGTTGCATAAGTATGAAATAGGAGGTAGGTTATTAAAAGCAGTGAAGAGTCTTCACGAGGACAGTGATGCTCAGGTTAGAGTACATAGGCGAGAGGGAGATTTTTTCCAAATAAAAGTAGGCCTTAGACAGGGATGTGTGATGTCACCGAGGTTCAATATATTTATAGATGGAGTTGTAAAAGAAGTGAATGTTCGGGTTTTGGCAAGAGGTGTGGGGTCAAAAGATAAAGAATCTAATAAAAAGTGGGAGTTGTCACAGTTGCTCTTTGCAACTGATTCTGAAGAGAAGTTGCAGAGGTTGGTTGATGAGTTTGGTAGGGTATGTAAAAGAAGGAAATTAAAAGTGCATATAGAAAAGAGTAAGGTGATGAGAATAACAAAAAAAAAATAATGGAAGATTGGATATCAGAGTGGAGGAAGAGAGCATGGAGGAGGTGAATGTATTCAGATATTTGGGAGTGGACGTGTCAGCAGATGGGTCTATGAAAGATAAGGTAAATCCTTGAATTGAGGAGGGGAAAAACGTGAGTGGTTCACTTAGGTGTCTGTGGAGACAAAGAACTTTGTCCATGGAAGCAAAGAGGGGAATGTGTGAGAATATAGTTATACCAACGCTCTTATATGCGTGTGAAGCATGGGTGATGAATGTTGCAACAAGGAGAAGGCTGGCTGGAGGCAGTGGAGATGTCGTGTCTGAGGGCAATGTGAGGTGTGAATATAATGCAGAGGATTCGCAGTTTGGAGATTAGGAGGAAGTGTGGAATTACCAAAACTGTTATCCAGAGGGCTGAGAAGGGGTTATTGAGATGGTTTGGACATGCAGAGAGGATGGAACGAAATATAATGACTTCGAGGTGTATAAATCTGTAGTGGAGGGAAGGCGGGGTAGGGGTCGGCCTAGGAAACGTTGGAGGGAGGGCGTTGGAGGATGTTTTGTGTGCGAGGGACTTGGACTTCCAGCAAGCGTGCGTGAGCGTCTTAGGTGTAAATGGAAACAAATGGGTTTTAGGACTTGACGAGCTGTTGGAGTGTGAGGAAGGTAATATTTATGAAGGGATTCAGGGAAACCGACAGGCTGGACTTGAGTCCTGGAGATGGGAAGTACAGTGTCTACACTCTGAAGGAGGGGTGTTAATGTTGCAGTTTTATAACTATAGTGTAAGCATGCTTCTGGCAAGACAGTGACGGAGTGAATGATGATGAGAGTTTTTCTATTTCGGGCCATCCTACCATGGTGGGAAACGGCCGATGTGTTAGTAAATATATTAAATTCTCAGTAGTACCCCTAAATATCACTACAACACAGTCGGAATCCCTCTTCCTTGAATCGAACCTGATTACCTCCTGTTTTGCCAGGGTTCTATAACCCCTACGGTTTTAGCGTTTCTCACTAAAATACACAATCAGAATCGCCTGTGCAGGTGACATATTAAAGCCAAGCAATAGAAATGTACTTGGTGAATAACACATCAGTAGTGACTCTCTCCCGATTAGCGAACAGAGGAAGGAGCTTTCGTGACATCTTGCACTGAATGACCCACACAAGTTTAGCTCTTTATATCTCGATCAAAAGACATGACTATTTATAAATATACGAATATTTAATCTAGAAATATATATTGCAAAAATGTCTTCGCTTATTTGTGTTACACACTACTGACAAGTTGATGACTAAGACATGTACAGCAATAACGAAGTTAAGTTAAAGGATACAAGTGCAACTAATGTGACGTTTTTTTGAGGCAACGTTTCGTTCTCCAGGAGCTTTAACAAGCCGTTACAATAACGCCTTGATAAAGCTCCTGCAGAGCGAAACGTTGTCACAGTAAAATCTGACATTAGTTGCACTTGTGTCCTTTTACTTAACATATTGTAGGCAATTCTACCAACATTAATACAATTTGTTGGACTCAGCACTAACGAAGCCTGAGTGGCAGCCTTTTTCAGTCCAATTTAGAAGTGACATTTAAGCAGGAACTCCATGGGGAGGTGAAAATGAATCCTTCTTCCGTAAGCCATGCGTATCGTAGAGAGCGAGTAAAATGCCGGGAGCAGAGGGCTAGTAACCCCTTCTCCTGTTTACATTAGTAAATGTAAAAAGAAAAATTTGTGTTTTTGTGTTTTCCTAGACTCAAGGTCTAATATGTAGTTAAATAGTTCAGAGAGCCGACGAGTTGATAAATTAGACATGTGTATCAGTTGAGTATCTTTACTGAAGAAATTCAGGGTTACCTCGGTGCGAGACGGCCGTTACATTAAAAAAAAATACACCGGAGACAGTGGAAGCTGAGGTACTGAATGAACCTTTCAAAATGACTTCTTTAAATATAAAGGACTCAATTCCTCAAACTTGCCTCTCCACTTCTGTCACTGTTTCTAGCTGAAATGTCGCCTCTGCCTTAGACTGAAGAAGCCTTTTGCGCAAGCGACAGGCTTCTTCAGTCTATGTCAGATATCCAAGTTTAAAGAAGATATCCATGTTAGTCATCAAAAAATAATCTTAAACGAGCGGTCATGGACCAATTAAGCGCCAGGATTTCATTAAACGACACGGGATGGGCATGGGTCCTGGACCCATTAACTACCACTGGATGAGAATGGGGTGCAAAATAAAGTAATCATTTCAAATGTAATTAAAAATTGGATTATTTTCAAACGTGTGCAGTACTACCAATACCAGTAAATAACTTTGAACACTAATGAACAAAGATCACTAGTCAGATGGAAGCACCAACAAACTGACGGATCAGATAGTCCACGGGGAGGATTGAGCGGGGCCAGACGATGGCTCCTGTACCCTTCCACAGGTACGTCATAAGTACGTATTTAGGAGAGTATAATAAAAGGCTGCAGATTATGCTACGTCGGTAAGCAAATTAAATTTATTAATAACAGTTTTTAAACATTACTTAAAAACTATCCAACAATGACTAACTGAAGTCAACAGAAAATAACTGTGATCAAATAATTCCAACAGTACTCACCTACAGACATTAGCCAACGACAGTAGACAACGGAACTCTATATATGAACGGGTATCAATGGAAGTCGACAGAAATCACCAGTAAGCGACAGGAGCCATCAGCATTGCTCAACAGAAACCATCAGTAATCAACAGCAATCAACGGGAATCAAGAGTAATCAACGGGAGTCAAGTTGGATCATTAAAAGAAATATATTCTCGTGGTAAATGTCGCCAAACCTATTCCACACGACAGGTTTTGTGACTATGTTGTCCAACTCGGACTCACCACTCTCTCTCTCTCTCTCTCTCTCTCTCTCTCTCTCTCTCTCTCTCTCTCTCTCTCTCTCTCTCTCTCTCTCTCTCTCTCTCTCTCTATCTCTTCTCTCTCTCTCTCTCTCTCTCTCTCTCTCTCTCTCTCTCTCTCTCTCTCTCTCTCTCTCTCTCTCTCTCTCTCTCTCTCTCTCTCTCTCTCTCTCTCTCTCTCTCTCTCTCTCTCTCTCTCTCTCTCTCTCTCTCTCTCTCTCTCTCTCTCTCTCTCTTTCTCTCTCTCTCTCTCTCTCTCTCTCTCTCTCTCTCTCTCTCTCTCTCTCTCTCTCTCTCTCTCTCTCTCTCTCTCTCTCTCTCTCTCTCTCTCTCTCTCTCTCTCTCTCTCTCTCTCTCTCTCTCTCTCTCTCTCTCTGTGTGTGTTCTTCCATCTTCCCAATTACTCTTTCTCATCTCATGAATTACTTTCCTGTATCTCTTTTCTATCTTTTTTTTTTTTGCATATAAGGGTTCGACAGGCTCAGTCGCAGGGTTCCTGCATCTCTTTTTACAAAGCTGGCATGCTTCCTCAGGCTATCTGAACCTTTCATCAGGCTGTCTAAATCTTTTATCAGGCTATCTGGACCTTTCATCAGGCTATCTGAGCCTTACATCAGGCTTTCTGATCCTTTCTCTCTCTCTCTCTCTCTCTCTCTCTCTCTCTCTCTCTCTCTCTCTCTCTCTCTCTCTCTCTCTCTCTCTCTCTCTCTCTCTCTCTCTCTCTCTCTCTCTCTCTCTCTCTCTCTCTCTCTCTCTCTGTCTCTCTCTCTCTCTCTCTCTCTCTCTCTCTCTCTCTCTCTCTCTCTCTCTCTCTCTCTCTCTCTCTGCCTCTCTGTGTTCTTCCATCTTCCCACTACTCTTCATCCCCATGAACTACTTTGTATCCTCTTTCATCTTTTAGACAGTATGTCCGACAGGTCTGGGTCTGCAGGGTTCCAGATCCTTTTACAAAAAGCTGGCATGTTTCTCAGGCTATCTTTTTGAACCTTTCATCAGGCTGTCTAAATCTTTTATCAGGCTATCTGGACCTTTCATCAGGCTATCTGAGCCTTACATCAGGCTTTCTGATCCTTTCATCAGGCTATATGAACCTTTCATCAGGTTATCTGAACCTTTCATCAGGCTATCTGAACCTTTCATCAGGCTATCTGAACCTTTCATCAGTCTATCTGAACCTTTCATCAGGCTTTCTGAGCCTTTCATCAGGCTTTCTGAACCTTTCATCAGTCTATCTGAACCTTTCATCAGGCTTTCTGAGATTTCATCAGGCTTTCTGAGCCTTTCATCAGGCTGTCTAAACCTTTCATCAGACTATCTGAACCTTTCATCAGGCTTTCTGAACCTTTCATCAGTCTATCTGAACCTTTCATCAGGCTTTCTGAGCCTTTCATCAGGCTTTCTGAGCCTTTCACCAGGCTATCTGAACCTTTCATCAGGCTTTCTGAGATTTCATCAGGCTTTCTGAGCCTTTCATCAGGCTGTCTAAACCTTTTATCAGACTATCTGGACCTTTCATCAGGCTATCTGGACCTTTCATCAGGCTATCTGGACCTTTCATCAGGCTATCTGGACCTTTCATCAGGCTATCTGGACCTTTCATCAGGCTATCTGGACCTTTCATCAGGCTATCTGAGCCTTTCATCAGGCTATCTGAACCTTTCATCAGGCTATCTGAACTTTTCATCAGGCTATCTGGACCTTTCATCAGGCTATATGAACCTTTCATCAGGCTATCTGAACCTTTCATCAGGCTATCTGAACCTTTCATCAGGCTTTCTGAGCCTTTCATCAGACTATCTTGACCTTTCATCAGGCTATCTGGACCTTTCATCAGGCTATCTGAACCTTACATCAGGCTATCTGGACCTTTCATCAGGTTATCTGGACCTTTCATCAGGCTATCTGAACCTTTCATCAGGCTGTCTAAATCTTTTATCAGGCTATCTGGACCTTTCATCAGGCTATATGAACCTTTCATCAGGCTATCTGAATATTTCATCAGTCTATCTGAACCTTTCATCAGGCTTTCTGAACCTTTCATCAGACTTTCTGAGATTTCATCAGGCTTTCTGAGCCTTTCATCAGGCTGTCTAAACCTTTTATCAGACTATCTGGACCTTTCATCAGGCTATCTGGACCTTTCATCAGGCTATCTGGACCTTTCATCAGGCTATCTGGACCTTTCATCAGGCTATGTGGACCTTTCATCAGGCTATCTGGACCTTTCCTAAGGCTATCTGAGCCTTTCATCAGGCTATCTGGACCTTTCATCAGGCTATCTGGACCTTTCATCAGGCTATCTGAACTTTTCATCAGGCTATCTGGACCTTTCATCAGGCTATCTGAGCCTTACATCAGGCTATCTGGACCTTTCATCAGGCTATATGAACCTTTCATCAGGCTATCTGAACCTTTCATCAGGCTATCTGAACCTTTCATCAGGCTTTCTGAGCCTTTCATCAGGCTTTCTGAGCCTTTCATCAGGCTGTCTAAATCTTTTATCAGACTATCTGGACCTTTCATCAGGCTATCTGGACCTTTCATCAGGCTATCTGAACCTTACATCAGGCTATCTGGACCTTTCATCAGGCTATATGAACCTTTCATCAGGCTATCTGAACCTTTCATCAGGCTTTCTGAGCCTTTCATCAGGCTTTCTGAGCTTTTCATCAGGCTGTCTAAATCTTTTATCAGACTATCTGGACCTTTCATCAGGCTATCTGGACCTTTCATCAGGCTATCTGAGCCTTACATCATGCTATCTGAACCTTTCATCAGGCTATCTGGACCTTTCATCAGGCTATCTGGACCTTTCATCAGGCTATCTGAGCCATTCATCAGGCTATCTGAGCCTTTCTTCAGGCTATCTGGACCTTTCAACAGGCTATCTGAACCTTTCATCAGGCTATCTGGACCTTTCATCAGGCTATCTGGACCTTTCATCAGGCTATCTGAGCCTTTCATCATGCTATCTGGACCTTTCATCAGGCTTGCTGAGCCTTTCATCAGGCTTTCTGAGCCTTTCATCAGGCTGTCTAAATCTTTTATCAGACTATCTGGATATTTCATCAGGCTATCTGGACCTTTCATCAGGCTATCTGGACCTTTCATCAGGCTATCTGAGCCTTACATCAGGCTATCTCAACCTTTCATCAGGCTATCTGAACCTTTCATCAGGCTATCTGGACCTTTCTTCAGGATATCTGAGCCATTCATCTGGCTATCTGAGCCTTTCTTCAGGCTATCTGGACCTTTCAACAGGCTATCTGAACCTTTCATCAGGCTATCTGGACCTTTCATCAGGCTATCTGGACCTTTCATCAGGCTATCTGAGCCTTTCATCAGGCTATCTGGACCTTTCATCAGGCTATCTGGACCTTTCATCAGGCTATCTGAGCCTTACATCAGGCTATCTGGACCTTTCATCAGGCCTTATGAACTTTTCATCAGGCTATCTGAAACCTTTCATCAGGCTTTCTGAGCCTTTCATCAGGCTTTCTGAGCCTTTCATCAGGCTGTCTAAATCTTTTATCAGACTATCTGGACCTTTCATCAGGCTATCTGGACCTTTCATCAGGCTATCTGAGCCTTACGTCAGGCTATCTGGACCTTTCATCAGACTATCTGGACCTT
Source organism: Cherax quadricarinatus (assembly GCF_038502225.1). NCBI lineage: Eukaryota > Metazoa > Arthropoda > Malacostraca > Decapoda > Parastacidae > Cherax > Cherax quadricarinatus. The sequence continues at coordinate 10,961,546 of NC_091298.1, read as the reverse complement.
TCATCAGGCTATCTGGACCTTTCATCAGGCTATCTGAGCCTTACGTCAGGCTATCTGATCCTTTCATCAGGCTATCTGAACCTTTCATCAGGCTATCTGGACCTTTCATCAGTCTATCTGAGCCATTCATCAGGCTATCTGAGCAGACTGTTTTGAACTGGGAAGAACAGTAGTAAAAAATAGATAGAACATAAGAATGGAGGAACACTGCAGAAGGCCTACTGGCCCATACAAGGCAGGTCCTTATCAAAACCACCCCTGCTTCATCAGGCTATCTGGACCTTTCATCAGGCTATCTGAACCTTTCATCAGGCTATCTGGACCTTTCATCAGGCTATCTGGACTTTTCATCAGGCTATCTGAACCTTTCATCAGGCTATCTGAACTTTTCATCAGGCTATCTGAACTTTTCAATAAGCTATCTGGACCTTTCATCAGGCTATCTGAGCCTTACATCAGGCTATCTGGACCTTTCATCACGCTATATGAACCTTTCATCAGGCTATCTGAACCTTTCATCAGGCTATCTGAACCTTTCATCAGGCTTTCTGAGCCTTTCATCAGGCTTTCTGAGCCTTTCATCAGGCTGTCTAAATCTTTTATCAGACTATCTGGACCTTTCATCAGGCTATCTGGACCTTTCATCAGGCTATCTGGACCTTTCATCAGGCTATCTGAACCTTACATCAGGCTATCTGGACCTTTCATCAGGCTATATGAACCTTTCATCAGGCTATCTGAACCTTTCATCAGGCTATCTAAACCTTTCATCAGGCTTTCTGAGCCTTTCATCAGGCTTTCTGAGCCTTTCCTCAGGCTGTCTAAATCTTTTATCAGACTATCTGGACCTTTTTGTCAGGCTATCTGGACCTTTCATCAGGCTATCTGGACCTTTCATCAGGCTATCTGAGCCTTACGTCAGGCTATCTGAACCTTTCATCAGGCTATCTGAACCTTTCATCAGGCTATCTGGACCTTTCATCAGGCTATCTGAGCCATTCATCAGGCTATCTGAACTTTTCATCAGGCTATCTGGACCTTTCATCAGGCTATATGAACCTTTCATCAGGCTATCTGAACCTTTCATCAGGCTATCTGAACCTTTCATCAGGCTTTCTGAGCCTTTCATCAGACTATCTTGACCTTTCATCAGGCTATCTGGACCTTTCATCAGGCTATCTGAACCTTACATCAGGCTATCTGGACCTTTCATCAGGTTATCTGGACCTTTCATCAGGCTATCTGAACCTTTCATCAGGCTGTCTAAATCTTTTATCAGGCTATCTGGACCTTTCATCAGGCTATATGAACCTTTCATCAGGCTATCTGAACCTTTCATCAGTCTATCTGAACCTTTCATCAGGCTTTCTGAACCTTTCATCAGGCTTTCTGAGATTTCATCAGGCTTTCTGAGCCTTTCTTCAGGCTGTCTAAACCTTTTATCAGACTATCTGGACCTTTCATCAGGCTATCTGGACCTTTCATCAGGCTATCTGGACCTTTCATCAGGCTATCTGGACCTTTCATCAGGCTATGTGGACCTTTCATCAGGCTATCTGGACCTTTCATCAGGCTATCTGAGCCTTTCATCAGGCTATCTGAACCTTTCATCAGGCTATCTGAACTTTTCATCAGGCTATCTGGACCTTTCATCAGGCTATCTGAGCCTTACATCAGGCTATCTGGACCTTTCATCAGGCTATATGAACCTTTCATCAGGCTATCTGAACCTTTCATCAGGCTATCTGAACCTTTCATCAGGCTTTCTGAGCCTTTCATCAGGCTTTCTGAGCCTTTCATCAGGCTGTCTAAATCTTTTATCAGACTATCTGGACCTTTCATCAGGCTATCTGGACCTTTCATCAGGCTATCTGAACCTTACATCAGGCTATCTGGACCTTTCATCAGGCTATATGAACCTTTCATCAGGCTATCTGAACCTTTCATCAGGCTTTCTGAGCCTTTCATCAGGCTTTCTTAGCTTTTCATCAGGCTGTCTAAATCTTTTATCAGACTATCTGGACCTTTCATCAGGCTATCTGGACCTTTCATCAGGCTATCTGAGCCTTACATCAGGCTATCTGAACCTTTCATCAGGCTATCTGAACCTTTCATCAGGCTATCTGGACCTTTCATCAGGCTATCTGAGCCATTCATCTGGCTATCTGAGCCTTTCTTCAGGCTATCTGGACCTTTCAACAGGCTATCTGAACCTTTCATCAGGCTATCTGGACCTTTCGTCAGGCTATCTGGACCTTTCATCAGGCTATCTGAGCCTTTCATCAGGCTATCTGGACCTTTCATCAGGCTTTCTGAGCCTTTCATCAGGCTTTCTGAGCCTTTCATCAGGCTGTCTAAATCTTTTATCAGACTATCTGGATATTTCATGAGGCTATCTGGACCTTTCATCAGGCTATCTGGACCTTTCATCAGGCTATCTGAGCCTTACATCAGGCTATCTGAACCTTTCATCAGGCTATCTGAACCTTTCATCAGGCTATCTGGACCTTTCATCAGGATATCTGAGCCATTCATCTGGCTATCTGAGCCTTTCTTCAGGCTATCTGGACCTTTCAACAGGCTATCTGAACCTTTCATCAGACTATCTGGACCTTTCATCAGGCTATCTGGACCTTTCATCAGGCTATCTGAGCCTTTCATCAGGCTATCTGGACCTTTCATCAGGCTATCTGGACCTTTCATCAGGCTATCTGAGCCTTACATCAGGCTATCTGGACCTTTCATCAGGATATCTGAGCCATTCATCTGGCTATCTGAGCCTTTCTTCAGGCTATCTGGACCTTTCAACAGGCTATCTGAACCTTTCATCAGACTATCTGGACCTTTCATCAGGCTATCTGGACCTTTCATCAGGCTATCTGAGCCTTTCATCAGGCTATCTGGACCTTTCATCAGGCTATCTGGACCTTTCATCAGGCTATCTGAGCCTTTCATCAGGCTATCTGGACCTTTCAACAGGCTATCTGAACCTTTCATCAGACTATCTGGACCTTTCATCAGGCTATCTGAGCCTTACATCAGGCTATCTGAACCTTTCATCAGGCTTTCTGAGCCTTTCATCAGGCTTTCTGAGCCTTTCATCAGGCTGTCTAAATCTTTTATCAGACTATCTGGACCTTTCATCAGGCTATCTGGACCTTTCATCAGGCTATCTAGACCTTTCATCAGGCTATCTGAGCCTTACGTCAGGCTATCTGATCCTTTCATCAGGCTATCTGAACCTTTCATCAGGCTATCTGGACCTTTCATCAGTCTATCTGAGCCATTCATCAGGCTATCTGAGCAGACTGTTTTGAACTGGGAAGAACAGTAGCAAAAAATAGATAGAACATAAGAATGGAGGAACACTGCAGAAGGCCTACTGGCCCATACAAGGCAGGTCCTTATCAAAACCACCCCTGCTTCATCAGGCTATCTGGACCTTTCATCAGGCTATCTGAACCTTTCATCAGGCTATCTGGACCTTTCATCAGGCTATCTGGACCTTTCATCAGGCTATCTGAACTTTTCATCAGGCTATCTGAACTTTTCAATAAGCTATCTGGACCTTTCATCAGGCTATCTGAGCCTTACATCAGGCTATCTGGACTTTTCATCACGCTATATGAACCTTTCATCAGGCTATCTGAACCTTTCATCAGGCTATCTGAACCTTTCATCAGGCTTTCTGCGTCTTTCATCAGGCTTTCTGAGCCTTTCATCAAGCTGTCTAAATCTTTTATCAGACTATCTGGACCTTTCATCAGGCTATCTGGACCTTTCATCAGGCTATCTGGACCTTTCATCAGGCTATCTGAACCTTACATCAGGCTATCTGGACCTTTCATCAGGCTATATGAACCTTTCATCAGGCTATCTGAACCTTTCATCAGGCTATCTAAACCTTTCATCAGGCTTTCTGAGCCTTTCATCAGGCTTTCTGAGCCTTTCCTCAGGCTGTCTAAATCTTTTATCAGACTATCTGGACCTTTCTGTCAGGCTATCTGGACCTTTCATCAGGCTATCTGGACCTTTCATCAGGCTATCTGAGCCTTACGTCAGGCTATCTGAACCTTTCCTCAGGCTATCTGAACCTTTCATCAGGCTATCTGAACCTTTCCTCAGGCTATCTGAACCTTTCATCAGGCTATCTGCACCTTTCATCAGGCTATCTGAGCCATTCATCAGGCTATCTGGACCTTTCATCAGGCTATCTGGACCTTTCATCAGGCTATCTGAACGTTTCATCAGGCTATCTGGACCTTTCATCAGGCTATCTGAACTTTTCATCAGGCTATCTGCACCTTTCATCAGGCTGTCTGAACCTTTCATCAGGCTATCTGAACCTTTCATCAGGCTATCTGAACCTTTCATCAGGCTATCTGAACCTTTCATCAGGCTGTCTGAACCTTTCATCAGGCTATCTGAACCTTTCATCAGGCTATCTGAGCCTTTCATCAGGCTATCTGCACCTTTCATCAGGCTGTCTGAACCTTTCATCAGGCTATATGAACCTTTCATCAGGCTATCTGAGCCTTTCATCAGGCTATCTGAACCTTTCATCAGGCTTTCTGAACCTTCCATCAGGCTTTCTGAGCCTTTTCTAGTGTCTATAAGTTACCTACAGTTGTTAAATAGCTAAAAAAAACTTTTAGAGGCATTTTTAGGAAGAAGGAAAGTTCCTTAGCAAACTTAACCTAGCCTAACTGAACCCAAAATAAAAAAAAAGCTAAGTATGAAAATTTGCAGAAAGAGTTAAGACAATGACTGCAAAAATTGTTGTGACAAAGTGAAGCATTCTTGACCTCCGATAATCCAAAACCCTAGCAATATGTACCTTAATGTTAATATTATTATTGTTGAGAGAAAAATGCACATTCAGGGATCCCATCCTACATTTTAGGGAAGAAGAAGAAGTTGAAGCAAGTTATTGGGTCAATTTATTTTTTTTTTTTAATTTCTCTATTTTTTGTGAGACTTCATCAAAGCCATTAGAGGAATGAATGATCCCTGGGGGACTGATATCCTTGAGAAGAATGCTAGCAGAGTGAAACTGAAGGCAGTATTCAGTAGTTTGTGACTGATGCATCTGTATCTAGTCCTCTTAGCTCACACTCACACCTCTTCCCTCGTTATTTTAATATCACTTCTGTCCATTCTTTTCTTTTATCGCTTTTCTCACATGCTCTCACCTCCACCCCCTCCCCTCCCCTCTCCTGTCCCTAGTCTTGTATGTTCCTGCTTCTTCTCTTCTCATCTGTTCCTTTGTTTTCTCTTCTCGTCTCCTCTTGCACTTCCTCCTCTTATCATACATTTCTGCGCTTCCTCCTCTTATCATACATTTCTGCGCTTCCTCCTCCTAACGATGACATGTGTATCTCTCCTCATTTCTTCCTTCCCCTATCCCTTTCATCTTTTTTTTTCCACATCCTTCTCTTATCTGTTCCAGTACCTCCTTCATCTTCCTCTGTTCTCCTCCACTCCTTCATTAGTCCTCCATCTCTCCGTACTCTGCCTCCTCCACTTTTTTTTACTAACCTCGCCGGATGCTTAGTTTTAATGGCATGTTTTGTGACCCCCTGTTCGTTAGTTACGTCATGTGTGTTATGGGTGAGGGCGGCAGGGGACTGGTCGGCGCCCAGGTATAATCACCAATACCGCGATATTTGCGGGTTTTCACAAATTTTCTCTTCAATATCATTATTTTACCTCCTCCTCCCTCTCCCTCCTCCCTCTCCCTCCTCCCTCCACTCTCCACCCTAGTCCAGCTCTCCCCTTCTCCTCTTCCACCTCCTCCTCCTCCATCCATTTTCCCCCACCCTTGTATATCATGATTTACCTCCCCTCCCTCATTTCCCCTCTACGCTTTTTATAACCGTGATGCTTTTTAATCTTGCGTTAATATTCAGGTCTGCTTGAATAATTATTCTCGTGTTTTTGATCATGAAATCATCGGTGTTGAGGCCTTTTATTTTTACTCACTTTCGTGCACATTCTTGATCAATTTGCATGATATATGAGGTTTACTGTGCAGAGGAATGTATATCTGTGGGTTTTCGTTCTTCGTGGGAGTAGAAAGGGAAGGACCAGTATCTTGGGGTTGAATGCATTACACGGGGAAAAAACAATTAAAAGTATCATAAAAGTGAATTGTGAAAGTTAATTGATTTGCGCGAGCGCGCGCGTGTGTGTAGGAGTGTGTGTGTATTCACGTGATTGTACTTCCCGATTCGTAGTTACAGGGGTCGTGTCTCAGCTACTGGCTCAGCCTCTCTGCTGGCTGCTACTGGTTTCACTCTATCCTGGCTTTGTGATTCTGTTATACCTATTATTATAGCTATGTATGGATTCTGCCTCTACCACTTCGCTGTCTAGCACGTTCCACTTCCTGACCACTCTAAAGCTAAAGCAGTATTTTCTAACAACTATGTGACTCATCAGTGCTTTTAACTTCCAGGTGTGACCTCGTGTACCTAATATCCGCCTCTCAAACATATTAGGTACACCCTGTCAATATTTCTGAGTATTCTGTACATGGTAATCACGTCACCTTTCGTCCTTCTGTCTTCTAGTGTCATCAGGTTTAGTTCCTTTAGCCTCTCCTTATAGGTCATACCCTTCAGCTCTGATACCAGTTTCGTTGCAAGCCTTTGCACATTTTCTAGTTCCATGACATAATTATCCAGATGTGGGTTCCATAATGGTTCTACATACTCCAAAATGGGCATGATATATGCTGTGTATTAGGTCGCGAATGCTGTTTTCTTGATGTTCCTGAAAGCTACCCTTAAATTTGCCTGTCTTGCCTTTTCTGCAGCGATTATATGGTCGATGTGTACCTTAGGTGATATGCTTGGACCTAGGCTCACCCCGAGATCCTTCTCTTTCAGGGAGGCTTGAAGCCTTTCTCCCCGAGCCTGTACATTGTTTCCGGACGTCTTTGCCTTTGCGATTTTCATAAATTTGCAGTGGCTGGGGTTAAATTACAGAAGCCACTTGGCACACCAATAATGCAGCTTGTGCAGATTGAGTGGAAGTCTCTCATGGTTTACGTCAGTTTGAATTATCATTCCTTTCACGTCATCTATGAACCTGGAAAGCTATGACTCAGTTTTCTCCGTTATGTTCACATTCATAAGAAACAATGTAAATGCAAGTGTTCTCACCTGTATGTAGCTGTAGGGGTCGATTCACAGCTCTTGTTCCTGGTGTGTGTGTGTGTGTGTGTGTGTGTGTGTGTATGTGTGTGTGTGTGTATGTGAAGATAATTACCATAATCGTAAACCAAATTGTTAAAAATGATTTTTTGCATTCAAGTAAACCAAGTTAAAAATATAAACATCCAGTAGATATAAGTTAATTTTATGGCTGCCCGATATGTTCAGCATAATGTTAACAAATTTTATATCAGTGGTATAAGGATCTTATAAAGAACGAAAAACAATAATAATAATAATAATAATAATAATAATAATAATAATAATAATAATAATAAGAATAATTATTATTATTATTATTATTATTATTATTATTATTATTATTATTATTATTATTATTATAATCATTATTAGAAAAGTTCAATAAAGATGTTATGACTTAACCTGGGTGGGTGTTCATTCTACACAAAGCTTACCATCACACGCCGGTTGACTCACCTGTCATTCACACCTTTCACTAAGAGAATCAGCTGACCTGTCATCCTGGACAGTCAGTCAGGTGTGCTTCCTATATATGCTATCAATACTCAAAGAATATACATTGTTATTCGTCAAACTTGACATGTATAGATATACTCTTTTATTCATTATTTTATTGTCGCAATGCAACGGGTTTTGGCGCAGTGTGTGTGTGTATATATATATACATATATATATATATATATATATATATATATATATATATATATATATATATATATATATATATATATATATATATATATAAAATATAAATAATAGGAATCGATTCACATCGAGTGAGAGAGAGACAGAGACAGACAGGCAGACAGACGGACGGACGGACGGACAGACAGACAGACAGACAGACAGACAGACAGACAGACAGACAGACAGACATAGAGAGACAGACAGACATAGAGAGACAGAGAGACAGTCAGACAGTTATACAGAAAGATAATCTGACAATCAACACTGCCACTTAAACATGCTCGTCATCAGAGGCATATTATTACGGGCAACTAGCAGACAGCAATAAAGAAATTTGAAACTCTGGAGGTTAAAGCACTGAGACGAGCCGTAGCTCTCAAGTTACAGAAGCATCATGCATCACTCCCGTAGCTCTCAAAATACAGAAGCAACATGCATCACTCCCAGCACCGGTGTTGCAAGCAAAAACCAGAAAAACAAGTATGGGTAAGAAGGTGAAGGGTAGTAGGGGAAAATAAGCGAGTGACCAATGGGTGTGAAAGTGGAGTCGAAATATAATGAGTAAGAATGAGGTGGGGGTAGGTTGAAGCCGTGGGCAGGGTGAGTACAGTGACGAGCTGTGGGTGAGAGCATCCCCCCCCCGTCCCTGCCAGGGACCCCACAGGGAGTGAGAAGAGGTGAGAAAAGGGGTGAAGAGGGAATGCTGGAGAGAGGAGACAAGGGGTCTAGGGGTGTGACTATAGACCCTTTTCTTCCTCCTGGGTCGGAGAGAATTCCTGTTTTGACGATCACTGGCATCTTTACTCACAAACAGTATGTGTGTGTGTGTGTGTGTGTGTGTGTGTGTGTGTGTGTGTGTGTGTGTGTGTGTGTGTGTGTGTGTGTGTGTGTGTGTGTGTGTGTGTGTGTGTGTGTGTGTGTGTGTGTGTGTGTGTGTGTGTGTGTGTGTGTGTGTGTCTGTCTGTCTGTCTGTCTGTCTGTCTGTGTCTCTGTATGTGTGCTTGCATGTATGTGTTCATGCGTGAGTGTGTGTCTGTGTCTGTGCATCTGTGTGAATCTATATATGTATAAATGTGTATCTGTGTGTGTTTATGTGTGCATGTATGTGTATGTGAGTGTGTGCGCGTGCGTTCACAACCACACAAGCAACACCTGCCTGGAGCCAGTCACACGTCAACCATCAGTTCCACCAACTAGATATGGAAGCAATGTAACGTAAACTCGTGATTCCACCTCTTCAGGGTGGGGAGGGGGAGAGAAGGGTGCCGTAATGCTAATTAAAAGCTCTTAATCCAGGAAACTGGAGCTGCCCTCCCCTTATTCGAATCAAATCGAATTACCTTCCATTTCCAAGGAGTTAAATCACCCCCTTAAGGATTAGCGTTTCCCCCATGAATGCAAAAATAATAATAGTAAATATAAACCGTCCTTACAGACGGAGCTATGCGAAAGCCGAAAATTTTTGAGGAATTATGTAGCGGAAGTCGGCAGAAGAGAAACATGGACAGACGGAGAGAGAAACAAGAAGACGTAAAATTAACGAAAGAAAAGGAAATCTTAGGAGTGGAATGGTTAAGAAAGGAGAGGTTGAGACGAGAGGTTAGGAAAGGAGGATAAAGGAGCAAGCTATGGGTTCTCAAGGCATCATGGTAGAACAGGTTTGGTGGCTGGTGTCGTGGGAGAGTGTGCTTGCGTGCTTCTGTTGCCAAGTGGAAGGATAAGTATGACAGACGGTGTTGGTAGGGGGTATGGGAAGGACCGTGGACTAACTGCCATACTAAGATTAATGAGCGGAAAAGTTGCCCATCTATGTAATTGTTGCGCAGGTGTCAAGCCTCGTAACGCAGGATGCACGGACTGTTTATGGTAGAGTCAAGGAACTAAAGACCTTAAGGTGTATAAAAAAAGGCAATCTGCTAAGATATTCAGAATAGCACTAAATAAATTGCTGAGAGAGAGAGAGAGAGAGAGAGAGAGAGAGAGAGAGAGAGAGAGAGAGAGAGAGAGAGAGAGAGAGAGAGAGAGAGAGAGAGAGAGAGAGAGAGAGAGAGAGAGAGAGAGAGAGAGGAAATACCAGCTGCTCTAAGTTACATCAAGCACCAGCAATATCAACCTGAGGAAAACGATGGCAGGTTGCATGTGCTCCTGAGAAAACACAAATGATGGACTTTAGGCACCATGAAGGTAACGCTGGGGGCATTTGGGAAGACTGGATGGAAGAGTATTGGTACCCGGAGATGAAGCTGTGTGTGAGTAAAATTTGTTAGGTGAAATTTGACTCCAAACTGATTATGAGGAATCACTTTGTAAATCTTGCAAACAAAGTGATCAGGAAGCTTACAGCACTTAGACGTATCTCGTATCTGGTTGACAGCAAAGGTTTTAAGATTTTGTATAAGGCGCAAGTACGCTCACACCTTGAGTATCCTCCACTTTCTTGGATTTCCTGCCCCCTGTCTCATCTACGATTTCTTGACAGACTAGAGAATAGAGAACAGAGCAAGACGCCTCATCTCTCGCCTGGACCCAGCACGGAGAGATCTGTCATTTCAATAAAGCCTTCATCACATGAGGAATGTGGGAGGCCTTACTTTTACGTACAAGGCCAACACTGTCAAGGTATTACACTTGGCTTAACTCAGAAGAGGGCGAAAAGTGAACTTCTACATAAGAAGACGAGCAGCAAATAGCAACTACACTCAGACTGAAACCTTCTTCAGAACATCGCTTCAACTGAGATCATTTTTCCTAAGACGACTAGTGTCTGGAACATATTCGTGCAGCATAACGAAATTAAATCAATTGACCAAACAAAATCACTGGCCCGCAGATGGCTCCACCTTCATCCGGTACCCTATATGTATATCTCTGAACAATAAAAAGACTTTCAAATAGCTGATGTGGGCAACAGCTCTTAGCTTGTAAATAAAGTTAGGAACCCTAAACTTAACCTTGCAAAAGCCTGCTTAAGAAAGA
>NC_091298.1:10878184-10945684 GCF_038502225.1 Cherax quadricarinatus | reverse complement strand
GTGAGCATGGCGACTTAGATCCTATTATGGATATTAAAAAGTTGTGCCAAGCAATGTGTTTCTGATCTTTTGACACATCTTAGTTTCATCATACCTTCTTAGATTTGAAAGAATGTGCAGGTAATATTATATATCAAATAAAGCAATAGAGTTCATTGTTTTTAATTCTTCCTTTGTGTTCGGAATTAACGAACCAAGAACAAAGTGTCATTATATCAATAAATACGCTAAATATTGACTGTTACGCAGCGCAACACGTGAAGTTCCTGTTTGTTTGTCTTGTGGTTAGGGTTGTTATTGTCACGTCAGTCGCCACGTGAGTAAAATTTGGAAAGTCGTGTGAATGGTGAGGGAGAGGGACTAGTGGCCACGTGCACCACCCTCACTAATTCATGATGTCGGAGGTAGTTGCTGAAACTGTCATACTCATCATGTCACACTCATGGTAACTGGTGGAACCTGCCAGTCACAGGTCCCTCCTTCATCACCACACGCTTGTGGAACCTGCTTGTCACCCCTCCCGTCCTCATAGCCTCATGCTTGTGAGACAAACCTGTAACTCGTCTTTATGACTTCAAACTCGTGGAACTTGCCTGTTACCCTTTCCTTCCTCATCACCTCACTTGTGAAACCTGCCTGTCACCCTTCCCTCCCTCATCACCTCACTGGTGAAACCTGCCTGTCATCCTTCCCTCCCTCATCACCTCACACTCTATCACTACCACCTGACGCCCAAGTGCTCACACAAAATTAATGCAGGAATATGCAATGGAATCAGTATATGCATATATTTAAGAACACACTCACACACACACACACACACACACACACACACACACACACACACACACACACACACACACAATGCATATATTTAAGAACACACTCACACACACACACACACACACACACACACACACAATCGTGTGTATGTGTGCCTATGTGTGCCTATGTGCATATTGGCGCCTGGCACACCTCAGAACAGCATTCCGACATCTTAATAAGGAATCGTTCAGGACCCTGTACACCGTGTATGTTAGGCCCATATTGGAGTATGCGGCACCAGTTTGGAACCCACACCTAGCCAAGCACGTAAAGAAACTAGAGAAGGTGCAAAGGTTTGCAACAAGACTAGTCCCAGAGCTAAGAGGTATGTCCTACGAGGAGAGGTTAAGGGAAATCAACCTGACGACACTGGAGGACAGGAGAGATAGGGGGGACATGATAACGACATACAAAATACTGAGAGGAATTGACAAGGTGGACAAAGACAGGATGTTCCAGAGATGGGACACAGCAACAAGGGGACACTGTTGGAAGTTGAAGACACAGATGAATCACAGGGATGTTAGGAAGTATTTCTTCAGCCACAGAGTAGTCAGGAAGTGGAATAGTTTGGGAAGCGATGTATTGGAGGCAGGATCCATACATAGCTTTAAGCAGAGGTATGATAAAGCTCACGGTTCAGGGAGAGTGACCTAGTAGCGACCAGTGAAGAGGCGGGGCCAGGAGCTTGGACTCGACCCATGCAACCTCAACTGGGTGAGTACAACTACGTGAGTACACACACGCACACACACACACACACACACACACACACACACACAGGAGCTATGAATCGACCCCTGCAACCACAACTAGATAAGAACACACACACACACACACACACACACACACACACACACACACACACACACACACACACACACACACACACACACACACACACACACACACGGGGCCAGGAGCTTGGACTCGACCCCTGCAACCTCTACTAGGTGAGTACACACACACACACACACACACACACACACACACACACACACACGAGGCCAGGAGCTTGGACTCGACCCCTGCAACCTCAACTAGGTGAGTACACACACAAACATACACACACACAAACACACACACACACACACACACACACACACACACACACACACACACACACACACAAAAGCACGCATACAGAAGCACAAAAGCAAGACGAGAAAGTAGAAATAGCAGGAAAAGCACTACAACTTATCAAGGGATCCTTAACAGGAAAGAAACAACAAGTGATTGTCCTTGAAGAGGTGTCGGAATTGGAACATGTGATGGTGAAGAGTGGAGTTCTACAAGAATCAGTATTAGGACCGGTACTTTTTCTGGTATACGTGAATGACGTCGCAGAAGGGATAAAATCAGACGTATCTCTGATCGCAGAGGGCTTGAAACTAATGAGTCGAATATAAGCAAAGGTGAACTAGAAAAGAATTCACATGGGTCTGGAAAGGCTGTAGGTCGGTTCTAACAAGTGGCATGGGAATTTAACCCCAGCAAGTGCAGAGTTATGAAATTTGGGGGAGGGCAGTTAAGATCGCAGAGGGAGTAGAGGGTCGGGGTGTAGGGGGCAAAGGTTGCAAATCTCGCTCAAGGAAAAGAGCCTTGGGATGAGTATTCTACCGAACATATCCCCTGAGGTTCACATCAACAGAATAACTGCTGCAGAAAATGCACGTCTGGCAAATCTAAGACTAGCCTTTAGACATCGGAGTAAGATGTCACTCATGATCTTGTATGGTGTACCTCAATCCCATATTGCAGAATGCAGCACCAGTAAGGAACCAGTATAGTCCAACATGTCTGCTAAGAAATTCAAAAAAATTCAGAGATTTGCAACGAGACTTATCCTAAGCTAAGGGGTATGTCCAATGAGAAGTTAAAGGAACTCAGCCTAAGTTCCTTTAACTTCCCAGCCTGGTGATATGATAACAACGTGCAAAATACTAAAAGGAATTAATAGGGTAGACAGGAACAGACTGTTTGAGAGATGGGAAACAAGAAGTTGAAAATCAAGATAAGTCACAGGGGCGTTAGGAAGTATTTCTTCATCCTTGTAGAGTAGACAGAAGTGAAACAGCCTGGAGAATGAAGTAGTTAAGACGGGATCCATTCATAGTTTTAAGAAGAGGTACGATAAGACTCTCGAAGCCAGGAGAGAGGGAACCTAGTAGCGACCAGCGAAGAGGCAGGATCGGGAGCTGAGAGTCGACCCCTGCAACCATACATAAGTGAGGACACACACACACACACAGAGTTGTAGAGTTGTCAGCAAGTGGAATAGCCTAGCAAGTGAAGTAGTGGAGGCAGGAACCATACATAGTTTTAAGAAGAGGTATGACAAAGCTCAGGAAGCAGAGAGAGAGAGGACCCAGTGGCGATCAGTGAAGAGTCGGGGCCAGGAGCTGAGTCTCGACCCCTGCAACCACAATTAGGTGAGTACAATTAGGTGAGTACACACACAGCCGGGAGTTATAATGTGGTGTTAGCAGTGATTCACATCCCTCCGTTAAACAGCAGAAAGACAAGAAACGAATACGACGAAAACAACACAACAAGGGTGACTACAATAACGGAGGTGACCAAAAGAACCCATATGAGCGATACAAAGTTGCTGATCATGAGAAGCTATAACCACAAGAAACAGGCTGAGATATCCTCGAGCAACAAAAAGAACTAGAAACGTGGAGGCTCATGATGCTGGAGATGGTACTGAAGAACATCATTCACCAACATGTCAGGGACACAACCAGAGAGAGAGAGAGAGAGAGAAGAGGGGGGGATCAACCATTAAGTCTAGACCTTATATTCACCCTGAGAGATTCTGACATAGGATATTGAATACGAGAGCCTCCTCGGTGATAGCGCCCACACAATTCTTAGTTTCAGACATGAGGCATTTTCTGAATGAGGTTGAATGTCAAAGGGAAATTCGAAAGAAGGCAGTGAATGAAATGAATTATGTAGAAGGAAAATGCCGGGAGACAAAAAGATAAATTCATACCCAGGAGAAAAAGAAATAATGAAAAGAGTGAGACCCCGGTTCACCCTAAAGTGTAGAGAGGTAAAAGTCGAAAGTGCTAAAGCAAGAAAAGAGATATAGAAGGCAAAGAATGCAGGAAAACAAGGAAGTGAACAAGAGAGCCAGAAACGAATAACAGTGGATAAAAAGAGAGGCTTCATGACTGTTTAAGAATGACATTGCATTTTAAGTCAAATTCGACCTAATTTGTTATACAGCCACTTCAGAAGAAGACATCAGTAAATGAGGCAGAATGAAGGGAGACTGCTTGCATAGAATGACCAGGAAGTTTGTGAGGAGCTCAGCAAGAAATTTGAAGGGGTATTCTTAGAGGAAATGAAAATGATACCAGAGAGCTAAAGAGGTGGAGTGCACCAGCGAGTAATTGTCATAATACATACGGCAGAAGAAGAGGTGAAGAAGCTAATGAGTGAGTTATATACCTAGCTCACTCTGAGGGTCCTGAGAGAGAGAGCCAATAGCTACAGTCTTCAATAAAACAATGGACACACAGCAGCTGCCAGAGGTGTGAAAGACAGCAAATGTAGTCCCATTATTTAAGAAAGGGGACAGACAAGTACTGTGAAACTACAGGCCAGTTTCACTGACATGCATATTATTCAAGGCTATGAATTATTATTACAATCAGAACTAAGCGCTAAATCCACAAGGGGCATACAGCGCTCAAGATTATCAGACGAGCGGCAGAGGATCTAGAAAGGAGAAGGTCCATAAATTACAACCAGCACCGCCTTAAAATAGTAAGTCCTTCACTAACCTACTAGAATTCTAAGATGAAGTATCTGAAAAGAAGAAGTAGTAAGGATGGGTATATTGCATTGTTTTCGACTGTAAAAAGGCTTTTGGCACAGTACCGCAGAGGAGACTGGGACAAAAGTTAGAGGAGCAGGCAGGAATAAAACGGAAGGCACAACAATGGATCGAAGAATATTTAACAAGACGGAAAGAACGAGTGACTGTACAACAGGAAGTGTCGGAATGGGCGCATATGAAGAATGAGGTTCCACAAAGATCAGTACTAGGACAGATAATATTTCAAGTGTATGTGAACGACAAGACGGATGGGACAGAATCAAAGGAACCCATGTTTGCAAATGAAATGAAACTAATGAAGAGACAACAAACAAGCGAAAGCCAAGAAAGACTTCAAAGTGACCTGGACAGGCTGCAGGCTTGGTCTGACAAGTATATATATTCATTCTGTAGTATGGAGGCCAAATTGAGCTACATAATCGAGGCCTTACTCACGCTGTAGAACTGTAAAATAACCTTTGGAGTCCTGTTAATTATACGTTTTCACATAAGTCTAAGTAAACTGTTAGTCTTATTAAGCATATTAGACACTAGTCTTGGCTTCAAGTTTCTACTTACTATGACTCCCGATTCTTTTTCACATTCTGTAGGATCAAGTTCTATATCACCTAATTTATTAATATGAGGATAATTTGCATTCCAAGGATAAGAACTTTACACTGTTCATATAGAACTGCATCTGCCACTTTTTAGACCATGATATTTGCATGTCCAAATCTTCTTGAAGCTCAGACAACCTCGTCAGAATCCATTATTCGACTTATTTTTTGCGTCATCAGTGAATTTACTTATGCAGCTTTTTACTTATCGTCAAGGTCATTATTATAAAATATGAATAATGGACCTAAAACTAAGCCGTGTGGAACACCACCGGTGACTGGTTTCCCATCATCACGAATAGTAACAAGTATGAAGATTCAGACATTTATGCAACATGGGACTCTTTATTGATGAAACATTTCGCCACACAGTGGCTTCATCAGTCCAATACAAAGCAGAAAGGTGTAAGGAGAGGAATTTCTTGATACAAGGGGTTCTTCAACACTTGTCTAACCTTAGGACGAAGACCTGCTTACACCAGTTAATGGTTCCACTCTGAACCCGCCTCCTCCTGCTGTACTTTCTACAAGACTGATAGACTGAACACATCGATTGCAGGCTGAAGGAGTGATTACCTCAAACTCCTCCTCTCCTTATACCTTTCTGCTTTATATTGGACTGATGAAGCCAATGTGCGGCGAAACGTTTCTTCAGTGAAGATTCCCATATATTTCATAAGTGTCTCAATCTTCAACTTGTCGGTTTGAAACTATTTATTACACACAGTAACAAGTGAATATATAAATGTGGCTCAATTCAAGATAAAGATTCTTTTGAATGAGATGGAATTAAAGGTTTGGAAATTACACACACACACACACAAACACACACACACGACATTGGAGGACAGGAGGGTTAGGGGAGACATGATAATGACTTACAAAATACTGCGTGGAATAGACAAGGTGAACAAAGACAGGATGTTCCAGAGAGGGGACACAGAAACGAGGGGTCACTCTCGGAAGTTGAAGACGCAGATGAGTCACAGGGATGTTAAGAAGTATTTCTTCAGTCATAAAGTAGTCAGGCAGTGGAACAGCCTAGCAAGTGAGGTAGTGGAGGCAGAAACCATACATAGCTTTAAGATGAGGTATAATAAAGCTCATGGAGCAGAGAGAGAGAGGATCTAGTAGCACTCAGTGAAGAGGCGGGGTCAGGAGCTGAGTCTCTGCCCCTGCAATCACAATTAGGAGAGCAATTAGGCGAGCACACACACACACACACACACACACCCACCCACACACACACACACACACACACACACACACACACACACACACACACACACACACACACACACACACACACACACACACACGCACACACACACACACACACACACACACACACACACACACACACACACACACACACACACACACACACACACACACACACACACACACACACACACACACACACACACACACACAAGAATGTAAGGAGGAGCACTTCAGCAGGACTCGTGTACCTGTCTAACCATCAAGGATGGTACCCAGGAATTTCTTCCACTCAACCATAACTCTACTGCCAAACCAGTGCTTTCCTAAACTCTTCCTAAATCTAAACTTTTCCATCTTGAATCTCCTGCATGCGAGTTCTATCATGGTTAGATATTTTCAGCAACTCTTTATATACCCTTTAATTATTACTGTTTTTCACTTGTACACTTCAGTCATATACCAAATAATTCTACAACTTTCCAGAGTGTGCAAATTCAGTGCTCTCAGCCTATCTTCGTAGAAAAGATTTTTGATACATGGTATCAACTTCGTCTTTCTCTGTATATTCTTACTTATTTACATCCCTTCTGTAATTCGGAGACCAGAAATTAGCGGCATAATCTTAATGTGGCCTTACAAAGGCTATATGTAGTTGAAGTATAACCTGAGGACTCGTAGCATTTATACTTTTTGATTTGAACACTTACGCACTGTTGTCTTGTCTTTATATTATTATATACGAGAACACCTAAGGCTTTTTCGCATTCAGTTTGAGATCTAGATTATTTAGTTTGTGAGTGCTGTGATTATTTTCTTTTCTCAGGTTAGAGCCTTACATTTATGCACAGTGAAATGCTCAAGTGTCATTATAAAAATTATTTGATGGTCTCTTATAGTGTCTTGGCAAATTTACTTATATTTTTTTTTATTATTAACACGTCTGCCGTCTCCTACCAAGGCAGGGTGGCCCGATAAAGAAAAACTTTCATCATCATTCACTCCATCACTGTCTTGCAGAGGAGCGCTTACACGACAGTTATAAAACTGCAACATTAACACCCCTCCTTCAGAGTGCAGACACTGTACTTCCCATCTCCAGGACTCACGTCCGGCTTGCCGGTTTCCTTGAATCCCTTCATAAATGTTACCTTGCTCACACTCCAACAGCACGTCAAGTCCTAAAAAACATTTGTCTCTATTCGCTCCTTTCTAACACGCTCACGCATGCTTGCTGGAAGTCCAAGCCCCTCGCACACAAAACTTCCTTTACCCCTCCCTCCAACCTTTCTTAGGCTGTCCCCTGTCCCGCCTTCTCTCCACTACAGATTTATATACTCTCGAAGTCATTGTATTTTGTCCCATCCTCTTTACATGTTCAAACCACCTCAACAACCCTTCCTCAGCTCTCTGGATAATAGTTTTGGTAATCCAGCACCTCCTTCTAATTACCAAACTACGAATTCTCTGCATTATATTCACACCACACATTGCCCTCAGACACGACATCTCCACTGCCTCCAGCCTTCTCCTTGTTGAAACATTCACTACCCATGTTCAACACCCATATAAGAGCGTTGGTATAACTATGCTCTCATACATCCCCCTCTTTGCTTCCATAGACAAAGTTCATTGTCTCCACAGACTCCTAAGTGTACCTCTCACCTTTTTTCCCATCATTAGTTCTATGATTCACCTCATCTTTCATAGACCCATCTGCTGACACGTCCACTTTTAAATATCTGAATACATTCACCTCCTCCATACTCTTTCCCTCCAATTTGATATCCAATCTTTTGTTACCTAATTTTTTTGTAATCCTCATCAGCAAAGAGCAACTGTGACAACTCCCACTTATGTCACTATTTATTTCTTCTTCCATGTTGCCTAAGTATTTTGTGAATAACAAGGGACCCAGTGCAGACCCTTGTGGAACATCACTTGTAACGCTACCAGATTTTGATTCCTCCCGTTTTATGCAAACCCACTGTTGATAAATTAGACACATGTGCAACACTTGGGTATCTTTATTTAGGAAACGTTTCGCCACACAGTGGCTTAATCAGTCCATACAAAGGACTGAACCATTTTTCTACTTTCCTGTCAGACACTGCAACATCTTGGGATCTTAATACAGAGAATTCTTCGCTTGCCTAACCTTTAGGCATGACCTTCCACATTTGGATTAGTCAAGTCTGATACCACCTACGACTGCTTCACCTCTCCTGTCTACAATATATAAGCCACTTCTTTGCACATATGCTGTATTCTTTTCAAGACTGATGGACTGACTACATCGACTCAAGGCTGAAGGACTGATTACCTTTCGAAGATATCTCTCCAAGAGAGAACCCGCAATAATGCAATCAGATTAGACAAGTTTAAATTTAGAAAGGATATAGGAAAGCATTGGTTTGGAAAAAGGGCAGTTGATGAGTGGAACAGTCTGCCTAGTAGGGTTATTGAACCTTTTATCTAAATTCACTGTTGGCCTACCGGACAGCCACATTTCGATCCAATACAGTTTTCATGTGCTATTATTTTCTTTAACAGTCTCCTGTGTTGATGAATAAGACACATGTGCAACCCCTGGATGTCTTTATTCTGAAGACGTTTCTCCTACCAGAAGCTTTGATAAAGACACAAATGCTGAATCATGAGATTCTTTATTGACAACAGTGTCAATATCGTATACTGCAATTGTCTTTAGCCATAGTTTCGGTATTTTATACCATTTCCCTCTACTAGTTGCCTTATCAATTTTTTATAAAGGTTATTTGAAGGTCTTGATACTGGGGACAGTACAAGAGGTAAACTGTCCCTCAGCCTAGATAAAGGTGTTCACCAAAGCAGTCTTGATGAATCTGAGGCAAAAAGATGATGGTTACTTATAAGAACATAAGAAGGAGGAACACAGCAGCCAGCCTATTGGCCCTGCTCGGTAGATCTTTCTCAAACTCAAACCCTCTAACAAAAATATTTGCCCAACCCATGAAGGAGCCAGATCAAAGGCTTTACTGAAGTTCGGGTGAATAACGTGTCGAATTCATTATCAATGATCCACTGACTCGAATAACTTAGTGAAATAGGTTAGTAAATGTAAGATAAAAATGCCCCTTTGAAACTCTGTTCTGAAACTCACTTAACAATTTATATCATTCAAGGTAGCTTCGACTGCCTCCTCAGTTGGGGGTTAGGCTGAATGATCTGTAAATCGAAGGTAAGGACCTATCTCCCGAGGTGTAAATGTATATCAAATTTGTCATTTTCCAATTATCCGGTACGATTTGCTAAATTCCTTCTTGCATTTCTGTAGAACTGTTGAAAGGAGAGTCGTATATAATGCCTGCACGATGGCTAGACATAAATGAGGTATGATGTTTTACACTGTATTATACTGCATTACACTACACTGAAGTGCATTATACAGCATAATACAGCATGCTACTGCATTATACTGCATTATACTCTATTATACTGTATTTGTGTCTTTAATCCACGGTGATTTTTATCCCATTTGCCTGAGAACCATGTTGCAAGTGACCCCTACTTTTGCATACCTCGATGATAAATTAGACACATGTGCAACTCTTTGGTATCTTTACTGAGGAAGCGTTTCGCCAAACAGTGGCTTCATCAGTCCATACAAGGAGAAACGTGAAGAACAGAAGAAGAATGAGGTAGTCAGTCCCTCAACCTTGAGTCGATCAATCAGTCCATCAATTCTGAATTGAATACAGCATATCCGCGGAGGAATATGCTGTTTACCTCATTCTCCTCCTGTTCTTCACGTTTCTCCTTGTTTGGACTGATGAAGCCACTGTGTGGCGATACGTTTCCTCAGTAAAGATACCCAAGAGTTGCACATTTGTCTAATTTATCAACGTGTCGGTTCTCTGAATCATTCATCTGCATCCTTCGATATCGTCCTGACATACGTAAGTGATGGCTTCTATGATTTTCCTTGTATCTTCTTAGCGTTGCAAATATGTCTTACCTACTAACTTGTTGGAACTGTATACCCTTTATAAAAACATGCTCTGAGGAAATAAGTGTGAAAGCTTGTGCACATTTTCTTTTTTCACTAAGAGTTGGTAGTCAAAATATAAAGTATCATTTCGATTGTTTTCTTGTCTACATGTGTAATACCTTTCAGTATGCATGTTTATAAGTATGTATGTATGTATGTGTATATGTATGTATATATGTATGTATATATGTCTGTATATATGTATGTATATGAATTTATATATGTATATATATATATATATATATATGTATATGTATATATATATATATATGTATATGTATATATATATATATATGTATATATATATGTCGTGCCGAATAGGCAGAACTTGCGATCTTAGCTTAAATAGCAACGCTCATCTTGCCATATAGGACAAGCGAAAATTTGTGTATGCAATAATTTTTACATTAACATTAATGAAAAAATCTATCTTTAAACGTATAAGAAAAATTTTTAGAAAGGACTTAATTTTAAATAAATTCTTGCTAATTGACCAGTTTTACTTATTCGGCACGACATATATATATATATATATATATATATATATATATATATATATATATATATATATATATATATATATACATATATATATATATATATATATATATATATATATATATATATATATATATATATATATATATATATATATATATATATATATATATATATGCAAAACAACCACTCTGAAAGAATAGAGAAATTCCAAACGCTTTCGTGACTACTCACATTATCAAGGAACTTGATAATGTGAGTAGTCACGAAAGCGCTTGGAATTTCTCTATTCTTTCAGAGTGGTTGTTTTGCATATTCTGAAATCACCTGTTTATATATATATATATATATATATATATATATATATATATATATATATATATATATATATATATATATATATATATATACATATATATATATATATATATATATATATATATATATATATGTATATATATATATATATATATATATATATATATATATATATATATATATATATATATATATATATATATATATATATATGTATATATATATATATATATATATACGAGAATTCGTAGTTTGGAAGTTAGGAGGAGGTGCGGGATTACCAAAACTGTTGTCCAGAGGGCTGAGGAAGGGTTGTTGAGGTGGTTCGGACATGTAGAGAGAATGGAGCGAAACAGAATGACTTCAAGAGTGTATCAGTCTGTAGTGGAAGGAAGGCGGGGTAGGGGTCGGCCTAGGAAGGGTTGGAGGGAGGGGGTAAAGGAGGTTTTGTGTGCGAGGGGCTTGGACTTCCAGCAGGCATGCGTGAGCGTGTTTGATAGGAGTGAATGGAGACAAATGGTTTTTAATACTTGACGTGCTGTTGGAGTGTGAGCAAAGTAACATTTATGAAGGGATTCAGGGAAACCGGCAGGCCGGACTTGAGTCCTGGAGATGGGAAGTACAGTGCCTGCACTCTGAAGGAGGGGTGTTAATGTTGCAGTTTAAAAACTGTAGTGTAAAGCACCCTTCTGGCAAGACAGTGATGGAGTGAATGATGGTGAAAGTTTTTCTTTTTCGGGCCACCCTGCCTTGGTGGGAATCGGCCGGTGTGATAATAAAAATAAATCAAAAATATATATATATATATATATATATATATATATATATATATATATATATATATATATATATATATATATATATATATATATATATATGTATATATATATATATATATATATATATATATATATATATATATATATATATATATATATATATATATATATATATATATATATATATATATATATATATATATATATATATATATATATATATATATATATATATATATATATATATATATATATATATATATATATATATATATATATATAACTTATACTGCTATAAAAATCTACACTAAGATGGTGCTTTTCAAAGAATGATATAGAAGATGCAAATTAATTATTTACTAATGTACAAAGATATTTAGCTAGAGTATTCAAAACACTAAATTTCATTTTCTAATACACTACTTTTTAGTCTGAGTTTACCAACACATATAAGTCAATATGCAGATAGAGAAGTGTACTTAGAGAGAGACACACACAAGAGAGTGGCTTCTTCAGTCATCGAGGCAGAATGTTTCCTTAATACATGTCTTGATCTGTGATTGTGTCTTTATATACATATTGTTGGTAATTAAAATACCTGATCTCCAGTCATAGGATTATACATTTTGTGCCTGTATACATATGTATATGTATACATATACATGTAGATGTATGTGAATGTATGTACATTTGTTTTCAGTATGTCTATGAATATCACATAATTTAGCAGTGTTCTATATTTAATAACGATTTCGCAATAATTTTATTTTTCATAGCTATATTTCCCACAGAATCCACGAATTTTATTGAAAGAGTCCAGATGTAAAAGAACATTCCAAACAGTTACGAGAGGAAGAGGAAGAATGCGAAGAACCCTTGAAAATCGTGACGAGAGATACCATAGGAATGCGACTGGGAGCGGTCGCCTGGGAGAGCAGAGGATTCTCGGTAGACTCAGTCCGCCCGGAAGCCAAGAAATTTTCGCTCTCCCGTGTTGAGCCATCGGCGGGACGCCAGCGCGTCTTGCCTGCCTGAGGCCTTTCCCCATCCCTGCCTTCAAATTGCTCCAGCACCCCCCTCCTTCGTCTTCTTCAGCTGGTGTCCAGGGACATAAAAGAGTCCACGTGCGGTGTCCACAAGAGCTAACTGCACTGTGTAGGAGGGTGAAGGGAAACCAGGAAGTCACGTGGATTTACATCGGGTAATTAGCGTGGCACGTGATTGAACATGGGTTAATTAATCTGCTAAATGGTTGAACATTACCTGATTTGAGTTCCTCGTGATTGGGCATCACTTAATTAGCCTGTTACGTGATTGAACGTCGGATAATTAGCCTCACACGCGACTGAACATTGTTTAATTAGCTTCACACGCGACTGAACATAAGATAATTATGTTGCCACGTGAATGAACATGTAAATGTCATGTCAGAGCGTGTGTGCATGTCCGTAATTCATGACGGCGCATGGAACCGAGGCGATCCTGCATGTCCCTTGTCCCTCGAATGTTAATTGTCCTCTTTGTACAAATTTGTCCACGTCTGCATCCTGACAGACATTCATTGGGGTGGTTACAAGAGAGGCGACTGGTCACCCTCGCGGTCCTCCGTGCATGCCAGCCAGCCAGCTTGCCTGCTTGCTTGCCTGTGGCTGCCGCCCGCCCGAGACACACCTCCCCGCTAGCTATAAGTCTGAGCCTCTACCACCGCCTCGTCTTGTCACGTATGTAAAATCAACTCTTTGGGTATTTCTATAATCTATAATCCTATACTCTAGTTTAAATTAATCATCTATACTAAATGATAATAATTAATAATAAGATGCTTGTGTTAATGTAGATCACCTATATAATTATCTCTGTGTATAGCATATTTTTTTTTCTAATTGCTGTACTATAACTCTCATCATTGTACTCATTCAAGGATAAATCAATATGTATCTAATTTCTTTTAAAAATGTGTCATGCAAAATCCTAATGAGCTAGAAAGTTATGGGATATATGAGAATGGTGCATTTTCTATCTGTTAAAACACTGGTCAATATTAATTTTTAATGCAAATTGTGCCTGAGGCACGCAATGTAGAGACATCCTTTTATGCAGACATGATGCGTTCATTTCTTTCAAGGTAATGAAAATACAAATTTTTCAACTGGCCTTGATAGCTTTTAAAACATATCTAAGGAAATATATTATGAATTTAAGCTAGATTTATTCGGATATGTAAAAATGTGGGAAAACACTCTCTTGGCAATAGAATTGGTAAGATAGTGATGGAGAATTAACCAGTTTGCCTACTACAGTACTTCTCAACTTTTACCTTTTATTGACGATTAGTTTACTTTAATGCTCCTTTTCGTGCACATTAGACTTTCGTCCAACTAATTCAGTGTATCACCTGAGGAGTGTCTTTAGTTATATCCATTACTATAGGTAATCATTTTAGATATTTTGATTATGATTAGTTACGGTAATTTACATCTACTGTATAAAGGAAAACCATTTAATATCCTAGGTTCAAATGATCTCACTTATTTTCCCCAAAATTACATAAAGTTAATAGTGATAAAACTCTTATTTATTGAGCTAATGATGTATGTTCATTTTGTGATTTGTTTAATATTGAGGTTAAATACATGTTTATTAATTTGAAATAAAATGCCTATCTTAGACAATTGTTTTACAGTGTGCAGAGAAAGTTTTTTGAAAAACAAATTGTTATCATCTTCAATAATCTACACAGTCCCTAAAGATACTTTTTTTAAAGGGTATATAATGCATAACCCGCATTGTCTATTTGTTTAAGGGCTGGAGCTGTTATGCTCAGTGAATGGGAGAGCCTTATGATACTTTAAATACCGCTTCTTCGAAAATATGGGTAAATCTGTCCGTAATGGCCTTTCCCTTTGCCTTTTTCACTAGGATAGTTGATCATTATTACTAAACCAATCACAGATTTGACCTCAACACCTCAGAGACTTCACTTGAGCATTTTAGAACCCTTAATATATAGGAAATATGAGACTTCTTCAGAACAGCTCCATTATGTCTATAAATTTATTCACACACTAATATTACTCTTTATGTGTGAGTTTAAAGCTCGTGGTTAAGACAGTACTTGTAACATTGTTCAATAATAGTTTTGTGCCTTTTAATTTTTTTATAACTTCATTTTATACAAATAATTTTTTTTCCCGTAAATCAGCTATTCTGCATGGTATTTTGCTCTTTATTATTTTGGGCTTGAGACCGAGAAATTTGGACAATATTAATAATGAAATTTACTATGGGTTTCGTATTTCTGCTTTTCGTATATATGTACATTGCACACACATACACACACACACACACGCACACACTTACACACACACACACACACACACACGCATATGATAACGACATACAAAATACTGCGTGAAATAGACAAGGTGGACAGAGACAGGATGTTCCAGAGTGGGGACACAGAAACAAGGGGTTACAATTGGAAGTGGAAAACCCAGATGAGTCAAAGGGATGTTAGGAAGAGTAGTCAGGAAGTGGAATAGCCTAGCAAGTACTGGAGGCAGGAACCATACATAGGTTTAAGATGAGATATGATAAAGCTCATGGAGCAGGGAGAGAGAGGACCTAGTATCACTCGGTGAAGAGACTGAGTCACGACCCCTGCAACCACAATTAGGTGAGTACACACACACACACACACACACACACACACACACACACACACACACACACACACACACACACACATACATACACACACACACACACACACACACACACACACACACACACACACACACACACACACACACACACACACATACACACACACACACACACACACACATACACACACACACACACACACACACACACACACACACACACACACACACACATACACACACACACACACACACACACACACACACACACACACACATACACACACACACACACACACACACATACACACACACACACACACACACACACACACACACACACACACACACACACACACACACACACACACACACACACACACACACACACACACACACACACACACACACACACACACACACACACACACACACACACACACACACACACACACACACACACACACACATATATATATATATATATATATATATATATATATATATATATATATATATATATATATATATCAAAATCCAGTTAATTGATAACTGACTTTCTTTTCTGAGATGTATATGTCTCAGGAATTCATTGACATTGTCTACAATTGATTTACTCTTTTCCTGTTTATATATATTACTAAGATTTCTAAAAGGTCAAAATAAATTTTCATAAGATCTTATTTTCCTTCTACAACTCTCCAAAGTTAGTAAAGAGTTTTTTATTGTTATTAATTTGGATCTTCTAACAACTGAAAATATTTCCTAATTATCGCTGTCAAAGAAATCAATATTTCTTAAAACTAAAAATACCTTTAAGAAATTTCTCCTGTCACGGAAAACTTAGAAAAAACACAGATATTTCCTGTAAAAAAAATGTTGACATTTACATGAGCACAATTTAATGATACAAACTCTCCAAGTTATTATATAAAAATAAATAGTTAAAAGGGATCTATAGGTCATAAATTGTTTAATATCTACTCGGCACATCCACGAAGAGAACGCGTAGGAAAAGACCACGTAACACAAGCTCACAGACCTGGTCGTGATGAGCAAACATAAGCTTAGGTTGTGGCTCATTGTGTTATCAGGACATCATTGGCATATCAGCAACAGCTTAAGAAACATAAACAAATGTCTCTTCTGACCTTATTGTGCAGCATGATTTAACACTGCCGCTTGCAAGAGTATTTTCGAAATTATGCTTGATCCTACTGGATTTTATTGCAGTCATTCTAATGAACGTAATCCACGGATTTTGGTACGTGTTTGCCAAAGATATAATGTTTTCTGATTTTATCCTCACTATCAGCACATTATATACACTCTTACTACGGTATTCCTGCATTTTATTTAATTTTGAATTAGGACAACAGATTTTCTACTTCTAGGAAACTTATGTCTCATTGTTCTAAAAACGTAATTAGTGTATTTTTAAGACATACGGCTGTTAAGCTTGAATATTTACTGAGGAGATATTTCAATAGAGGGAGCTTCTTCAATTCAATAAGAAGATGATCAATAATGTCGTAGCCGCTACAAGTCCCACCACAATTAAAGATGTGAAGCAGAAATATACGCAATCCCGTGAGGAGAGGGAGGAGGTTGTGAAAATCAACGTGTATTGGAGAAACCTGTGGAAACCTGAAGCAAGATGTGAAAGACCAAAGGTACACTTGCAGTAGGCATGACCAAAACAATTTCTGAGTCATCCACTGCACCTCTAAGAATTATCTTATGAAGTGTAATGCAGGCAGACTTATCATCAGGGAAGAGGGCCAACTTCAACGTCATTTTTTGGAAAGTGCGATGATTACAACCATCAACCAACACCGTCGTCCAGGACACCAGCTCTTCAGGCGGGTTCCTGTTCTTTAAAGAGGTTGCTGGTAGGACACTAAGTAGCAGAAAGTAAGTTACTACAAATAACGGCAGGAAGATTACTATAAGTACAGCAGGTACGTCATTATAAATACAGCAGGCAGGTCATTATAAATGCAGCAGGCAGGTCACTATAAGAACAGCAGTCAGGTCATTATAAATGTATCAGGCAGTTCACTATAAGTACAGTAGACAGGTCACTAAAAGTACCGCGGGAAGGTCAGAATAAGTAGACGCAGGCAGCAAAACACCACCACGATTACTACTACCACTGTCACTACTACTGTCACTGCCACTACGACTACCACTGCCACCACTACTATTACTACTACTACTACTACTACTACTACTACTAATAATAATAATAATAATAATAATAATAATAATAATAATAATATAGGAAAATAATGAAATATTAACAATAATGACAATTATATTAATAATAATAATTATAATGATACTACTATTATTGCAAATCACTCGGCTACTTCTGTAACTACTATTATTATTTGTATTATTGTTGCTATTGCCACTACTGCTACTAGCACCACCACTACTACTACGTTTACCCCCTACTATTTCTCACCATATAACCTGCACAATGTTGTCCAAATTTCATTATCTGCTAAATGTTAATCTATTTTTTTTCTTTTGTATTTTAATCTACTGTGTATAAATTAAAGTGTAAGTCTCAGCTTTACAAGATTTATGTTATGTCCGTTACACATCCATATTAAACAATTGATGTCTTTTGTGTACTGAAAGCCCTGAATAAAAATTCTGATTCTGACTAATATAACGATAGAAGGAGCATGAGAGGAGCATTCGCAGTAGATTTACGTGTCCATGCTAGGCTGGTCCACTCGCGGCTCATATACCGTGTACTTCTAATCCATTATATTAAGCTATCCAAGAAATCACCTTCAATAACGCGTCTAGGAGGCTCGACGCACTATACACCTACGAGACATTGTGCACCTAGGAAATGGCTAGACTCAGGATTCATCGTGAATCTAGGAGCCTTAGTACGCCTTAGTCACCATACAAGCAGGAGTCACCAAACAAGTACCAGTCACCATACACCTAGAAATTACCGTACATCTTGGAGTTACTGTACTTCTCGCAGTCACCATATACCAGTCACTATAACTAGCCCAACAAGCGGAGAACGATGCCTATAAAAATAAAAGCAGCTCTAGCTTAAGGATTAAGTCATAAAAAAAAGCATGAAAAACTGGAGCACTTCAGTAGTTTCACGTAAATAAAAGCCACTTATATACTGATCATTAAGGAAACGTTTCGCCACGAGTCTTGAGTCCTAATGAAGAAATTATTCGTGGCGATACGTTTCGTTAATAAATATCTTGATCAATACATACGTCTCTTGCCTACAACTTGTTTGTATCATTATATCAGCTCTTCCTTATTCCATACATATATCTGTTCAGTTCACCTTTATCTTTAAAACAATTTGTCTTGCTAACCCTTCGAGGATCCTGCAGTGATTTACAGTGAACTTTCAATTAACATGTCAATACAAAGATAGACATGATAAAAGTTCATGACTGGAAGTAAATGTCGTCTATAGTCTCCTCAGAAACTGAGTTAATTGTTAATTGTTCCAGATCCATTACTTTGATTTTCATTGCTCTTCTTGAAAAGGATTTCCCACCTTGATTCCATTGTTCGAGCGAAGAGGCTGCACAGTCAGGACATAACATCACTACAGAGTTAAACTGAGTGGGATCGATCTTACGTGAAACTGGCACAGGCGAAAATGGCACCGGTGAAAATGGCACAAGTGAAAAGGGCAGAGTAAAAATGTCTGATGAAAATAGCATCGGTTAAAAAGCATAAGTGAAAATCAGGAAAATAAACAGGTAAATAAACTAGCATAAATACCTAACCTAACCTAACATAACCTAACCTAACCTAACCTAACTTAACCTAACCTAACCTAACCTAACCTGACCTGACCTGACCTAACCTAACCTAACATAACCTAACCTAACCTAACCTAACCTAACCTAACCTAACCTAACCTAACCTAACCTAACCTAACCTAACCTAACCTCACCTGACCTGACCTAACCTAACCTAACATAACATAACCTAACCTAACCTAACCTAACCTAACCTAACCTAACCTAACCAAACCTAACCCAAACTAAGCTAACCTAACCCAACCTAACCTAACCTAACCTAACCTCACCTGACCTGACCTAACCTAACCTAACATAACATAACCTGACCTAACCAAACCTAACCTAACCTAACCTAACCAAACCTAACCTAACCTAACCTAATCTAACCTAACCTTACCTGACCAAACCTAACGTAACCTAACCTAACCTTACCTGACCTGACCTAACCTAACCTAACATAACATAACATAACCTGACCTAACCAAACCTAACCTAACTTAACGTAACCTAACATAACCTAACCTAACCTAACCTAACCTAATATAGCCTTGCCTTACTTGACCTGACCTAACCTAACCTGACCTGACCTGACCCGACCTGATCTGACCTGACCTAAGCTAACTTAACCTAACCTAACCTAACCTAACCAAACCTAACCAAACCTAACGTAACATAACCTAACTTGTCCTGACCTAACCTAACCTAACCTAACCGTGACTTCACCTTTCCTGACTTGACCTAACCTGACCTAATATGACCTAACCTAACCGAACCTAACCTAGCCTGACCTGACCTGACCTAACCTAACCTAACCTAACATAACCTAACCTAACAAAACCTAAACTAACCTGATATGACCTGACCTGACCTAACCTAACCTAACCTAACCTAACCTGACCTAACCTAACCTAACCTAACCTAACCTAAGTTAACCTAACCTAACCTAACCAGACCTGACCTTACCTAACCTAACCTAACCTAACCGAACCTAACCTAACCTAACCTAACCTAACCTAACCTAACCTAACCTAACCTGACCTGACCTTACCTAACTTAACCTAACCTAGCCTAACCTAACCTGATTTGAAATGACCTAACCTATCCTAACTTAATCTAACCTAACCTGACCTAACCTAACCTAACCAAACCTAACCTAACCTAACCTAACCTAATCTAACCTAACCTTACCTGACCAAACCTAACGTAACCAAACCTAACCTCACCTAACCTGACTTATCCTAGCCTAAACTGTCCTTTCATAACCTAACCTAACCTGACCTGACCTGACCTGACCTAACCTAACCTAACCTTACCTGACCAAACCTAACGTAACCTAACCTAACCTCACCTAACCTGACTTATCCTAGCCTAAACTGACCTTACATAACCTAACCTAATCTAACCTAGTCTAGCCTAGCCTAACCTATGCTAACCTATCCTGGACTAACCTAACCAAACTTAACCTAACCTTACCTAACCTACCTTACCCTAACCTAACCTGACTTGGCCTAACCTAACCTAACCTGACTTGACCTAACCTGACCTGACATAACTTAAGCTAACAAAACCTAACGTAATGTAACCTAACCTAACCTGTCCTGACCTAACCTAACCGTGCCTTCACCTTTCCTGGCTTGATCTAACCTAACATAACCTGACCTAACCTAACCAAACCTAAAGAAGCTTGGCCTGACCTGATCTAACCTAACTTAACCCAACCTAACATGAGCTGACCTAACCTAACCTAGCCTAACCTAACCTAACCTAACCTGACCTACCCTGACCTAACCTAACCGAACCTAACATCACCTGGCCTATCCCGTCCTAACCAAACCTAACCTAACCTAACCTAACCTGACATAAAATGATCTAACTTGACCTAACCTAATCTAACCTAGCCTAACCTAATCAAACATAACCTAACCTGGCCTAACCTGACCTAACGTAACCTAACGTAACGTAACCTAACCTAGCCTCACCTGACCTAACCTAACCTAACCAAACCTAACTTAACCTAACCTAACCTAACCTAACATAACCTAACCTAACCTGACCTAACCCGACCTAACCTAACCTAACGTCACCTGACCTATCCTGACCTAACCTAACCTAAAATAACCTAACCTAACTTGACATGACCTGACCTAACCTGACCTAACCTAACGTAACCTAACCTAACCTCACCTGACATAACTTAGCCTAACCTAACCAAACCTAACCTAACCTAACCTAACCTAACCTAACCTAACTTAACCTAACCTAACCTAACCTAATCTCACCTGACCTAACCTAATCAAACCTTACCTAACCTAGCCTGACCTGACCTGACCTGACCTGACCTAATCTAACCTAACATAACCCCACCTGACCTAACATGACCTAACCTAACCTAACCTAACCTAACCTGGCCTAATTTAACCTAACCTAACCTAACCCAACCTAACCTAGATGAATGGTTCAGAGAACCGACATGTTGATAAATTAGACACATGTGCAACTCTTGGGTATCTTTATTGAGGAAACGTTTCGCCACACAGTGGCTTCATCAGTCTATACGTAGGAGAAACTTGAAGAACAGGAGAAGAATGAGATAATCAATCCCTCAACCTTGAGTCGATGTGTTCAGTCCATCAATCTTGAATAGAATACGAATCTATTCAAGATTGATGGACTGAACACATCGACTCAAGGTTGAGGGACTGATTACCTCATTCTTCTCCTGTTCTTCAAGTTTCTCCTACGTATGGACTGATGAAGCCACTGTGTGGCGAAACGTTTCCTCAATAAAGATACCCAAGAGTTGCACATGTGTCTAATTTATCAACCTAACCTAACCTAACCTAGTCTTACGTGTCCTAACTTAACCTAACCTAACCTATCCTGACCTAATCTAATTTAGCCTAACCTGACCTAACCTGTCCTAACCTGACCTAACCAAACTCAACCTAACCTAACCGGACCTAATCTAACCTAACCTAACCTAACCAAACCTAACCTAACCTGACCTTACCTAACCTAACCTAACCTAACCTAACCTATCCTAACCTTACCTGACCAAACCTAATCAAACCTAACCTAACCTAACCTAACCTCACCTAACCTCACCTATACTAACCTGGCCTGACCTTACCTAACCTAACCTAACCTAAGCTAACCTAACCTAACCTAGCCTAACCTTACCTGGCCTAACCTAGCCTAACCAAACCTAACCTAACCAGACATAACCTAACCAAACCTAACCTATCCTAACCTGACCTGACCTTACCTTACCTAACCTATCTTAACCTAACTTGACCTAACCTAAGCTAACCTAACCTGAACTAACTTAACCTAACCTAACCTAACCTGGCCTAACCTAACCTAACCTAACCTAACCTAACCTTACCTGTCCTAACTTAACCTAATCTTACCTATCCTGACCTAATCTGACTTAACCTAACCTGACCTGACCTGACCTAACCTGACCTAACCTAACTTGACTTGACCTGACCTAACCTAGCCTAACCTAACCTGACTTGACCTGACCTAACCTAGCTTAACCTAAGCTAATTTAACCTAACCTGATCTAGCCTAACTTAACCTAAACTAACCTAACTTGACATGATCTGACCTAATCTAACTTAACCTAACCTAATCTAGCCTAACCTAACGTAGTGTGACCTAACTTAAGCCCACCTAGGCTGACCTTACCTAACCTAACCTACTGACCTAAAGTGACCTGACCTGACCTAACCTAACCTACCCTAACGTTATCCGACCTGACCTGACCTAACCTAACTTAACCTGACCTAACCTGACCTGACCTGACCTAACCAAACCTAACTTAACCTGACCTTACCTGTTAACTTAAAAGGCCTGTTGTACAAGAAAAAGTTTGTCTAAATAAAGTATCCGACAAACTACAATTTGTCTTTTACACACAAATGGTCGACATTCAAATGCCTTTATTTGTTATATCTCAAAGTAACTTTTCACATGTGCTATTTTGCCTATGCTAATTTTTTTTTACTGGTGCCGTTTTTTCCTGAGCCAATTCAGCCTGTGCCATTCTTACCGGTGCCATTTTTATCGTGCACTAGTGTAACCAAAATCATTACTGATTCAAGTCACCGTGACCATGAAAAAAAAAAAGGCTGAAAGCATAAATCCCGATTATTTTTTTTTCGGAACGTCAGATGCTTACAAATATAAAAAATTGAAATGAATTTGTATATATGGCTACGTTTCGCAGAATCGCCAACTTCCTTTCTGACAAACTATCCAATAAATTTCAAATCAAACGAATAAGCTGGAAATTTATTCTTCAGTCAACATTTTTGACAGTTTCACAAGAGCTATTAGAGGCGATAACTTGTTGAATGTTGCTCTGGCTGACGAGGAGACCATCTTAGATCATCTAGAAGCCACAGAATGAGACCATCTTAGATCATCTAGAATCCACAGAATGAGACCATCTTAGATCATCTAGAATCCACAGAATGAGACCATCTTAGATCATCTAGAATCCACAGAATGAGACCATCTTAGATAATCTAGAAGCCACAGAATGAGACCATCTTAGATAATCTAGAAGACACAGAAGGAGACCATCTTAGATAATCTAGAAGACACAGAAGGAGACCATCTTAGATAATCTAGAAGACACAGAAGGAGACCATCTTAGATAATCTAGAAGACACAGAAGGAGACCATCTTAGATAATCTAGAAGACACAGAAGGAGACCATCTTAGATAATCTAGAAGCCACAGAAGGAGACCATCTTAGATAATCTAGGAGCCACAGAAGGAGACCATCTTAGATAATCTAGAAGCCACAGAAGGAGACCATCTTAGATAATCTAGAAGCCACAGAAGGAGACCATCTTAGATAATCTAGAAGCCACAGAAGGAGACCATCTTAGATAATCTAGAAGACACAGAAGGAGACCATCTTAGATAATCTAGAAGACACAGAAAGAGACCATCTTAGATAATCTAGAAGCCACACAAGGAGACCATCTTAGATTATCTAGAATCCACAGGAGACCATGTTAGAT
Source organism: Cherax quadricarinatus (assembly GCF_038502225.1). Taxonomy (NCBI): domain Eukaryota; kingdom Metazoa; phylum Arthropoda; class Malacostraca; order Decapoda; family Parastacidae; genus Cherax; species Cherax quadricarinatus. The sequence goes on along the minus strand of NC_091298.1, from coordinate 10,921,051 downwards.
AATCTAGAAGACACAGAAGGAGACCATCTTAAATAATCTAGAAGACACAGAAGGAGACCATCTTAGATAATCTAGAAGCCACAGAAGGAGACCCTCTTAGATAATCTAGAAGATACAGAAAGATACCATCTTAGATAATCTAGAAGACACAGAAGGAGACAATCTTAGATAATCTAGAAGACACAGAAGGAGACCATCTTAGATAATCTAGAAGACACAGAAGGAGACCATCTTAGATAATCTAGAAGACACAGAAAGATACCATCTTAGATAATCTAGAAGCCACAGAAGGAGACCATCTTAGATAATCTAGAAGCCACAGAAGGAGACCATCTTAGATTATCTAGAAGCCACAGAAGGAGACCATCTTAGATAATCTAGAAGCCACAGAAGGAGACCATCATAGATAATCTAGAAGCCACAGAAGGAGACCATCTTAGATAATCTAGAATCCACAGAAGGAGACCATCTTAGATAATCTAGAAGACACAGAAGGAGACCATCTTAGATAATCTAGAAGACACAGAAGGAGACCATCTTAGATTATCTATTGACTGGTCTTCTGCTAAAACTGTCTTCCCTACTTCCAACTCGAACAGTCGCCGTCTAGTTGAATCCTCTCTAATACACAACTTTCCTTGTATGAACCTTAGCCCTGGCTTCGTCTCTGTAGATGCCTTCCTCTCCCACTACATTGTAAAATGCTCCAAACTTCAGAACACCCGTGACTTAACCTGAATCCTCATTTTTTCTTTTTCTTTTTCTTCTTCTTCCTCTTCCCCCTTTCCTCTTTCCTTTTCTCCTCTGGGTTGTCTTTCTCTCTCCTGTCTCGTGTTTCTGTTCCTTCTTCATTTATTTCACCACTTCCCTTTCACGCACCTCTGTGCGCTTGCTCTCCCTCTGTGGGTTTCTAGCTCTCTTGCAGTGCTCCCCTTCCTTTGTATTTGACTGGCTCGTCTTCCTTATTTCCCACTTCTACCACTACCACTACTACTGCCTCTTCTTCTTCTGCTACTACTACAACTACTGATGAAATTAAGACAAATGTGCGGGGTCTGGTTGTCTTTGTTGTGGACGTTTCGCCATCCAGTGGCTGGCTGGATGGCGAAACGTCTATGATGGGGATGCCCGGGTGTTGTGCATGTGTCTTAATTTCATCTTGTCGGTATTATATACAACTCTTGTACTACTACTACTACTACTGCTACCACCACCTCTTCCTGCCTATATATAGCCGTCCTGCTCCACCTCTGGTTAGTGTGACTTTGTCAATGGTCCAAGTCGGACCGTAACGTCGTCGTAAGCTTCTCTCTTTTATGTGCGGGTTATTTGTGTACCATCTTAGGTAATCTAGAAGACACAGAAGGAGACCACCTAAGATAATCTAAAATCCCCAGGAGACCATCTTAGAAAATCTAGAATCCACAGAAGCAGACCATCTTAGATAATCTGGAATCCACAGAAGGAGACCATCTTAGATAATCTAGAATCCACAGAAGGAGACCATCTTAGATAATCTAGAATCCACAGAAGGAGACCATCTTAGGTAATCTAGAATCCACAGGAGACCATCTTAGACAATCTAGAATCCACAGAAGGAGACCATCCTAGGTAATCTAGAATCCACAGGAGACCATCTTAGATAATCTAGAATCCACAGAAGGAGACCATCTTAGATAATCTAGAAGCCACAGAAGGAGATCATCTTAGATAATCTAGAATCCACAGAAGGAGACCATCTTAGATAATTTAGAATCCACAGGAGACCATGTTAGATAATCTAGAAGCCACAGGAGACCATGTTAGATAATCTAGAAGCCACAGGAGACCATGTTAGATAATCTAGAAGCCACAGAAGGAGACCCTCTTAGACAATCTACTATCCACAGAAGGAGACCATCTTAGATTATTTAGAAGCCACAGAAGGAGACCCTCTTAGACAATTTAGAAGCCATAGAAGGAGACCATCTTAGATAATTTAGAAGACACAGAAGGAGACCATCTTAGATAATCTAGAAGGCACAGAAGGAGACCGTCTTAGATAATCTAGAAGATACAGAAGAAGACCATCTTAGATAATCTAGAAGACACAGAAGGAGACCTTCTTAGATAATCTAGAATCCACAGAAGGAGACCATCTTAGATAATCTAGAATCCACAGAAGGAGACCATCTTAGATAATCTAGAATCCACAGAAGGAGACCATCTTAGATAATCTAGTCTTAGATAATCTAGAATCCACAGAAGGGGACCATCTTAGATAATCTAGAATCCACAGAAGGAGACCATCTTAGATAATCTAGAAGCCACAGAAGGAGACCATCTTAGATAATCTAGAATCCACAGAAGGAGACCATCTTAGATAATCTAGAATCCACAGAAGGAGACCATCTTAGATAATCTAGAATCCACAGAAGGAGACCATCTTAGATAATCTAGAAGACACAGAAGGAGACCATCTTAGATAATCTAGAATCCACAGAAGGAGACCTTCTTAGATAATCTAGAATCCACAGAAGGGGACCATCTTAGGTATTCTAGAATCCACAGAAGGAGACCATCTTAGGTAATCTAGAATCCACAGGAGACCATCTTAGATAATCTAGAATTCACAGAAGGAGACCATCTTAGATAATCTAGAATTCACAGAAGGAGACCATCTTAGATAATCTAGAAGTCAGAGGAGCTGGCACAGGTAGCCCAGAATCCATAACTTTTGATGATATATGGAAGTACGATAATCAAAACAATGCAGAAAATTCCTCATACAATTCATTAATTTTGTAATTTTTGGTACGTTCTCCATTGTATTTAAATCCTTTCTGAAGTATGGAGACCACAACTGTTCCGCAATATGAATAACGCCTTTCTAATAATGTATGGATTCCCGTTGTTTATAAGTCTTCTTATAAATCCAAGCAGCTCGCTAGCTATATTTAATTCATTAAGTCACTGTTGCCTTTTCTTTAGGTTATATGTTGTATATAATCAAGTTTTGCATTCTTTAGTTCATAATTGGTAAGTGTTATCGTTAATTAGGTTTAGAATTTTATACCTTTTCACATTAAACAACATCTGCCGGTTTTTCGACACTAGCAGAGCTTCACTAAATCACTCTGACGTTTCGTGGTATCCTCTTCTGAATTTATTACTCGGCATAATTTTGTGTCAACCTGGACAATACCTGAAGTCGACTTCGATAGGTTACTGTTCCTGCGATCTGGTCCCAGACCAGACCTTCCTGTGGCTTGCCTGATCGACCAGGCTGATGGTACCAACAGTATGTAGTCCTGCTTCTAGCATGACTGCCAGTCTTATCAGAAACTTACTGGAAGAACTTGTCTGTTTCCTTCTGGAAGACAACCTGGGCGTTTGTTAGAAATTTTCCCTATGCACGAAGGGGGTCCCTTACACTTATTAACTTCTCTCTTATCGCGTTTATCGCGCCCCTGCTTTTCACTCGAGGTATTTTGGTCCGTCTGGCAAGCATCTTGTTTAAAAGTAGAGTGATTACAGGACATAGGTTCAGAGCCAGTCCCTCCAGAATTTTTCAGTTGTATTGTCGATTTTGACATTACGTTCTCAACTACGTTCCAAGGAATTCATTTTTTTATTCCCTTGTGAAGGCCATTAATGTAAATTGTGAAAAACTGTGGGTTCAGAACTAATCCTTTTTGAAGGATCAGTTCTGAACCCACGTTGAGCTCACTAGAAACTTTGTTAAGCTTCTGTCTATAGAAGAGTCAACCTGTGGAAGCCAATGAGATTTATGGAGAATTCAGCCTCTTGAAGCCAGTCAGGTGTCTTTGAAACAGTTTGCTTTCGAAGGCCAGTGTTTGTGTGTATGTGTGTGTGTGTGTGTGTGTGTGTGTGTGTGTGTGTGTGTGTGTGTGTGTGTGTGTGTGTGTGTGTGTGTGTGTGTGTGTGTGTGTGTGTGTGTGTGTGTGTGTGTGTGTGTGTGTGTGTGTGTGTGTGTGTGTGTGTGTGTGTGTGTGTGTGTGTGTGTGTGTGTGTGTATGTGTGTGTGTGTGTGTGTGTGTGTGAAAAAGACTGTCCGTTTAATACACAGTCCAGTCTTAGTATTTAACATCCACTGGAAAACTCAGATGCACTGAAAAAGTCTTCAGGGAAAGTATGAGAATTATTGCAAATCTGAAAAAAATAATTACCTGGAGATACCTGGAGAGGGTTTCGGGGGTCAACTCCCCCGCGGGCCGGTCTGAGACCAGGCCTCATTAATAAGGTTATGGGGCATTTTTTTTTTACAACAAACGAAAACATAAGTGAGAGAGAATGAAAATAATAGACTAGGAATAAATAGAAAGACTAGAAATAAATAAGGAATCTGGAAATTTAAAAGGAAAAAATACGTGAAAATTAAAATAATTTTGGCAATGAATTTTTCATTTAATGTTATTTTCTATTTGTTTTTCCTTTTTCCCCACAATGAAAGCATTAGGAAAAACTTTCGGGGAGAAAATCATGAAAAATCTAATTCTTGCATACGCAGATCACATCACAGGTATAGGCACAGGTGAGTGCCAATATATCATTCCTATATATACACTGACAGGCGCCGAAACGTCGTGTTATCAGGTGTGCTGCACCCTGGCGGGTGCCAACATACATCATCACTACAAAGGCTTTTTTTTTCAAGTCTCTTCGTCCATCAGGTAATTTATCAGTTCATGAATTAATAATGTTCCTTGTGAGCGAAACGTGTGTTTAATAAAATGCCATAAGCCGCACATTAAGTCTCACATACTAGTAGGTATGATTGCAGCATTTTGGTCCTCGTTTCCGAGAACAAGTTTTGAAAATTTGAAGTCGATAGGATGAGGGATTCTAAAGTTATGAATGAAATGTAATCGATAAGTTACCTGGAGTTGAAGAAACAAAAAAAATTTGAGACAACCTCTTAAAGGTCTCCTTCGAGATTATCTAATAATAATAACAACAATAATAATAACAACAAAAGCAACAGCAATAATAGTAATAATAATAATAATAATAATAATAATAATAATAATAATAATAATAATAATAATAATAATATTATTATTATTATTATTATTATTATTATTGTTATTATTATTATTATTATTGTTATTGCTGTTGTGATTTTTAGTAATATATAATTTAAACCGTGTATAAATTTTCTTTGCTTTTCGCTCAGATAATTTTGTTTCGTATTATTAAAATCCCCAGTTAACTTTTATTAATTTCATGAAAGATGAGTCATTGTTGTGACTTCAGTGATCTTATACGGAAAACACTTTTATCAACACTTCTGAGTTCATTAAAGAATTTAATACGTTAAAGCATCAGTTATTGCAGTAACTTCCTTAAATAAGTTATCAGGATAATGTATAAGAATCAAGTATAACTAGCCTAAGTATCTTGATAGGATGAACGATTGGAGAGACCACCGGCATCGCTAACATTAGTGCTAATGCCTGTGACAAAGTGATTAAATTCGCTCAAAATCGTTACGAGATTAGCGCTTATAATTAGCATTGAACCATACTGAAATCAGGCTGTATATTTTTTTATCTACGTACGTTGGCTTTTTATTGCTGCTATAAAAGAAAACAATAGTAAGGTGCATGCTATATAAAGAGGCAGCCTTACAGCAGTGGAAGAGTAGTGTAAGTGTTGCATTTCATATGAGGATAAATCTTCATTCCCTCATGGCCTGTAGTCTTTCTGGATCAATAAATTACTTGAACGCTGGACGCCTGTTTCTTCAGAGAGGGGAAAAAATAATCACCGGAAAGTTTGAGGTACGATCAATTCCTTACGAAGCATTAGAACTTCAACATGACTCTTTACCTATTGTGGGTTGCCCGACGCCGAACTCGGGCCAAACTTTTATTCCTACGAAGAAAAGTTACGAAAAGCCTTACAAAATATTTAAAACTTTGGTCGCTTTGTTCCCATTGCGAAGATTTTTATCCCACTCTTACGTCAAGATCTGAACTCATGTCATATATATCTTCTGATACACAGAGTGACAGGATGTACAGATTTTTTCATGTATAGAGATACACGATGAATAGCTTTTGATACAGACCTACACAATGTATAGCAATTGATATTTGGAATTACACTAGGTACAGCTACATTAAGTATAGCTTTCCACGTATTCAGCTAAAAATCGAGATCGATACTATGCCTAACCCTTCTAGGGTAGGGTAGGTCCCTGAGCCCGAGCCTTTAGCTCATAAGACTGTCATTCCCAATTGCCCCCTTGGGGCGGGGATGGCAGACCAGAGAGGCCTAGCTTGTGGTTAGGCCTGGGGACAGTTGGTCCCAAAGATGAGGAGGTCCTTGTGCTCAGACACTCCCTAAAGAGGGAGCCAAGGCCGGGCCACCACTTGGAAAAGGCCCGGGCCGGGAGAATACCGGCGAATCTTTAATAATAATAAGCTAAAAATCGTCATGCACAGAGCTACGAGATGTATAGCTAATGTACCCCTAAATAAAGCAAGAGACTTTCATTAAGAAAGCAAAACAAAGAGCAGCTCTTTACGTATAGAAACATACAAACGTGTAGCTCTTCGTGATATAGCTATGCAAAGCATAGCTACACGAGGAAGAGAATTTCTGAAAGCGCTGCGATGTAGCCAGTAAAATACGATTACTATATTCAATATAGGTATAAAAAAACGTGATTTTTGCCATATCAGGAGACCATTAGCATATTAATTCAGCTTCGCACCTGACGACTGAAGTATTAATTAGCCAATTGAACTGCCAACCCAGTTTCCAAGCAACGCAAGAATTGTTTTGCGTACTACCCAATTTAGAAAAAAATAAGTAAGGCCTGCTTAAAAAAAAATACACTGAATTGAAAAAAAATGCAAAGTAAAAGAATTAACACAATAACAATCTACAATACAAAGGAATTATGCTGAAGAATAAAAAGTCAATATACCATGGCTAAAATATTTCACAATTAACCCACAAATTGGAGATAAAATTTTTGGACGATGTTTCGGCCCGTCTTTGACTATTATCATGTCGCAACTGAGAGAGTATAAAAAATATTTAACTATCTTAACCAATTATAATATTTTTTTTATCTAGTTTATCTAGTTTTTTATCTAGTTTACCTTTTCACATTTTTTTAGATGCAAAGTATTAAGATTATTTACATCTACAAAAATACAAGCATTTTTTTTTTCACGTATCTTTTTCTTACTATGAAAACTGAGGTGTGTGTGTGTGTGTGTGTGTGTGTGTGTGTGTGTGTGTGTGTGTGTGTGTGTGTGTGTGTGTGTGTGTGTGTGTGTGTGTGTGTGTGTGTGTGAAATATTTAGAACCGTCTGTCTTCAGTCACACGAAAAATCGTTGACATGATTTTGTTTCAGTGATGTTTAATATATTTTATCCAGCAGCTGAAATTATGGCTCTGTTTCCTTATCTATAATTTTTGGACAAACTGAACGCTTAGATCCCGGCACAATAACCCTCAGAAGTTTAGAACATCGCATAAATGTAAGTCCAGAATCAAGTTCAGTGCTGAACTGCAGTCTCCAGGTCAATTTTATACTTGTTGAATTTCAGAGAACTGCTTACGTACTCTGTCGTCTGAGGAGAAACACGTAATCTTATAAAGGGACAAAAATAAATATTGCAAAAAAAAAAAACTTGTTTTGTATGAAATAGGCACAATACTGTGAATAAATGGGCACAATACTGTGAATAAATAGGCATAATGCTTTGAATAAATAGGCACAATACTGTGAATAAATAGGCACAATACTGTGAATAAATAGGCACAATACTGTGAATAAATAGGCACAAGACTGTGAATAAATAGGCACAATACTGTGAATAAATAGGCACAATACTGTGAATAAATAGGCACAATACTGTGAATAAATATGCATAATGCTTTGAATAAATAGGCACAATACTGTGAATAAATAGGCACAATACTGTGAATAAATAAGCACAATACTCTGAATAAATAGACACAATACTATGAGTAAATAGGCACACTACTGTGAATAAATAGGCACAATACTGTGAATAAATAGGCACAATACTGTGAATAAATAGGCACAATACTGTTACTGGAGCCATTAACTATTCACACTTGGGACTGGTCACACTTGTGATTAGTTAATGTTGACTAATTAATGGTTCAAGTCTGACAGTAATGTAGTCTTAAATTCCAGTTTCATCTCTGCAGGTTATTTGTGTAAATCCCTGCTAACTGCTAAGTACAGAGGTACACACTATGCCATACTGAAATAAGGTTAGGTTAGGTAAGGTTCATCAGGAAACAGGACAAGTGTTTCCTGTCGCTGGTCTTGGACAGATAATGACCCGCCGTTGGAGCTTTTGCCCATCTGACCGAGGCCTTCCGCTGGCTTACCGGTCTCCCCCTTTAAAAATTATGGTCAGTTTTAACCGTTTAGTTATGTTTACTGAAAGAAACATCAGAACAGAGGGTGGAGTGACGTCAGGGAAAAACTCGAACTGAGGCATGCAAAAAGATGTAAATATTGAAGTATATCAGAATCTTGTTGCCTGCACATTCTTGAAGTGGAAAATTAGACCTAGATCACTAAGTTTTACTAGATTAAGGAGAGATCAGTTAGGGTCACCTTGCATTACTAAATTAAGAACCTAAGGTCACCTTGTTTTATTAGATAAAAAGTGGATTAAGGTCACCCGGTTTTAATAGATATGAGCGTGGATTAGTTGAGGTCACTTTCACTCATCTCGTTACTTTCTCTCCTACCAAATACAAACACTTGTGCACAATTTACATTCTCTTTATAATTTGATAAATTTCTTATCTGATCCAAACGCGGTTCCAGTTCTTTCTGTAACTTACCTTTCTTCACTAGAATAAGAATAGATAATTAAAATTACGTTGCTTTACTAAATAAAGAGGGGGTTTAATAAGGTCACTTTACTCCACTAGCTTACGAGGGAACACAGTTCAAATAAACTTCAATCGTGAACAATGATAGCAACAAGAGAAATACAAGACAAAAGGATAATAAAAACCAAATACACTTGAGAAAAACGAGATTCTTCCGACAATTCAATTTTCCAGCTTAAGGGTCGGCTTTTGTTTCATAATTAATTCCGCGCCACAACTACCGTTCAAGTTGGGAAGAAAAAACAGGTAATCACATCTCAAAGGGCGAGCTATTAATTGCTAAGTTCTGGAAATCGTCTGCTCCTGAAACTTCCTAATTACTGTTCGCCTTCGACTCTTCCCTCTGTCGATCGTTCCCTTCTGGAAACTCTTCGAACGGAAATGACTTTACGGACTTCGCCATCTGCTCGCTGAGAATCATTGCCGCGTCGGAGCCTCGAGCTGGAAATCGATGATGATGATCAGTCTTCGAAGTGGTGTCTTAACAGAGACAGGAGCTTCAGGAGAGGTGAGAAATCACCGTGTTTGTCTATCCTCTGAACACCGGTGGTGACAAGTAACGCTCAAGCTGGCAAAGACTCATTTTTCCCCTTGTGAGAACATAAGTTTGTAATGTTTTAACTTCAACCCTTTTCTCTTCCTCCTGAGGGATGCTGCCGACTGTAACATGCCTTTTATAACTTTCATGCCGCTTTTTTCTTGCACTAAAACACCGCGGGGAAATGTGAGAGGAAAAATTCTGTTTATTATTGTTGTTGGTCCTGGGGATATACTGGTTGAGACAGGAGGGAGGGGGAAAGAAGTGGGAGAGTAACTGTCTGCAACCCCCTCCATCCTCCAAGCCTCCACCACTGAAGATCTGGGGAATGGAAAAGTGAAATGATTAGTCTGGGGAGTGAGCGAGATTGGTGCGTTCAGGGAAAGAAAGTTTGTTGATTGTCATTTATGGTATGGGTTTCAAGGTGTGGAGGGGGAGGAGGGAATTTGTAGTAATGCAAGAGGTATGGCAGGACCAGTTATGTGGTAGTGAGTCGGTATTGCAGTAGTGGGTGGTATGTTACTCGGGTTAAGTAGATGGTATAGTAGTGGCAAGAGACGGGTCGGGATAGTGACACTGGTGGCTAGGGTGGTTGTAGTGACAATGGTAGCTATGGTAGTTGTAGTGACATTGGTGGCTGGGGTGGTTGTAGTGACACTGGTGGCTGGGGTGGTTGTAGTGACATCTGTCGCTAGGGCGATTGTAGTGACAGTGGTGGTTGGAGTGTTTGTAGTGACATTGGTGGCTAGGGTGGTTGTAGTGACAGTGGTGGTTGGGGTGGTAGTCGTGACAGTGCTGGGGGGGTGGATATGTTTGTCGGGTGTGAGGTAGTATTGTTGATATTTTAGAAGTGTATATTCTCAGGGTTCTTGCCGGGGTCGAGCCTTTGTTCTTGAAGCTATGTCTAAATGTGTTTCAACAACGTCCTCATCCAACTCATTCTTTTTTTCAACTACCCTGAAATTAAAGACGCTCTTCCTAACATCTTTATGTCTCATCTATATCTCAGTTTTTACTAGTCATCCCTTGTCCATGTTTTACGAAAACGAAAAATTTTTCCATGTATGTCTCATCAATTCCTTTTAAAATTTGGCTCATCGTAGTTATTTCTCCTAGTCTTCTCTCCAATACGGGCGTCAAGGTCAGTTGCTTCAAATTCTCATAGGGCAATCCTATTTTCTCTGGGACTAGTTCGACTGCGAATATTTAGACTTTATAGAATTTCTTCCAGTGCCTGGCGAGGCGAACCTCAACACCGGTGCAACGTTTTTGATCACTGGCCTAAGATGTGTCCCGTATATGGTGCTGACGGTTTCTTTCTTAAAGTTTCTGAATGCTGCTTTGAGGATTACTAGACTTGCAGTTGCCGCTGAAGCTTGTGTGTTCCTCCAGTAATAAGAGAGAGGAGCTTATGACGACGTTTCGGTCCGACTTGGACCATTTACAAAGTCACACAAACATAGTATGATTTTGTAAATGCGGGTTATTTGCGTATTGTTCCAGTAATGGTATTGTGCCTTTTTGTTTTACTTTCTGTGATATTTACCTCAGATCCTTTTTTCTCTGCATTAAGTGTGTCTTCACCTTCTCTAATCTGTACCACCATATATTTATCTGGAATAAACTCCATTAGCTACTCCAGGTATTCCTTCACCATTTCTCTTACTTTGTCTGAACTTATCCTTTTCATTTACATTACATCTTCAATTTTTTTGCTGTGGTAATTTTTCTAGATTACTTCCTTAGTCCTAACGTCCTTGATTTTAGATTTCACGCTGCATTCTTCTGTAAAGTCTTCTATGAATTTTCCTGTAATCTCTGTCCATACGTCTCTGCTATCCTTCGTTATCGTCCAGCCTCACTCATCAATCACATCAAAATGAAAAATATAATGATATCCTCGTTTATCTTCTGAGATCTTGCTAACACTGACAGATTGCGAGATTATGTACGAAATTCAACCTGTGTGGTGGAATATGACATGTAAATATAGCTTCAATTCCCACGGTGTATCATAGTGTAGAGTAGCAGCACACTGCTGATGCATCCAATTTTACTAAATAAAAAAATGTATAAATCAATCATCTATATTGAAATATCTCTTAACTGGGCTGTGAAATAACGTTAATTCAGTTCTGAACTTCTATAGTATATCACTGTCAACATTCTTTCAGTTCCTCTCTTATCCTTGCATTGTCGTTCTTAGCTCTTCAACTTCTGTCTGCTGTCTTCATTTTTTCTTTGCGTTTTTTCCATTATTTCCTTTGCATTCTTGCTTAACCCATAGGTTCTCGGCGTTGTTTTTTTTTTTTCACACTTCATATTAACATTTCCATTGCCTCTTGGCGCTTAAACTTAATTTCTTTCGTCACCTCGTCCTGCTTTGTTTTCCACTTATCTTCCTCATCGCATTTCTCTTAAAAATTTTATCGGATCAACATATCCTTCTCTGTAATCAAGTTTCCTGCTATTCATTTTCTCCACCTCTTTCTCTATCTCCCATTTCCACTATGTACTCACATCTTTCTAAATTTCTCCATAAGCTTTTTCTCCCACTTATCAGTTATCATGTCTATTTTTTCTAAGCATTGTCACATTTTTGCAAGACCTCAGATACCAGTTCCTTTTTTATTCCATTTCTTTCTCATTTAGCTTGGTAATCCTTCTATAAGTGCTCCTCATAATCATTCCCCGTGTCGACTCTTCTTTTTGTCTGATGTTTTACTCTTCTTCCTGTTGTGGAGGAATTTGCTTTGTGGTGAACCTGTGTGAGGGAGTGGTGTGGGGTATTTGTGTCGGGGAGGGGTGATATTTCTTTGTTGCCGTGGGAGTGGGTGTACGGTGTTGGAAGCAGACATTTGGGAGTGAAAATATGGGAGAGAGAGAATAAACATCTTGGGATTCAAAAAGATTTATGATGGTAGGTGTAGGAGTGGGCTAGTAGGGTTGAAGTGGATATGTGGGTTCATGGATGAATATCCATTTGCTCGAAAAGTGAGTGGAGGGAGTGGATATGTGGAGTTTGGGATATATGTGGTCGATACTGGTTTAAGAGGGAAGGGACTCAACGCATGAGAGTAAAAACAGTGTACGGAAATGGAAATAGACTTCCTTGTTAGGGGATGTTGTTAATATTTGAGAATGGGAGGATATATATATAAAGAAAGGGGGGTGAGGTGTGGATTAATACGTAGGGAGGGGTGAATGCTTATGGCCTGGGTAAATATGAAGATGATAGGGGCGAATGAGTAGAGGATAGGGTAAATGTATAGAAGGTGGGGTGAATGTGTAGAGGATGAGGTGACTGTGTAAAGGCTGGGGTCAATGTGTAGAGGATGGGGTAATTATATAGATGGGGTGTATGTTTATATGGGGTGAACGTGTAGAGCATGGATTAAATGTGTAGATGGGACGAATATGTAGAAGATGCGGTGAATGTGCAGAAGATGGGGAGAATGTGTAAATTATGGGGAGAATGCATAGGGAATAAAATAAATGTATGGGGCAGGAGTGTATGAGTGATTTAAGTAGGAGATGGTTGAGGATAGGAGTGTTTGTGTGGGAGTGGTTTAAAGAAGAATTGAGTGCTCCTGTGTGGGTGGGAATGGGGAGCGCGGTTGGGAATGGGGAGTGTGGTTGGGAATGGGAAATGTGGGTGGGAATAGGGAATGTGAAGTATAGGTGAGAATGGGTAGTGTGGGTGGGAGTGAGTGAATATGGGTGGGAGTAGGCCTGCGAGTGTAGATGGGAGTGTTTCTTGGGGTGGGGGGATGGGAGTGGGTGGTGGTGGAAGTGTGTGTTTGTGGGTGGAAGCAGTTGTGTATGTGATTGGGAATGTATGTGTGTGTGTGTTTGTGTGTGTATGTGTACTCACCTAATTGAACTCACTTAATTGTGGTTGCAGGGGTCAATTCATAGCTCCTGTCCCCGCCTCTTCACTGGTGTGTGTGGTGTGTGTATATGTGTGTGTATGTGGCAGTCTGAGAATAATCGTGTTAGGTATGAGTAGATCTGCGAGTTCTTGAGGTAAAGAGCATTAGTGGTTTACCATGTAATAGTTAATTTGCCTTATATTGTAGAGTGAGAAGGGACTTTTGCAGGTAGGGTTGGGTGTGTGGAAGTGTGTGTGTGTGTGTGTGTGTGTGTGTGTGTGTGTGTGTGTGTGTGTGTGTGTGTGTGTGTGTGTGTGTGTGTGTGTGTGTGTGTGTGTGTGTGTGTGTGTGTGAGTGTGTGTGTGTGTGTGAGTGTGTGTGTGTGTGTGTGTGTGTGTGTGTGTGTGTGTGTGTGTGTGTGTGTGTGTGTGTGTGTGTGTGTGTGTGTGTGTGAAGGTGTACTCACCTAATTGTACTCACCTAATTGTGGTTGCAGGGGTCGAGACTCAGCTCCTGGCCCCGCCTCTTCACTGATCGCTACTAGGTCCTCTCCCTCTCTGCTTCCTGAGCTTTGTCATACCTCTTCTTAAAACTATGTATGGTTCCTGTTCCACTACTTCACTTGCTAGGCTATTCCACTTCCTGACGACTCTATGACTGAAGAAATACTTCCTAACGTCCCTGTGACTCATCTGAATCTTCAGCTTCCAGTTGTGACCGATTGTTTCTGTGTCCCCTCTCTGGAACATCCTATCTCTGTCCACCTTGTCTATTCCCCGCAGTATCTTGTATGTCGTTATCATGTCTCCCCTGACCCTTCTGTCCTCCAGTGTCGTCAGTCCAATTTCCCTCAACCTTTCCTCGTACGACATTCCTCTGAGTTCTCCTTGTTGCAAACCTTAGTACTTTCTATAACTTCTTGACGTGCTTGACCAGGTGTGGGTTCCAGACTGGTGCTGCACACTCCAGTATGGGCCTAACATACACAGTGTACAGTGTCTTGAACGATTCCTTATTAAGGTAACGGAACGCTATTCTCAGGTTTGCCAGGCGCCCGTATGCTGCAGCTGTTATTTGGTTGATGTGTGCCTCCGGTGAGTGCTCGGTGTTATGGTCACCCCAAGGTCTTTCTCCCTGAGTGAGGTCTGTAGTCTTTGTCAACCTAGCCTATACTCTGTCTGCGGTCTTCTTTTCCCCTCCCCAATCTTCATGACTTTGCATTTGGCAGGATTGAATTCGAGAAGCCAGTTTCTGGACCACATGTCCAGCCTGTCCAGGTCTCTTTGCAGTCCTGCCTCATCCTCATCCGATTTAATTCTTCTCATCAGCTTCACATTATCTGCGAATAGGGACACTTCAGAGTCTATTCCTTCCATCATGAGTGAGGTCTGTAGTCTTTGTCCACCTAGCCTATACTCTGTCTGCGGTCTTCTTTTCCCCTCCCCAATCTTCATGACTTTGCATTTGGCAGGATTGAATTCGAGAAGCCAGTTTCTGGACCACATGTCCAGCCTGTCCAGGTCTCTTTGCAGTCCTGCCTCATCCTCATCCGATTTAATTCTTCTCATCAGCTTCACATTATCTGCGAATAGGGACACTTCAGAGTCTATTCCTTCCATCATGTCGTTCGCATATATCAAAAATAGCACTGGCCCTAGAACTGACCCCTGTGGGACCCAGCTCGTCACAGGCGGCCACTGTGAAACCTCTTCACGTACCATGACTCGTTGTTGCCTCCCTGTCAGGTATTCCCTGATCCATTGCAGTGCCCTCCCTGTTATATGCGCCTGATCCTCCAGCTTCTGCACTAATCTCTTGTGGGTAACTGTGTCAAAGGCTTTCCTGCAGTCTAGGAAAACGCAATCAACCCACCCTCCTCTATCTCGTGTCTTACTTCTGTTACCTTGTCATAAAACTCCAGAAGGTTTGTTACACAGGATTTGCCTTCCATGAACCCATGCTGGTTTTCATTTATAATCTTGTTCCTTTCCAGGTGTTCCACCACTCTCCTCCTGATAATCTTCTCCATGACTTTGCATACAATACATGTAAGAGACACAGGTCTGTTGTTTAGTGCCTCATTTCTGTTTCCTTTCTTAAATATGGGGACTACATTTGCTGTCTTCCTTTTCTCAGGTAGTTGCCCAGTTTCAAGGGATGTGTTGAAGATTGTGGTTAGAGGCACGCACAGCATCTCTGCTCCTTCTCTAAGGACCCATGGGGAGATGTTGTCCGGTCCCATCGCTTCTGCACCTCCTCCTCGGTTGTTCGTATGTCATCCAACACTTGTTGGTATATTCCCTCTTGATGTTCCCTTCTGTGCTGTCTTCCCAGAGCCCTTCCTGTCTCTACTGTAAAAACTTCCTTAAATCTCCTGTTTAACTCCTCACATACCTCCTGATCATTTCTTGTGAGTTCTCCACCTTCTCTCCTCAGTCTGATCACCTGGTCTTTGACTGTTGTCTTCCTCCTGATGTGGCTATACAACAGTTTCGGGTCAGTCTTGATTTTCGATGCTATGTTATTTTCATACTGTCGCTGGGCCTCCCTCCTTACCTGTGCATACTCGTTCCTGGCTCTGCGACTGATCTCCCTATTTTCATGTGTTTTCTGCCTTCTGTACTTTTTCCATTCTCTATTGCACTTTGTTTTTGCCTCCTTACACCGTCGGGTAAACCAGGGGCTCGTTCTGGTCTTCCCATTGTTTCTGTTGCCCTTGGGAATAAACCTTTCCACTGCCTCCTTGCATTTTGTTGTTACATATTCCATCATTTCATTTACTGGCTTTCTTGAAAGTTCTCTGTCCCACGGAACCTCCTGCAGGAAGTTCCTCAACCCTATGTAGTCCCCTCTTTTATAATCAGGCTTTTCCCATTCAACTCCTGTTACTCTCTCCACTTGCAGCTCTACTATATATTGTAAGCACAGAACCACGTGGTCACTAGCTCCTAGGGGATTCTCATATGTGATGTCCTCAATGTCTGAACTGCCCAGGGTGAACACAAGGTCCAATCTTGCTGGTTCATCCTCCCCTCTCACTCTGGTAGTGTCCTTAGCATGTTGGTTCATGAGGTTTTCCAGCACCACATCCAACATCTTGGCTCTCCATGTTTCGGGACCCCATGTGGCTCCAGGTTTTCCCAGTCAATCTCCCTGTGGTTGAAATCCCCCATAACCAGCAACTTTGCTCTGCTGGAGTGAGCTCTTCTTGCCACCTCAGCAAGTGTGTCCACCATTGCTCTGTTGCTCTTTTCATACTCCTCTCTTGGCCTCCTGCAGTTCTGTGGTGGATTATACATCACTGCAATGACCACCTTGTGCTCCCCAGACTGAAGTGTACCTACTATGTAGTCCCTTTCTCCTGTCTCGTCTATGCCTCCCATTTTCTCGAATTTCCATCGGTTTTTTGCGAGCAGAGCAACCCCTCCTCCCCTTCTGCCCCTTCTATCTTTCCTCATGATCTGGTATCCTGGTGGGAAGATTGCATCTGTTATTGTCTCCGTGAGTTTTGTTTCTGTAACTGCTATGATGTCTGGGGACTTCTCATTGATTCTTTCATGCCATTCCTCATATTTATTCGTTAATCTATCCGCATTTGTGTACCAAACCTTCAACTTTTGTTCTAATTCTGTAACTGTGATCCTGGGGGAATACTGGGGTTGGGAGAGCAGGAGCCCTGGTGGGGGCCTGTGGGGGTGCAGTGGAGGTGGAGGAAGAGCTCCCATAGAGGGTTGCTGTAGGGGTAGGGTTTGTGGTGCGGAGGGTGGGAACAGAGGGATCGGTGTGTGATGGTTGGTTTGGATTGTTCAGTTACCTTGGGGATGTCGTGGCTGGAGTCCTTCTGCAGGTGTTTCTGCGGGGGTGTGCTTGTTCTTCCACCTGTTCCTGGGTTATTCTGCTCTCCTTTTTCATTTCCTCCCATTCCTCCTTTCGTTTTTGCACTCTCTTTTTCAGTATCATCCTTTCCTCCTGTGTTCTGTCTCGATCGAGGTACACACTCATGAACTCCTGTTTGCCTCTCAGCCGTGCTTTCTCCTGCAGGATCATGGTTCGGGTTGATTCTGCCTTGAAAATTACTTTTCTTTGTGAACCACCCGATTCTCCGAAAATTTGCCACCTGGGTCATGTCTCCCTCGCCTATCACCTTCATGATACCTTCAATCGCTGTTTTCTCCTCCTGCTTTCTTTCCTCATATGTTTCCCCTTTAGCTTCGTCTAGCCCATAGACAAAAACTGATCTCTCCCTTTCCACCTCCCACTGTGACTCCCATTGCATCCTCTGAGGTGTTTTAGTTCCTTCCCGTGGAGTGTTCCTTCTTTCAGTCCCTTCCCTAGCTGTGGCCCCTATGCTCATTGTGTGTGAAGGCGTGTGTGTGGGGGTGGGTGTGTGGTGCTGGTATTGGGCACTTGGGTATTATAATGAGCTTACAAGATGTGCCAATAGTTTTAGTGAATTCAACCCTGATGACAGTTTGCTTTGATGGCAGTGAAGATGATGTTGATTGTAAACAGCAATGGTGGTAAAATTTCTATAATTTTTCTTGCCCAATGACTTTGATCTTGTAGAAAAATTTAAAATCCACGTATTAACAACATTTTTAGAGGCTCAGCTTTCACAGTTTGGTGATGACAATTATAGGAGATTCATTGATCACTGTACAGGCGTCTCCGGGAGACCTTGACTGACCAAATACTCTTCTATTTAATATTAGAAATATTTTTGTAAGGTGTATGTGTAATTCACTGTGAACCTTCTGTAGGAGGCGTTGTAGAGGAGGAGGACGGAGACTTCTTGAACCAGTTCATTCCTTAAATAAAGTTCATTTTCTCAATAAAACTCCTCTTTCTCTTCCTCCTTCGCCATAAATAGTAGGGGGTATGAAGCTACTACAAATACTACTACTACTACTTCTATTATTACTACTACTACTGCTATCACTTCTACTACTACTACTACTACTACTACTACTACTACTACTACTACTACTACTACTACTACTATTACTACTACTACTACTACTTCTACTACTACTACTACTACTACTTCTTCTACTACTACTACTACTACTATTACTACTACTACTACTACTACTTCTACTACTACTACTACTACTACTACTTCTACTACTACTACTACTACTACTACTACTACTATTACTACTACTATTACTACTACTACTACTACTAATAATAATAATAATACCTCTATTACTACTAGTAGTATTTCTACGCTGCATTGGAATTCGCAGTATCTTGTGACTGCTTATTTCTTTACCAGTATTGGCATGTAGGGGATCGAGACTTACCTCCTGGCCCCGCCTGCTAACTTGACCTGGGGTTAATTTAGTAGTGATATTTTAGAGAGTGGTTTGCAGTGTAGGTGGATGAGGTGCTGTTGAGTAGTTAAAAGGTTGAGGAAAATATAAGAGCTACGTTGGCAGGTGATGTTGGGGTAGGTAGTTCTGAAAACAAGTGGAGAGGTGTAGGTGGGGAAAGTGCAAGTGGGGTAGAATAGGTGGGAAGGTATAGGTGGGTGGTGGTGGTGGAAAACAGAGGGGAAGGTGTTGGTTGTAGGGAAAGCAGGTGCTGCTCGTCTGGAAAAGCAGGTGGGGAAAAATGCACGTTTGGAAGAAGACAAGTGGAGATGTGGGGGGGGGAATAACAGAGAGGGAGGTGCTGGTTTAAGTGATGGGGAGGAACAGGAAGGAACGTGAAGGCTGTATTGAGATCAGGTGGGAAATTGCACGCATGGCTAGCCCTCATAGCAAGTCAATATGGTTAGTAGTTCTCGCGGCTGGTTCTCCGAGGCAGATCTTTTGGATATTCTGCAAAGGTAATCAGCACAGCAAGTACTCATTGCTGGTCATAATGAAAAGCCTTCATGGATAGTCTTCAAGGAAAATCATCCGTACTAGTAACTGCAATCGGCAAATATTTTCTATTTCTTTTACTGAAAGTAATTAAAGTGAACTGATCATTTGTATCATAGCTAATTGTTGAAGCCAATAAGTGACTTGAGTGATGACTGAGGTCTTCCTCTTGATGCACTTGTATAATAGCTGATTGGTGAAGTCAATAAGTGGCTTGAGTGATGACTGAGGTCTTCCTCTTGATGCACTTGTATAATAGCTGACTGGTGAAGTCAATAAGTGGCTTGAGTGATGACTGAAGTCTTCCTCTTGATGCACTTGTATAATAGCTGACTGGTGAAGTCAATAAGTGGCTTGAGTGATGACTGAAGTCTTCCTCTTGATGCACTTGTATAATAGCTGATTGGTGAAGTCAATAAGTGGCTTGAGTGATGACTGAAGTCTTCCTCTTGATGCATACAAGAAATTTTTGAAGTGTAGCAAGGACTGACACGCTGATAAAACACTGAATGTTGGAAAGACGTTCAGTTGTAAAAAAAACTCTATTATCGAAACATGAAAAGCTCCATTTAAGGGAGCTGCATTACTGCTGGTGAAAGGCTCTGATCCAAGGTATTGGAGCTACTACTCTTTTAGTTCAAACCTGATTTTTTTTTAATGTTTTGTTAGTATATTAGTTGGGATCTCCTCTTAGTTCTCACCTTTATTATCTTTTTACAGCTCCTGGTAAATGGAAATTAATCAGCTTTGATGCGAGGAAGGGGTCGGGCAGTTCCAATTTTTCGAATTAGATAACCTTCACTAACATCAAGGCACCTTGAAAGATACTAACGCTTAAAATCTTTGTCAGCATTCGTAAGATCAGAGGTGATGCAGCCTGTGAAAGATCTTTACAGACGTTCACAGTCATGGCCTCTTGTTGACACTCACATGAAAAGGCATGATCACACATAAAAACACACATGCACCTGAGCACATGTACACGCAGTCATAGCTACACATAGTGTAAATAAAGACACATATACAAAGGCGAATATATTGCTTTTCACGAACACAAAAATCAAAGCAAAATATTGTTGTGAAGAATATACCTGTTCAAAAAATAGTGATATATATTCATATATATATATATATATATATATATATATATATATATATATATATATATATATATATATATATATATATATATATATATATTGTATATAAAAGTAGTTTATGGATGTAGGTTGGGTGTGTACTTAGTGATGCATGGTGAAGTGAAGGGGAGGGGAAGGAAGAGTGAGACTACAGCACTACGGCAATACTACAAAAGATTCCCTTCTCCCCTCCCAGCCTGATACAGTTGGTGCCTCGCGTCAAAAATCTGCATGTTAGTTACTGCAGCCTGAACTACGAGTAGAGCTTGGTAAAAGTGCGCTAGACAGCCGTGAATCCCTCCCCTGGCCTGTCATGGAGAGGGGGAACTAGCGACCATCCCCGTAAAAAGCTGTGTGTGTGTGGGGACAGAGCACTTCACCCCTCGTGTTGTGTTTGGCTGGCTCAGTTGCGTCATGCACAGACAGGCAGTCTTTGGATCGCTACACAACAGGTGGGGAGGGAGGCTTGAAAGTGCTCTCCTCTACCAGAGTGGCAAGCAAGAGTGGAAGCAAGAGTGGAAGGCAGAGTACCAGCAACGCCGCGCGATAAGTGCATTGTATATTCGCTACTAGCGAAGGAGTTAAAGACCGAATGATAATGAGTGAAGAGAAGATATTGGACGCCTTCATCTAATCACAGGAAATAATAAGTTTACGTCAGCCCATACGATAGGTAAATAAGTGCATTTGTCTATATTTAAGAAATACCTTAACATACTAGAGAAAAAAACGAATTTTGCCTGACAAAATACAATCAGTTGGAATCCAGTTGGTTTCTGCGGCCTTTAGTAACCCCTCTATGCCTTCTCGCGACTAGTGAACCAAGTGATATTTCAACTGGTCTAAAATGTCTCCGTTAAGTGATTCAGGAGGACAAGAGTACAACTGTAAGCGTCAAAGAAACGCTGTCACGATGTGCTGTCAGCGCGAAGCGGAGGTCCACCTGGGAGATAAACAAACGGGTGCAGGTACTGTGAATTGGAAGCGGAGGTCCACCTGGGAAATAAACAAGCGGGTGCAGGTTACCTAATCATGAGCGCGTGACTGGCTGGCCATTATGTTATGTGGGAATAGTGTAAATTACTCGCATTCTTATACCTGCAGGTACGACACACAAGAAAAAGAAGTTAACAACAAACTGAAGCGAGGAGTACTTAATGCTGTGTTTAAATGGTTTGTAATAATGAGAATTAGTTCCCAAAAGAGTGCAAGTGTTCGGGTATCAAGAAAGTATAGTAAAACAAAGTTTGTATTTCAAAGCAAAATTAAATACTATTTTCATCATTGTATAATTAAACTAACAGATAAAGTCAGGTATTTAAGACTAAACGCACAAGTTTCTGCAGACACTGAACGGGATCCCACGTTATATGAAAGACAGTGAGCATCATTGTCGAAAGTACTGACCTGTTAAATTAAAAACATAATAAAAAAATCTGAATGTGGTAAGAAAATTCTATGGTATTTCAAGATACGCGAGCTAAAATATACGCATTTAATACGAGAGGTATAATAGCTTGAGAACGTGAAAGATTAAAACAGTTGACTGGTAGTGAATAATAGCATGATGATCCAAAAATAATAAAAAAAAGACATTCAAATACACACCATCCTTTACTATGTTCCAGATGTGCTGGATCACAAACGTTTAGAAATCTTATCTACAGAGAGTGGGCATCAAAAGAAATCATATTCATAACAGACTAAAAAAAATTAGTTTTACAGAAAATGCATGAAAGACTTTTCTCCTTAACAACGATCCACAGAGTTATATCTGAACTGGATTATACATGGATTGTAGTGCCTTTCCTGTTATACCTGCCTGATCCTCCAGCTTACGCACTAATCTCTTGTGTGGAACTGTGTCAAAAGCCTTCTTACAGTCCAAGAAAGCGCAATCTATCCACTCCTCTCTCTCTTGTCTTACTGCTGTCACCTATAGTAAAGTTTTGGTCATTATTAGTAATATTACAAGTTAGAAGTACCTGGTAGTATACCTTTTGCCAGTAGCATTGAAGATACACTTTCTTTTTAGTACCAATCAGTTGTGATGAATGGTTTTGAAAACCGACAAGTTGAAGAATTGAGACACTTATGCAACACATGGGAATCTTTATTGAAGAAACGTTTCGCCACACAGTGGCTTCATCAGTCCAATACAAAGTAGAAATGGGTAAGAAGAGTAGAAGTTTTGAAGTAATCAGTCCCTCAACCTGGAATCGATGTGTTCAGTCCATCACTCTTGTAGGAAGTGCAGCACAGGGCCAGAGAGATGGCTTATATACTGCGGTGAGATGAGTCCAAGCAGGAGGAAGCGGGATCACAGTGGGACCTGCCACTAGTGTAAGTAGGTCGTCGTCCAAAGGTTGGGAAAGCGTTGAAGTCTTTGTACCAAGATCCCATGATGTTGCAGTGTCTGACAGATGTGATGAATGGTTTTGAAAACCGACAAGTTGAAGAATTGAGACACTTATACAACACTTAACAGTGTTTTAACATTGCTAATACTGAGCTATATGATGACAGACTCATGTTACTATATTCGTGTTATCAGTAAAACAAACTTAATCTCTTGGTGATAAGACTGTTAATGATTGATTAATGATTGATGACAAAGACACATAAAACAGTGTAAGCATTTGTTATAACCAGATTTCGCTTAATAACGTTATTGTGACTTTACAAAACTGCCATTGAGAGAGAAACTTTTATAATAGACTTAAGCTGTTTCCTATATCTTTGTCAACTTATTGTCTACTCATTATTTCTTTCGAACTCTGACTAAGAGATTAGTCAGGTTCCTGCGGTGATATACACATGAGGTGGTGTTCCAGAGATGATGTAGTAGCCATCTGTACCGACTCCAAGACGAGTACTTTAAGTGACGTTGAAGTCAAACGATGGGTTTGGTGATGTTAAACTCAAGCGGCAGTTTTAGTAATGATGAACTCTGATGATTAGTTTTAGTTATGCTGAATTCATACGAAGGGTTTAATTGTGTAATACAGTGGATTTTAGTGAAACTGAACTCAAACGATGAGTTTAGTGATGCTGTGCACAGGTGACGGGTTTAGTGAGATGAACTCAAACGATGGGTTTACTGATGCTGTGCACAGGTGATGGGTTTAATTGTACTGAGGGCAGATGATGAGTTAAGTGATGTTGAGCTCAAATGTTTTGTGATGCAATAAATGAGTTTAGTGAAGCTGAACTCATGTGATGAGCTCAGTCTTGTAAAATTCAAACGATGAGCTTAGTTATATTTAGAGAAAGAATATTTAAATCACGAAGAATTATTCTAATGATGTCGATAATGTACTTTAAGATATCAGTTGTTGATTTTCTTATGTAATGTGTGATCACATAAGTTTTAAGAGATGAGAGACGAATTCTTTCTGGGAGTCCTCTGTTGAGATTACTTATAATTTAAGCCGATCATTAGTTTATTACATTCGGCGTGAAGCATTACATTCGTGTGGGTCATTCACTGTAAGGAATGATTACATTCAGTGTGAAGCACAATATTCGTGTGGGTCATTCACTGTAAGGAATGATTACATTCAGTGTGAAGCACAATATTCGTGTGGGTCATTCAGTGCAAGGAGTGATTATATTCAGTGTGAAGCACTATATTCGTGTGAGTCATTCAGTGCAAGGAGTGATTACATTCAGTGTTAAGCACTATATTCGTGTAGGTCATTCATTGTAAGGAATCCTTGCATTCAGTATGAAGCACTATATTCGTGTGGGTCATTCAGTGTAAGGAGTGATTGCATTCAGTGTGAAGCACTATATTCGTGTTGGTCATTCAGTCATTATCGATCTTTCGTGAGCAGCACGCAAGATTAAACTAAATTCGTTAGGAAACAGAACAAATACCTCCTGATGGCATTTGAGGTTTTGGTCAAAGCACCAGATATACAAGCTGCTTAGTTGTATTAAATTGCTTTTGATCCCAGTGGATTAGAAAATGCTGCTCTCTTCATCTAAGGAATTTCAACTACCCTCTCATTCCCTTCATGACCTACGCTATCCCCCCTAATGATCCTATTACCCAGGACCTGTCTGACCCTGATGGGTTTAACGTTTGCCAACAATTATTATTATTATTATTATTATTATTATTATTATTATTATTATTATTATTATTATTATTATTATTATTATTATTAATATTGTGTTCTCTATCGAACAGGCATACCTAATTAGGTTCTAATTAATCATAAAATATGATGAACCGCTGTCACTGAGCGACTCTCGATCAGATAGCAGAGAACACTTTGGTTGCCGGTCTGTCTTTTTGACTGGCAGACGAAGGATCGAGCCTCAACTCCTCGTGCTGGATGATCTACATTGGCTTAGCAGCAGCTTGTTTTCCTAATCTCGTTAATTAAAAAGTTGCTTCGTTGCGTAATGAGCTTAAGAGAGACACTTTAAGAATTCAAACCTATGCAGCGTCTGTTGCGAGCTCCTTGTTTCCCTCTTCGGTACTACGGAGCATCACTGAGGTTTAAATACAGGTTTAATACATGCTTCAAGACGCTACAAAACACAGTCAAGTGATCTACTTCTTAGACATTAACGCCCTAGAAAGATGTAACAAAACATCGCTGGGTGGCCCCGTTCCCGGAACTACCCACGGAGTTACGAAACATCCCCCGTGAGAAGTGGCCTTACTCCTAAATGACCTAAATCAAGGAAGCACTGTTCTAGAAAGGCATAAAATAGTATTGCTATGTGGCTAGTTTTCAGAAGTACCCGTACTATAAAGATCTATACACATTTATGCTCTTTAAACACTCCAACGAGCACTATTGAAAAGAAAAATAAAGAGAAAAGAACAATTGGTGAGGATTTCTTCGAACTCAGTCATAAAACTTATCGCGCAAGAAACCACAAAACTATAATCTCAGATCTTTAATGGACAGCCTGGAAAGTAAATGTGGAAGGCAAATTTTTATCGGTATTATCGAATGACAGATTGAAAAGATTTAACTTTACATGATTTGATATGTTGTTCCACCAAAAAAAAAAAAAAAAAAAACTAGTTCTGATACATTTGCCTTGGTCTTTATAAGTTGGTGTTTGAAACATAAGAAGTGGCGGTGTAGGTGGGTTAGTAGTAGTCAGGAAACAAGACAGTGTCTACCGACACAGGTTTTAATTAGATGACGATTCGATCAGTGTTTAAGCATCTACAGTCCTACCCGAAGCTTTCTTTGAACCCTATACAAAAAAATATAGGTCAAAATAGAGTGATCCTAAGGCAAGATGTTGATTTACAGGAGGTGCTTGGATTAAAAGTTCTATAAACACTTGTCTATGAAAGGTGAGAAACCGCTTAGACAGAAAAGTGAGATTCTCTTCAGTATGTTTCCGACAATTTATAGAAATGAACATATGCAAAAAAATGCTCTGCCTATTATTTGTCATGTTTTCTGATGCTCATTTGTCATCACAAGGCCAATTTCACTTTGCATTTTAATACCGTCTAATTCTTTAGAGAATCATTAGTAGATTATTTAGCATAATACTTGTAAATTGTTCATTTTAACATCTGCAAGGTGTTTTACTCTGTATATGTAAATTGTTCTCTATATTCACTGGCATGGTTCTATCTTCTGAAGTATAATTATTTATTGACATACTAATTTAATAAACACTAACCCAGAATCTGGAGAAGAAACTTTAGTCGACGTTTCGGTCAGTCCTGGCCCGAGAAAACCAGAGATCAGGCCCAGATGAAGAGTTAGGAGAAAACAAATTTTTTGATATTTGCTTCAAAAGACTCAAACACCAGACTACAGGTCAGGACAATTATTAAAGGAAACGTTTCGCCAAGAATGCCTTCTTCAGTCCTGAACATTAGCAATGAATAAGCCACTCGTGGCGAAACGTTACCTTTAATACATGTCTCGAAGCGGTGTACATAAGTGTCTTTTTCCACAACATCTTGAACATCTCTTCTTTACCTGACAATTTATCATGACATGTACTATAATTACAATGAAATCTTAGAAGTAAAAGACTAATATTTTTAACAGGCTTTCACTACGACAACTTCTCGCTTTGTCCACAACTTTATCAAGTTATGATAAAGCTCTACGCGGAGAGAAACATTGGGGTAATAAAAGCTTGTCCAGCATTTACGACCTTTGCTCCGTCCAGTCGGCATCGTGTTCTCATATCCAGAGTAATCATTCACTGGCGTACTTATTTAATATTCTCTTATTTAAGATCAATACAATAACCTTCTCTTTTGTTTGAGACAGTCATAAGTTTACATCTAACTGTTTCCGTTTTCACCTATTCCCATTTTATGGAATTTTACAATATTATCTTCTCCCGTCCATTTATCACATCATTCGTTCATTTTATATATATATATATATATATATATATATATATATATATATATATATATATATATATATATATATATATATATATATATATATATATATATATATATATATGAAGAACATTGCTTGGATAGTACCGTATGGAACCCTACTATGAGCTTTGTTGAAAGGGGATTATCTCCCTATTATCGATAATTATCATTTTCCTTTCCCAACTCAAAATCTCTTATACAATATACTTTTTTTTCCTCCTGTATATTGCAGTTTCTGTCAAACGCTTTTTATAAAGTAAAGTAAATGCAGTGATCCAATACAATTCATTCTTGTATGATTTCCATAACTCTATCATAAAAGTTTAACAAGGGTTTTGACCAGTCTGAAATCGAATTGCTTATATGAAAGCAGGATGCCACTCTATTTTTTTCCTGTTTTCTCAAATTATTTATTGATATTTTAAAAATGACGCATCAGTAAGACAAGTCTCTAATGTAAAATTCAGTTATACACACACACATTTATATATATAAATATATGTATATATATATATATATATATATATATATATATATATATATATATATATATATATATATATATATATATATATATATATATATATATATATATATATATGTGTGTGTGTGTGTGTGTGTGTGTGTGTGTGTGTGTGTGTGTGTGTGAGGTTGCGGGGGTCGTGTGTGTCCGTGTGTGTGTGTGTGTGTGTGTGTGTGTGTGTTTGTGTGTGTGTGTGTGTGTGTGTGTGTGTGTGTTTGTGTGTGTGTGTGTGTTTGTGTGTGTGTGTTTGTGTGTGTTTGTGTGTGTGTGTGTTTGTGTGTGTGTGTGTGTGTGTGTGTGTGTGTGTGTGTGTGTGTGTGTGTGTGTTTGTGTGTGTGTGTGTTTGTGTCGTGCGGAGTAGGTAAAATTGGTCAATTAGCAAGAACATATAAGATTAAGTCATTTCTAAAATTTTCTCTTATACGTTTAAAGATATATTTTTTCATTTATGTTAATGCAAAAATTAACAATTTTGTACAAAAAAAAACTTAGAAAGCTTACCTAACCTTATCATAACAAGCGCAATTTAATTTAGCCTAATCCGCCTAAATATATTTTAGATAAGTTTACAGTAATTTAATAATTAACAAACACAATGGAATATATTTTTATCATTAGGTTCAGAATGATTTCTGCGAAATTATTGCATACACAAATTTTCGCTTACCTTATTCGGCAAGAAGAGCGTTTCTATTTAAGCCAAAAATCGCAAGCTTTACCTATTCGGCACGATATATATATATATATATATATATATATATATATATATATATATATATATATATATATATATATATATATATATATATATATATATATATATATATTATTTACCGTCAGCTGTGTGTTTCTCTGTATATATATATATGTTGAGAGTTTTTCTTTAATCCTTAATTTAGCAGTTAATGTGTTGATGAATATTTCTAAACAGGTGACCTGCAGACCATCGTGTAGTTGATAGGCTTCAAGACCAGTTAACCAACAAACCAGCTGTTTACATTTATTGGGTAATAATTTCTATGTTATAGCTTATACTTATTCGAAAATAAAGCTTGGTTCTTGGTTCCGGCAAATTTTATTTTCTTGAAAGTTTGTGTTTCTGGATTTTATCAGTAATAGCTCCAATCTATATTTTGTCCCAAGAAATATTAGTTCACTCTTGATTTCTCTTGATAATTTTTAATTACCTTCAAATTCTTCCTTTATTGGCTAATATTTCTTCTTTGTATTTCCATTTTCTTTCATCTTACTCATAATTTATCGCATCATTATATTTATTATACGAAGATTTTTAAGTTATATTTTATGTAGATTGTACCAAAGACCATTTTTTCTTTCAAGTACTAGGGACGGCGTATAACCTTCTCTATATGAGTTGTGTCCACAGTGTTCTGTGATGATGTATGCATGATGCCAGTATTATATATAGGAACATAGCCACTCATATATTTTCTGTTCCAGCCTCACATGCACGCCAGTCTATATTTTTAATTAAAAATCCCATCTAATATTTTTCTTGCTTTGTTTTGGTCGGTTTTATAATTATTTTAATATGCATAGTATTCCCTCTTTTAATTTATCCTAATTTTATTTTTACCTCTTCATGCATCTCTAGTGGTTGTAGCACATGTATCAATAATCACAAATTTTTGCATTTGTATTTTAATTTCTTCATTTTCTACATTGCATCTTGAATTTTAATTTTATTAGTAAGACATGGTTGTGTTACTAATATACTATACGATATTCTTTGAGTGCTGTGTTGAACTATAAGTTTTGCTCTAGGATGATTTTGATTAATCATGCAATATCCAGTTTCTTTTATTTTTGTGAATTAGACCTCTCTTAACTCACTTGTTAATTTTGGTTTATGTTGATTAATACATATATTGTCTTCTACTTGTGGTTCAATATTTCTTGGCTAATACGTTTCCTCAAAATGCTTTCTTAATTCTTTTACTTTCTGATAATATCTCAATTATTATATTAACTAAAAGAATGTCTTTTCTTATTTAAGTTTATGCTTTTTCACACTGCTTTTTGTATGATGCGTGGGCAAAATTGGGATAGAGATATTTATTTCAGATTTGTGTAATCGTACTATTCTATAAAGACATGTTCAGTTTAATTAATATTTTAATATTTTTCTGAAAGTTATTTAATTTTCTTCTCGTTACTTTGTATAAACCCAGGCTGCTTTTTTTTCTCTTCGTTTCCAAATGGCTTCTTGACTATTACTATTATGCATTTATTTCCCTTTATATCACTAAACTTATGTTCTCTTTTGGATCATATCCTCTCAGAGATCTTTTCTTTTTTTCTAACATTTGTTTTGTCCCATTGGCAAGTTTTTGTAATCACTGTTTATGCTCTTAATTTTTCCATCTGTTTTTCCACAGTTACTTGTTGCTCTTTTCGCCAATTACTGGTCTATTATTTCCCCATCCATTTCTTAAACAACTTCTACATCTTGTACACTCAGACATTCTTACCATGTTCTCATTAATTTATCATTCTCTCTAGTTAATTCATGATTTTTTCATCTAGCCTACCTTGTTGGAAGATTAGCGGAGGGAGGATCGAGTCTCCATCTTTCCTTTCGCTGAATGACCCGAATGTGTTTACCGTTTTATATAAGCAATATTCTAGTTTTCTCATGCATTATTCGTATTATCTCTCCTATTTGTTTACAAACCGGACATCTTTATAATAAATTCATTCTGTGTCTTTACTGCTGCAGCCTCTGATGCTCTCTATACGGCTCTCTGTATGGCTCTATACGGCTCTAAATGACTCTATACGACTCTATATTTCTTGGTTATCATAGTTTGCCTTGTCTGTAGATTCTTACTGATGTAGAGTCCTCAGCCCTGTCCAACTTCCATGGATTGTTCAGCTTCGCTAAGTTGTAATTGGCCCACCATCTACAACTCTACTGCTAACCTCTGGTACACCACCTACAACCCTAATGGTAACCTCTTGTGCACCATCTACAACTCTACTTGTAACCTCAGGTACACCATCTACAACTCTACTGCTAACCTCTGGTGCACCTTCTACAACTTCTTTAGAATCACTGAGACACTACGTATACATATATACTGCCACATGCACTCACTTTAGGAATTAGGCGAAAAATCTTCTCCTGTAAACACGTTCATGAGTGAGTGTTTGTGTGGGTGTGCGCGCGCGTGTGTGAGTGAGTAGGTGAGTGAGTGAGCGAGCACATCGGATGGTTCTCAAAGAGAGCCATCCGATGCTTCAGAAGGATAGATAGAAATACTCTCTCTCTCTCTCTCTCTCTCTCTCTCTCTCTCTCTCTCTCTCTCTCATACACACACATATACACACAACAATGAAGACCTCCTACCCTCACTCCCAGGCAGCGACGTCTGCAAGGGGCTTTAAGAACTTTTATTTCTGCACCAGGCTTTTCCACGCATTCTCTATATCAATTTCTGTTTGTACACACACACACACACACACACACACATACTAGGTGAGTACACACACACACACGCACACACACGCATACACACACACACACGTTTTCCAATGCTTTACAATGTATTTTTTTAACATGGGTTTTTTTATCCTGTTTGTAAGCTACTTTTTATAACGTTTATTATAACCAACTATTTTGCACTTGCGTTTTGTACGTAGATTTCCTAACGTATGCTCTCTAATGTACGCTTTATAACGAATGTTTTGTGACGTCTGTTTCATAATGTATGTTTTTAACGTACTCTATAAAAGCAAGTCCGCTTCTTTTTCTTATTTCTACGAAGTTTCAACACCCACTTTATTACCACTTAAACCTCGGTTATTTCCAGTCTAATCGACAAATTACGAAGGTGACACGGACAACTGGCACTGGAACTCTAACAACTAACACAAACGTTCAAGCTTTTGTGAGATGCTCCTGATCTAATATAGACTACCTATCCACGCACCTTTTAACCCACTCAGAAATCTAGCATGACGTGTGGGTTCAATCAGAACTCGAGAATTTGTCTGTGACTACACCAGACCGATTGTCAGACCTTATTTAATTATCTTAGTGTGGGTGAGAATAATATCAACACTCATCATCAGTGAGTGTGTATATATGAGAATTTGCATATGCGTGTGTTTGGGTGAGTAATTACCTTTATATAAATACAAAGTATAGCTAAGACGTTGGTTACCCATCATCAAATTTACATTGAATACAATGAACGGATAGACGCTCTCTTCATTCGGTATTAATTGACTGACATGGTTAATGTTTTAGATTTAAAGCGTATCGACTGCACTGGTAACATTTAAGGCTTCTTTTCACCTGTTCACTACCAATCACGAATTTTTTTTAGCCCTAAGATAGGCTGTAACGTCAACTGTCTATGCAAACACACACACACACACACACACACACACACACACACACACACAGTGGAAACCAGTAGGACTCCAAGAAATCAGAACAGGGGGGCACACCAGCAAGTGCTGGATGAGGTACATATAACCAATGAGGAGGTGAAGAAGCTGCTATGCGAACTTGACACCTCAAAGGCTGTGGGACCAGACAACATCTCTCCATCGGTCCTTAAAGAGGGAGCAGAGATATTGTGTGAGCCATTAACAAAGATCTTCAACACATCATTTGAAACTGGGCAACTCCCTGAGGTATGGAAAATGGCAAATGTAGTCCCAATTTTTAAAAAGGGAGAGAGACATGAGGCACTAAACTACAGACCTGTATCTCTAAAGTGTATAGTATGCAAGGTCATGGAGAAGATCATCAGGAGGAGAGTGGTGGGGCACCTGGAAAGAAACAAGTGTATAATTGACAACCAGCACGGTTTCAGGGAAGGAAAATCCTGTGTCACAAACCTACTAGAGTTTTATGACAAGGTGACAGAAGTAAGACAAGAGAGAGAGGGGTGGATCGACTGCGTATTTTTGGACTGCAAGAAGGCTTTCGACACAGTTCCTCACAAGAGGTTACTGCAAAAGCTAGAGGACCAGGCACACATAACAGGAAAGGCACTGCAATGGATCAGAGAATATCTGACAGGGAGGAAACAACGAGTCATGGTACGCGACGAGGTGTCAGAGTGGGCGCCTGTGACAAGCGGGGTTCCACAGGGGTCAGTCCTAGGACCTGTGCTGTTCTTGGTATACGTGAACGACATAACGGAAGGGATAGACTCAGAAGTGTCCTTGTTTGCAGACGATGTGAAGTTAATGAGAAGAATCGAATCGGACGAGGATCAGGCAGGACTACAAAGAGATCTGGACAGGCTACAAGCCTGGTCCAGCAACTGGCTCCTTGAATTTAACCCTGCCAAATGCAAAGTCATGAAGATTGGGGAAGGGCAAAGAAGACCGCAGACACAATATAGTTTAGATGGCCAAAGACTGCAAACCTCACTCAAGGAAAAAGATCTGGGGGTGAGTATAACACCGAGCATATCTCCTGAGGCGCACATCAATCAGATAACTGCTGCAGCATACGGGCGCCTGGCAAACCTACGGATAGCGTTCCGATACCTCAGTAAGGATTCGTTTAAGACTCTGTACACCATCTACGTCAGGCCCATACTGGAGTATGCAGCACCAGTTTGGAATCCACACCTAGTCAAGCACGTCAAGAAATTAGAGAAAGTGCAAAGGTTTGCAACAAGACTAGTCCCAGAGCTACGGGGATTGTCCTATGAAGAAAGGTTGAGGGAAATCGGCCTGACGACACTGGAGGCCAGGAGGGTCAGGGGAGACATGATAACGACATATAAAATACTGCGCGGAATAGACGAGGTGGACAAAGACGAGATGTTCCAGAGATGGGACACAGACACAAGAGGTCAAAATTGGAAGTTGAAGACTCAGATGAATCAAAGGGATGTTAGGAAGTATTTCTTCAGTCATAGAGTAGTCAGGCCATGGATTAGCCTAGAAAGTGATGTGGTGGAGGCAGGAACCATACATAGTTTTAAGGCGAGGTATGATAGAGCTCATGGGGCAGGGAGAGAGAGGACCTAGTAGCAATCAGCGAAGAGGCGGGGCCAGGAGCTGTGACTCGACCCCTGCAACCACAAATAGGTGAGTACAAATAGGTGAGTACACACACACACACACACACACACACACACACACACACACACACACACACACATATATATATATATATATATATATATATATATATATATATATATATATATATATATATATATATATATATATATATATATATATATATATATATATATATGCATATATGCAAAACAACCACTGTGAAAGAATAGAGAAATTCCAAGCGCTTTCGTGACTACTCACATTATCAAGGAACTATGAAAGTAAAGCATCCAAGGAAGGTATATAAGGGGTCTGGCCAACACCTCACTATCAGATCCCACAACAGTACAACAGTTAAACACCTGACGTGCGCCGGCCCAATTGGACAGGTCCTTTGCACAACCCACCAACAAACTATTCTACCCGAGAAAATTTTAAAAATTATTATTTGTCCAATGTATTATTAAATTCTTCCCAAATTCTATTAATTATAAATGGATCTAATTTATATAAACCAAAGGAAATATTCATATTATTGTCAAAACTGCTTTTTATGAAACAAGATTCAATTATATTCCTGTCGACCATGGACTTGCTTGATACTACTTTCTCAACTTTTTGAAAATCAATTGGATGGTTAAAATCTCTTCCATGAATAAATAGAGCATTGGAATCTTGTCCAGTTCTAATACTATATTTATGTTGTTTTAATCTTAGTTCGAGATTTTTACCAGTTTGACCGTAATAAACTTCATCGCAAATTTTACAAGGAATCTTATAGACACATCCATCAGCATTTTGGGGTGAATTCTTTATCGAAAGTTTTTTTTACTGTATCAAGATTTTTGAATACAACTTTAATATTAAAAGTCTTAAGAAGAGAAGGCATATCAACCAAGTTTTCATGGTACGGGAGAACCAACATATTTTTAGTTGAATAAGGCTGGTTGTCCCTTTTTGGATTGTAAAAAGTATTTCTAGCAAAAGTATTTCTGATAGTGAGGTGTTGGCCAGACCCCTTATATACCTTCCTTGGATGCTTTACTTTCATAGTTCCTTGATAATGTGAGTAGTCACGAAATCGCTTGCTTGGAATTTTCCTATTCTTTCACAGTTGTTGTTTTGCATATTCTGAAATCACCTGTTTACTGTGATCTTATTGCATATACATATATATATACATATATATATATATATATATATATATATATATATATATATATATATATATATATATATATATATATATATATATATATATATATATATGTCGTGCCGAATATGTGAAACTGGTCAATTAGCAAGAACTCATTTAAAATTAAGTCCTTTCCAAAATTTTCTCTTATACGTTTAAAGATATATTTTTTCATTAATGTTAATGTAAAAATTTTTAATTTTGCATCAAAAGAATCTTAGAAAACTTACCTAACCTTATTATAACAAGAACAATTTATTTTAGCCTAACCCAACTAAATATATTTTAGATTTGTTTACAATAATTTAATACTAAACAAACACAGTGAAATATATTTTTTTCGTTAGGTTCAGAATGATTTTGGCGAAATTATTGCATACACAAATTTTCACTTCTCCTATATGGCAAGAAGAGCATTGCTATTTAAGCCAAGATCGCAAGTTCTGCCTATTCGGCACGACATATATATATATATATATATATATATATATATATATATATATATATATATATATATATATATATATATATATATATATATATATATATATATATATATATATATATATATATATAAAGAGAGAGAGAGAGAGAGAGATACACATGCCGCTGTATATATCCTCATTCTTTACTGTCAGGTATAATAGCTCACATTTGCATTCAAGGCATCTTACAAAATCGCAGAACACGAGTAACGTAGTTTGTCATATAATTCTGACTTTGATATGCAGTCAAAAAAAATTAACTAAATAGTAATGATTTACACTAAAAGAAAAATTATGGAAATAAACATTAATAAAATGCACTTTATGTCTAATAATTAATTTAGAGTCATAAAAACTTTTTTAATCATAATTTCATGACTGTTTTCACCGGGTTACTGATATATATATATATATATATATATATATATATATATATATATATATATATATATATATATATATATATATATATATATATATATATATATATATATATATATATATATATATATATATTGCAAGAAATTATAGAAGGAAACCGACTGGATTCGTTTTATGTGTCGTTGGTAGTGACAGTTTATGTTACATCTGTGGTTACCAGGTGAGAGATGTCACGCACACTGACATCACGAAGGGTGCGTCATGGGCTCTTGATCTTTGAAGATGGAGTTACTCTTTTCCGTTGGTTCGCTCTCAAACCTTCTCGCCTCTTATTGCCAGGCCATGTATGACTCCCTACGGGTTTAGTGCTCCCAGCTAATAAAGCAATTATGATAATTTGTCTCATTGGTGGGAATTCTACTGATGTCACTGTAAATGCGCAGGCCGGTCCAAATTTGTGTTCATGAAAATATGGGATGACTATATTATCAAGTGAGGGAGCTGTAAACCCACAGGGGCAAAACAATTGCCATGGAAATGGTCTGTAATACATTTTTATTCCGAGGAAGGTGAGGGGGGATTTCACATATTGCTTCGTCTTGATACTGTGTTTTGTGTGTGTGTGTGGGTGTGGTGTGTATGTTTGTATTTGTATGTATGTATGTATATAAGTATGTATGTATGTATGTATGTATTTGTATGTATGTATGTATATAATTATGTATGTATGTATGTATATATTTGTATGTATGTTTATTAATATGCATTTTGTATGTATGTGTGTAAGAATGTATGCATATATGTATGTACGTATGCATGTATATTTGTATTTATGTACGTTTTTTTGTATGTATGTATCTATGCATATACGTGCTGTACGCGCGCATGTTATCGCGCAATTAACCAAAGCATATCACTAAAAACTGTATCGGTAAAGTAAAACAGAAGTCCGCCATTCTTGCAGCAATAAACATTCACCAGACTGACAAAATAATCGCGCCATTAGGAGCCGACCGAATGAAAAGGAGGAGGAAAAAAAACAGAGTCGCGTGTTCAACTCCTGTGTCGCGCTCGTTCGATAAATAACGTGGCACCTTTTTTTGTGCTTACGCTGATTGGATGACAGGTGCTATTACCCACCTGAGCCGGCCAATCGCATGGCGAGGCTTAGCTAGATGCCCAGCCTCAAGTGCGTCTTTAGAATTAGTAATCAAAGGATCAATACTTAGCGTTGAAGGGGTTCGTTGTGCCTATGTGATGCGGTGGAGCTGGTCGCCCGCCCGTAAGGGAGGCGTCCCGTCCACCCGCCCTTATACCTCTTCTCGCCCACCCACTCACCCACCCACCAACCTGGTTATCCCACACACACACACCCTATTGTGTATGCTTCTGAATACCAGATATACATACAGATGAGTAGCTTCTTACATGTACACATTCTAAAACTGAAAAAAAATTGCGTTCCGTCACCAGAAGAAGAAGAAATATTACTCAGGGACATCGACAAGGTAGAGAAAATTAGGAAAATAACAAGAAAAGGAGAAAATGACTGAACACTGCACATGCAAATGAGCTACGTGGCTATCAGGAAACACGTCAATATAAGTGTGCTAAATTGTTGTTTGTTGCTGTTTTATGAGGAATCGCTAAGCCCATACGAGTCATACAGAAAGCAATCAGGTTTGGAAGTTTAGGATATATCCAATTTCATGGATCAAGAGCTCTGCACCGCTATCGAGGCATTCTGAAGAGTAAGACTGGTGCAGAAGAGGAGAGAACTGAGCAGGGGCAGTGTACTCACCTATATTAACTCGCATAAATATGGTGGTAGGGGTCGAACCTTAGTTCCTGGCCCTGGTTCCTATCTAGGTGTTACTGGTATTACTGTCTCCTATCTTCGAGAGCCTTTTATTATCTTTTTTTAAGCTTTATGTGGATCCTGCCTCTACCACTCCTGTGTTCAGGTAGATCCACTTCCTGGCCACTCTGAGACTGAATAAATACTTCCTAACATCCCTGCGAATTATCTGTGTTTTCAACTTACAGATGTGCCCTTATGTTCCTGTTTCCTGCCTTTTGAGCAATATGTTTCCGTTCACTTTGTTAATTTCCCAGTATTTTGTACGTTATCATATCCCTTCTAGACCTTCTTTCCTCTAACATTATCTGGTTTAGCTCCCTTAATATCTCCTTATTACACATACCCTTTAACTCCGAGACTTGTTTCGTTGCAAACCTTAAAACTTTTCCTAGTTTTCTGACGTGCTTCGTCAAGTATAGGTTCCATACTAGTTCTGCACACTTCAATATGGGCCTGACGTATGCCGAAAACAGTGTCATGAATGACTCCTTGCTAATTTTATCTTTGCCAGATGTGCGTTTGCTTCAGCAATTAATATTTGGTTGATGGACGCCTCAGACGATGCGTTCGGTATAATGCTTAACCTCCATCCCCTGAGCTTCTTCTCGTCACCCACCTCTAGTCTTCATATTTTTGCACATTCGGAGTTAAATTCCAGTATCAACTTGTCAGACCAAATCTGGAGCAGCCTATCCAAGTCCATTTGTCACCTGTTTGTATTATCCTCAGTTTGACATCTTCGAACAGGCATATCTTTAACTGTCTTTTCCGTCATGCCATTCATGCATACACAAAATAATACTGCTGGTCCTAGCGCTGATTCTTGTTAATCTCCAGTCTTTGCATGCGCTCATTCTGATACCTCTTTTAGGTCATTCACTCACTGATTCCTTCCTCTTAAGTATTCCCTTATCCATTGCGGTGCCTTTCCTGTTATTCCTACTTGCTCTTTTAACATTCATCGCAGTCTCTTTTGAGGTCAGTATCAAAAGTCTTCTTACAGTCCAAAAATATGCGAACTACCCATCCATCTCTCTCCTGCTTCTCTGTTACCCTGTCATTAAACTTTAGTAGGTTTGTGAGTCATGATTTAATATCTCTAAAGCCATGCTTGTTATTGTTTATGAACCTGATCTTGTTTCGATAATCTTCTCCATGACCTTATGGACTAAGCATATACCGATACCGGCCTGTAGTTCAAAGTTACTTGTCTGTCCTCTTTCTTAAATACTAGCGCTATATGTTACCATGTTTCAACTGGACTGTTGAACATTGCGTCTAGTGGCTTTCCAGGCCTCGAGGAGATTATTTGGTCCCATTGCCTTCGAGATATCTAGCTAGCTTAAGAGCTTCCGCACCTCCCTTCCTGTGGCACCAATTATATATATATATATATATATATATATATATATATATATATATATATATATATATATATATATATATATATATATATATGTATATATATATATATATATATATATATATATATATATATATATATATATATATATATATATATATATATATATATATATATGTAAACATTGTCTCAGCAGGACTCGAACCTGCAAACTCTGTATCAGAGTCCACAGTACTTAACGGCGGAGTCAGACCCCAGATAAGTGAATTGTTAACAGAATCAAATTGAAGCAAAAAAAATAAAAATCTTTATTAAATTGTATAATTAACTCAAGAATTCATAATACATCTTAGGATAATCGAAAAGCGACTGAAGCTTGATAATCTACCCTTCTACCATTCAATATGCAGCTGGATGAGTCTAGTGATGTGGTTGGTTGCAGCCAGCTGCTGATTTTAGTGTAATATGTTGATGACGGTTTAACCAAGGAAGAATTCCTTCTCTGCCATCCACTTTTACCACCCACAACAGAAAAGAATGTGTTCAACCTAGTTCAAGGATTTTTTTTCGTAAATCATAGCTGTCTTTTGGAACCAAAAATTTAGGACGATTTGTTTTGATGTGCGCTTAATTTTTTGAGCATAAATAATTACTTGCAGATCTGGTAAAAGCAGAAGCTCTTCGACCTTTTATCACTCGTTGCTTTTCGCAAGCGCTTTCCTCAGAAACACTGCCCAGAGGTTTCAATGATATATTCACTACCAAGCCTACACTGAATTTTATACAACTTCAATTCACGAATTATTGCCACTTCGATATTCTCCACCAAGACGCTGGCTCAGTACACCTGTTCGAAATTTATAAATTTTATGGGGTCATGACTTCACTCAGTTCACATAATTTCTGGTGGAGATTGAAATGTTTTTCCAAGAAAGAGCGAGCAATGTATGGTGAAAATTTGAAGTTTCTAGTTTAGTCCTAAGCCTGGAATATTTAGTGGACATTTTTCCCATTTGAATGATTCTAGTCATTCAAGTCAGTAGTATGATATGGTGATTGTGGATGCTGTAGCCAAGGTGAACTTTTTTTTCTCTACACAGTGTCTCTGGAAAATACATTGGAACAACTTCTGGTGCTTATGTGGGAAGAAATGTTTCTTTATCATGTTAAACAAGATTTCATGTTAAACAAGAAGTTCACTTTAGGCAAGAAGTTCATGTCAGATAAGAAGTTCATGTTAGACAAGAAGTTCATGTTAAACAAGAAGTTCACTTTAGGCAAGAAGTTCATGTCAGATAAGAAGTTCATGTTAGACAAGAAGTTCATGTTAAACAAGAAGTTCACTTTAGGCAAGAAGTTCATGTCAGATAAGAAGTTCATGTTAGACAAGAAGTTCATGTTAAACAAGAAGTTCACTTTAGGCAAGAAGTTCATGTCAGTTAAGAAGTTCATGTTAGACAAGAAGTTCAAAGATATTTTGGCTCGGAAGAGCTGAAGCCGGATGCATGGATTTGTTATCCAGTTATCATTGGCCTCAAAAGTTGAACTGTTGCTGATATTACAAAGATGATTTATTACCTTGCAAGCCTAGGAATAGTAGACAAAATACCAGAGAAAAAAAAATAAGTTTAAAATTCCTTGACTAAGGGATATTCTGCAAGCTGGCTATGCAATCTCTTATCCAGTCTACCAAAACTGATCTGTATGAAACGAGGATATCATCTTTGCTGGCCAGGAAAACTGGTGCCCGAAACCGGTTGAGGACAGCAGTGGGGCTACATCTTAACAGATGTAGCCCCACTGTTTCGTGTTGTTGGTTTATTTGTCAGGAAAAAATCCTCTCTGACGGGTATTTGTCATAAGATATTCCGTTCAGCAGTGCCGGCACTATGACGGCAAGACAGTGTCTTTGGACATTGAAAAGTAGGTAGTTAATGGCCATATGTCCAGCCATGGAGGCATCTAGCGCTTACTAGTTGGTGCAGGACTCTGATCTGAAAGTGAAACCTGCGTGTTCTGCCATGGTTGGTTCAAATCGGCTATAACTTCTCCAATAAGCTTCGTATTAGTTTGTTAAGGAAATTTGCTGTTGCAGTAAATTTATTATTTGCTTACTTACTGGCAAGCCAATCAGATGTATAGATGTATAATTAAAGAGGAAGACCATAGGTAATACTTGAACATACATGTATGTCGATCCGTATGTGTAAAAATCTCAGGATTCCTTCGTCATTATTTACGTCAAAGCCTTTCAAGGTTCTTAACTTGATCAAGAGAAGCAAGGAATTCTCTCCTCCTTTAAGACGACATAGTACACCAATTTTCCTGGTCAAAATAAAATTCCCAACTTCTACAATATAATGGTCATTTTTTTTTATGACCTTGGCAGTCTACTTGCCTAGCTATGTTCTGACCAGGGATAGACAATGGGATATAAATGCAATGGACACTGGGAAATAAATTTAATAGTACTGCAATGCGAGTGGATGTAGTTCCAGAAGGAGACATGAATGGTAGTTCATAATTTCTGAAGATTAAAAATAAATAAGCAATGTAAAATGTATTTAAATAGATGAGAGAGATACGAATATCTGTCAACAAATTTTCACTTTATTTAAACGAAATTCAATCTTTAATATCTAGTTTTTATTTCTTAGCTCATCCAGAATATGTTATCTTAACTTCTCACATCTTTATCTTTCATGAAATATCTTTACATTTGTGCGTTTTTACTCCTGATGAATTCAAATCAAATGAAATGGGATATTGCCCATAAATATTGACATGGACAAGTTGCAGAACAAGTCTCACTCTGTGTGAACTTTTTATTAAGTTATGGCTTCATAAAGTTTTACACCAAGTTTAAACGTTTTATAAATTAAAACTTTTTCTGAAACCTGTGTCTCTGTTCTCATACAACCCGCCACATCAATAACTTCAACCTTCTAATTCTCTCTGGATATGCTTCAATATCATGTAAAGACCATTGTATTTATCTTCAAAGATTATTGCTGTCTGTCTTCGCTTTCTTGTTATCAGTACCACTTTATCATGAGTCTCTTCCGCTCTTCTCGTCACTTCATCGTTGAAGATTATTTCCTGGCAATATTGCGTTTAATAACACATTTAAAACTATGTTTCTAACTAACCACAACATCACTTCTGGCCAATGAAATCTAGTTTACAATAAAAGGTCTATGGTGTCCTCTCATAAGAGACAGAAAAACTTACATCATCATCATTAGTTACATTATAATAAAGGAGGCGATAAGTTACGTGAAGAATCTGTCATGATAGGGGAAGCTGATGGAACCCACATTCTGAGGACCTCTGATGGAAGTCGAAATATACAGATAAACAATCACTCTAGCTCCTGTCTACATGAGATGATAGATCTCTAGTAAACAAATGTTCATTGCATTCTGGTACATCAGCTCTTTTAAACACATTTTGTTTTCCAAATCCTTCTCTACTGCATATGCCATCATTAAGGTGTCCTGCTCACTTGTGTCGTTCCTCCATTATTTATTCCATATTTTGAACACTCTCTGGTTACATGACCTTAAAACACATATATTCGCGTCTGAAATCTGAAACAACTAATGTGCCATAATTTTTCTTCCCAGATCTCGGATTTTGTATATCTTCAGCAAAGACACAAGCTGCAAAACAAGTTTGAACTAGGACGAGATTTCGCCCTGGTTAGAGCTCTATCAAATTGTCACTTGACAAAGCTCTACACAGAGAGGTGATGTCTCAATAAAATCATATTCTACAACATGTGTTTTCATCTTCAGTCTTGTAGCCATGTGTTCTCTCATCCAATGTTTTTGATTATAGTTTCTTCTCACTCTTAACTTTTATTGAAAGCTCCATGACGTAATACCTACACTTCCCAACCTGGAACATAAAAATCTTATCCATTACTTGAAGTTTCTTAACTGTTTTTGTAAATTATTCACGTGTGTTTCCGTGTTACGAATGTTATTTCCGTATTACAATTTTGTTAACATCTGTTCGGTTCCACTACTATGGGTAATAAATAATCAGAACACATCTAAATAATATTTCGTAGATACTTTTAAAATGATTCTCTCTCTCTCTCTCTCTCTCTCTCTCTCTCCAACTTATGATCTATATTTCCAAAATCATTTAATGATTATTCCATTTTAAAAAAACAATTTAAAACTAAGTAAGATTTCAGTAAGCTAATAGTACGATTTTGTTTATTTAAACATGAAATCAAATTATTAACCAATTTTCCCCACCTAATTCTTACACATCCGT